>NC_137010.1:39876487-40011755 GCF_032717465.1 Coenobita brevimanus | reverse complement strand
TGCTTCTTTATCCAAATTCCCATCCAATCCATCCAGCAAGAACTCTGCCTGTGGCAGTTTCATCTGTTAGTTTGTCCACAAGATATCTTTAAAAGATACCTGTGGATTTCAGTGAAACTTTGTGGATATGTGTGTCATGTGCCAAGAAAGAGTTGGTTGAATTATAGTGGTGATTTGATTTTGAGTCCCAGTTCAGGGCGCTTTTTTGTGTGTTTGTCCACAAGATATCTCAAAGTTTTATTTATGGATTTCAATGAAATTTTGTGGGTATGTTTGGTCACGGACTAGACAACAGTTAATTAATTTTAGTGGTGATCTGAGTTGTCTGGTATAGACGTTATGGAGGTATGCACTCTGGAGAGTACATTTAGCTTGTTTTATTTTTTTTAGGTGGGGATCCCCATCATCTCATTCACTCATTATAGTGATACTTCTCTCTGTCTGTCTCTGTCTCTGTCTGTCTGTCTGTCTGTCTGTCTGTCTGTCTGTCTCTCTCTCTCTCTTTCTCTCTCTCTCTCTCTCTCCAAGGGAGTCTACACTGATTGGCGAGATAAAATGGTTTCCTGTTACCCAGAAAGTCATTTACTACTCTACGTGGTAAGCATATAACCCAAAGATGCCTGGTGGTCTAGGGGGTTAAGGCACTCCAGACGGATAGAGCCTACAGGTGTTTCGATATGAAGGATGGTTGGGGTTTCTTGCTCACATAATGTCACTCAGGGAACAGTGAGGCTGGTCACCCATCCTTAAATATCGAGCTGAGTAGCCAAGTCTCTGGGCCCCTAGACCCCTGTTTGTACGGGACACACTGGGGTGATGATGATGATGATGATGATGAGTGATGATGATGACTTCATTTTAGTAGAAGAGAGACTTTCTGAACTGACAGGGCTGCATGTGGCCTTCATTAAACCTCTTGCAACTTGAGGATGCTCTCCAGAGCTGAATGCAAAGGTCAGGTGGCAGCAAAACAAAAGATATAAGGCTTTTCCATAGAAAGTTTAAAATACAGCTTCACTTTCTCATGTTCAAGACAACTCTTTCTTCTAATTTCACTGCCATCTTCAACTAATTTTTATTTTAGCTGAAAATGGGGATAGAGACTGAGAGTGGTTTATCTTGAACATTTTTCCTAGTCGCAACAACGATGGTAGTCCACTCACGAAGATGTCAGATAGATTAATTTAACCCGGGAGAGAGATTCATGGGAGCCTGAATTTTTTACTATCGCCAGTAATCCCTATAATCGTGAGGACAACTCCTGATATAAGTGCCTTTCCGTTAGAGCCAGATCCTTTTATTAAGCTGAGGATAGTCGTATGAGCCTAAGCGTTAGTATATGGTCACCTGAAAAGTCGTAGAAACACATTCCACTCCGAGACACAAAAGATAGTTCCATAGCACCTCTGGCCACAGACACTATAAACAGTAAGCCAAACCTTTGAAGGAATACACTTAAAAACACCGGCTTCTCACAGCATGAGCAAAAGGTTCACGCAGAATGACTTATTCCATTCCTATGGTTTGGAGAGGATCACGCTTCAGATTGCTTCTTCTGCCTGACAAATATAAATAGAATAACATCAGAATCCAAAATTCTATTAAATATCCCAACTTAGCATCTGCTATGAGGCCAGTACCTCACAGTCAGGAATTACCAGTGCCAGAGCCTCCAAGAAACATGTCACTGAGTGACGATGAGTCTGGTGATAGAGATAGTAGACCAAGTAGAAGACACTATGGATCCAACATTTGAAGGAAATTGTTCTTCAAATGAGCCACATTTGCTAAGTAAAAGGAGACCTTTGATCTCGTTCGCGATTTAAATTTGTCTAAGAAGCAAGCCAAACTTTTTTGGAGTTCCAGGTTAAAGGGGCTGGAATCTTCTCCAGAAAGAAACTAAAGATTTTGTTTTTGTCATGATCGCCATGACGTTTTCTTTCTTGAAGATGGTCCTGGTGTTTTGCAATGATGTTCGTTTTGTTATGCAGGCACTTGGCCACGAATATAACACAGATGAGTGGCGGTTGTTTATTGACTCACCAAAAGTAAGCTTGAGAAGCGGCTCTATACTCCACAATGGAAATAAGTTGCCCTCCGTTCCTCTCGGCTGACGCCAAGCTAACACTGAAGGATTCCCTGACGATAACATGATGTTTTCTTTTGGAAAAAATTGAGTATGTATGGGAACTTTAAGTGGAATGTACAGTATGCTATTGACCTAAAGGTTGTGGCACTTTTTACTCGGAATGCAACTTGATTAGCGAAGTTCTGTTGCTTTCTCTGTAAGTTGGACAGCCGGGACAAGAAAAAATCATTATGTAAAGAAAGTGTGAGCAAAAATGACACATCACTTACTCCAGGAGAAGAAGAATGTCTTCAATCCTCCTCTTGCTGATCCTGAGGAAAATTTATCTGCCTCCTTCTGCACATTAAATCTTGGGTTGTGGTGAAGAACTTCTGTCAAAGGTATGGAGAAAACTGGCCTTGGATTCATATATTTGAGGAATAAATTCCCCAGAATCAGTGATGCAAAAATCAAAGAAGGTATTTTTGTAGGACCACAGATCAGGGAACTCCTTCGAGTTGAAAAATTCGATGAGGAGCTAAATGATGTTAAAAGCACTGCATGGCTGTCAGCTAAGAGAGTTTGCAAACATTTTTTTCCGAAATCACAGATCAGAAAAGTACTGTGATGTAAAAAGATCTGTGGACTTCATATAAAGCTTTGGGGTGCAATATGAGTCCAAAAATCCACTTTTTGGACTCGCACGTAGACTTTTTCCCGGAAAATCTTAGGGCAGTCATTGATGAGCACGCGAAGGATTTCAGCAGGACATTTTAGACGTGGAAAAGTGGTACCAAGGAAAGTGGATCCCCTCTACGTTGGCAGATTAGTGCTGGAGATTATGGAGGGATGTTCCTGAGGCTACATATAGCCGAAAATCATACACTTCTACATTTTAGGGGTAAGTTATTTAAGTGTAATAGCAGCCTTCTTTATGAATAAGTAATATACACTTACTCTGTCACTTAAAAACAGTGCCTGATAGAAAAAATCTAAATACAGATTCGAATTCAGCGTAAACAGAACTATAAGGTCCACCTATTTTAGTTCGTGGGACAAGAAAAGTTAAAATTTTATTGACCAGTGTAATTATTGATCCATCGCGTCGGCTGATCAGTGTAAACAAATCCCAGGTACCGATGCATCAGCTGGTTATACGCCAACGAATAATACGTGGCAGAGACACATCAGGTGAGTAGAGTATACAAACTTCTAGTACAGTGCAACTACATCAGGTGACCAGTGTAAATTGGTACGAGGCGCCATCCCATCTATTGAATATAAATAAACAGCTGAGAAGTGTCGTGTAAAACATGTTCCAAACAACAGGAGGTTATTCTTGGGCTAATTATGAGTAATGAAAGCCTATTATCCCTGATCGAAATCTCAATAGTTGCTACAGTTTTTGAAGTTTTATGGTCGAAATTGATATTATGATTCATTGGCAACGTCACTACCGACATTAGCTCCGAAAAAGAAAGAGCTGGGCCCTGGTTTATGAAGTATTTAATACTATAAGAATTTGCCCACATGTAAGTTTGCCTACATGTAAGTTAAGAGTAGGTAAGAGATGGGTGAGAGCTTGGAGAGTTAGGTGTGGCAGGGAGGTGTTGAAAGTGAATGAGTTGGATAAGAAAGAAAATGATCGAGTATCAGGAGAAATTGAAAGATGAGAGAAACGCAGTGAAAGATCAGGAAAATGGCAGTTTGGAGGAGGAATGGCAGTTGTTTAAGAGTGATGTGGTGGGGTATGTGGAAGAGGTGTGTGGTGTGAGACGAGTGTGTGGTGGTGTAAGAAAAGGAAGTGAATGGTGGTGCGAGGAAGTATGGCTGTGGCTGAGAAAACACGTGCATATGAAGTGTGGCTACAGAGGAAGGATGAGGTGTCATATGAGAGGTATAAGGAATAGAGGAACAGGGCGAGAAGGGCTGTGCGTGATGCTAAAGTGGCAGCAGATGAGAGGTGGGGTAGGTTGTTGACTGAGAATTTTCAACAGAATAAGAAAATGTTTTGAAAGGAGATGAAAAGGATGCGAAAGGGAGAGTCTGGGAAGGAAGAACGAGTAAAAGCAGAGGGATGGAAGGATGTTAACTGAGGTGGATGCAGTAAGGAAGAGATGGGCAGAGTATTCTGAAAAATTGTTAAATGTAGAAGAGGAAAGGGAGGCTGAGATTGTGGCAGATGGAAGGGGGCAAGGAACAAATGTGCTGGGAGAGTTGAATGATTCTTTGATCATGAAGGAGGAAGTGCAGGAGGCAGTAAAGGAGATGAAAACAAGGAAAGCTGCAGGTATGGATGGGTGTGCTGTGGAATGCCTGAAGGGTGGTGGAGCGACTATTGTTGACTGGTTAGTAAGATTGTTGAATGTGTGCTTTGTGAAAGGTATGGTGCCAATTGACTGGGCAAGTGCTTGTGCGGTCTCATTTTATAAAGGCAAGGGTGATAAATATGAATGTACTAGCTTTAGGGGTATAAGTCTGTTGAGTGTTGTAGATAAGGTGTATGGCAGAGTGTTAATTAAGAGAGTTAGAGAGGGTACAGAGGCAGTGACTGGTAATGAGCAGTGTGGCTTTAGGAGAGGGAGGGGATGCGTGGATCAGGTGTTTGCTGTGAGACAATTGTGTGAAAAGTATTTAGCAAAAGGCAAGGTTGTGTTTTGGGTGTTCATGGATTTAGAGAAAGCGTATGATAGAATTGATAGGGAGGATTTGTGGACTGATTTAAGATTGTATGGACTTGATGGTAAGTTACTAAAAGGGGTGAAAAGTTTTTATGTAAATAGTACAGCGTGTGTAAGAGTGGGAAATACTGTGAGAGATTGGTTTCCCTTGAGAGTTGGGCTGCGGCAGGGATGTGTGATGTCGCCTTGGTTGTTTAATATTTACATGGATGGTGTTGTAAGGGAGGTGAATGCAAGAGTGTAACGTGGAGGGCTGAGTCTGGTGAATGTTGATGGTAGAGAGTGGAATCTGAGGCAGTTGCTGTTTGCAGATGATACTGCACTGGTGGCTGATTCAGAGGAGAGATTGAGACAGTTGGTAGAGGAGTTTGGAAGGGTGTGTGAAAGGAGAAAATTGAAAGTAAATGAGAATGAGAGTAAAATGATGAAGTGTACAAGGTTGGTAGATGGTACAAGGATGAATATAGTTTTGAACGGTGAGTTGCTTGAGAAGGTAGAGTGTTTTAAGTATTTAGGGTCACTGTTACTGTGGATGGAAGAATAGATGCAGAAGTGAAGTTCAGAATGAATGAAGTAGGAAAGGTGCTGGGAGGAGTGAAAAAAGTGTTTAGATGTCGTTCGCTTAGAATGGATGTGAAGAGATGGCTGTATGAGGGTGTTGTGGTACCGAGTGCGTTATATGGGGCTGAAACATGGAATGTGGGTGGAGCAGAGAGGAAAAGTTTGAATGTAATGGAGATGAGGTGTCTGAGGAGTATGTGTGGAGTTGTTCGGGAGATGGCTGATCGAGCTGAGCAGAGGGTGTTTGCGATAGTTTGGACATATGGAGAGAATGGATAATGAGCGATTGGTGAAAAAGATAACCAGATCTGATGTGAGAGGTGTAAATCTGAGAGGAAGACCAAGAGTAGGATGGATGGACAGTGTGATGAGAGCGTTGGATGATAGACGGATGTCTGTTGAGCGAGGAAGAGTGGCTGTGCTTGACAGAAATTGTTAATGAATAACTGATGAAGCAGCCCTGAGGGGATATTCTCCCGCATTTGGTCTGATCAGCTGATCAGTTCAGGTGCGGGTAAGGGGATGGGTCTATTATGATGTGGCAGGGGTAAACCAGCTCTGCTGTCGGGCCCTGCTGTGGATGTCACTGATTGCACTGTGCAGTTGACCCTCGTGCGGTGTGGTGCGATGAGGATCTGTCCCTTTTCCCCTTTGGGGCTAAGATGCGAATGAATGTGTTTGAGTGGATGAGTAAATTGGGAGTGTGTCGTACTGTCTCGGCTACCTCCCTGTCCTTGTGGGAAGCATCCTAGGTATATAGATAGATAGATAGTAACTTCCTGACAGTTGGCACAGTTTTCTTGCGGCATCCAGCATGCAGCAGAAACCCTAAGGACAGACCGACAAAGATTGATGCAGATGCCAGGGAAATTCTGTATACCTACCTATACAGAACAGATACCTCTTGAACCCAGGACTGGAAGGGACACCTTCACGCGATGGCACCAACATAGCAAGCAGTTGCCGCAGACAGAAATGTCCCATATCTCTCTGCCCTGTCCCTCGAACAGATGATGGTGACCTGCAGGAAAATGGGTTCCTTTAGTCTGTAGTCCACCGGGTTCTCGTCCACAGGAGCCTGGGGCCCCACCACCAACAACAACCTCTTCATGTGTGTGTGTGTGTGTGTGTGTGTGTGTGTGTGTTAGGGTGACCGTTTCCAAATTTCCAAAAAGGAGGACACTGCATACTAATGATACATACATACAGTACATATATACGGTATATATATATATATATATATATATATATATATATATATATATATATATATATATATATACTGTATATATATATATATATATATATATATATATATATATATATATATATACTGTATATATATATATATATATATATATATATATATATATATATATAATATATATATATATATATATATATATATAATATATATATATATATATATATATATATATATATATATATATATATATATACTGTATATATATATATATATATATATATATATATATATATATATATATATCTATATATATATATATCTATTTGTGGTAGGTGGGGGCGCTCACCATCCACTCACTCAATGTAGTGCTGCTCTTGGGTGTCTGCACGGTCCTCTCCTCCATCCTTCGTTCCTTCCATCGGCTTCTGTCTTTCATTCCTTCATTCTTTTCCCTCGTCCTTCTGCCTGTGGGTGACTCTACACTGAGTGGCAAGCCTAACGGTTTCCTGCACACCAGGAAACAATTTACTACGCTGGGTGGTAACCATATAACCAAATTTTGGCGCCTGGTGGTTTAGTGGATAATTATTGTGCTCCAATCGGATTGAGCCGGTGAAGGTTTATATCCAAAGGGTGGCTGGGGTTTATTGCTCACGTAATGCCACTCAGGGATGAGTGAGGCTGGTCACTCTCATCTCAAATGTCAGGACCAACTGCCTAGCCCCGGGCTCCTACACTCCTCATGGGGCAACGTAGGATTGGATGATGGATGGATATATACATATATATATATATATATATATATATATATATATATATATATATATATATATATATATATATATATATATATATATGTGTGTGTGTGTGTGTGTGTGTGTGTGTGTATTCGAATTAAAAATAAAGAATTGAAAGAAGTGAATAATAACCTTCGCTTCTAATGAAACAATTGACAAAGTGCAAATAAACCCTACTACAAACTACAGTTAGTTGTGTCCTCACCATTGATTTCCTGGATGTCTATTTGTGGTATTTCTGACTCTGCTTGCCACCTCCAAGAGTTTTTTGGTGGTCAGAAATGTTTTGTACTTAGCTGTGCATTCTTCTGAGAAGCTCCTCCCTAGTTTAATTATGCAGCATTACTGTGTGTGTGTGTGTGTGTGTAGGGTAGTGTGTACCTAGGGTAATTTATTTAACTTTTTTTCTTTTACACACCGCAAAAAAGGAGGACAAATGCACGTCAGGCGTGAGGGTGCACCAGATGAAGGACAGGTTGCTCAAAAGCGGGACCGTCCGGCTTAAAGCCGGTGTCGTATGCACGGAGTGACATGCTGGAAGTTACCGCTCCGCTTAGTGCGCATGCGCCGAGTGCCCTTTTTAGCTTCTGTTTTGAAAGTATCCTCATGTTATCTCAAATTTTGTGCCATTTATCAACAACATTGTATGAAATAAATGTGTCACAAAGATAGTTGGATGTCTTATCGACCTGTAGGTAACTACTGTATAGGTCGATATATATATATATATATATATATATATATATATATATATATATATATATATATATATATATATATATATATATATATATATATTTTACAGTCAGATTGTAGAATTAGCCATTTCGTGAATTAAGGTTTGTTTACTTTAAGTTTATTTAGGTTAGGTTGATCTAGGATAAGGTTAAGTTAAGGTTTGGTTAGGTTAGCTTATTTTAGACTTAATAGAGAATGGAACGGTAACTTCCAGCATAAAGTCACTCCGTGCATATGACACCGGACGTCTGGCCACCTTAGTGTGTGTGTGTGTGTGTGTGTGTGTGTGTGTGTGTGTGTGTGTGTGTGTGTGTGTGTGTGTGTTCTAGTTACCTACAGACGATTTTATCTAACTTAAGACTTCTTGTTGTGAATCAACAAAGGCCGTGTTCTATCTTTCCTGTTCGAAGTCCGTCTTTAAGCTGAGTAAAATCGTCTGGTGGTGGCAGAAATAAGGTATAAAAGTTGTCCCCGTACTGAAAGGGTTAACGTGGAAACAGCTGGAGTTGGACTGTTGGGGTAAAGTTCAATCTCATTACAACTTCGTTCATTAATAAAAAAAAATGGCCACTGTACATTTTCATGTTTAAGTAATCAGGGTAATGATCAAAGTTGCTCCCTCCTGGTTAATTGTTTACATTAATCAGCTGGTGCGACGATGCCGCTTCTTTGTTTACAGAGATCTGGTGAGACGACGTGCCAGTTGTTTCCTTGCATCAATCACTTCACTACGGTGACGTGCCCTGTATCTAATTTCCGTTACCTCCAAAAGATATTTTCAACTCTTTCAGTTCGGGGACATCATTTCTATTTTGTTTTTGCTACTTCCTGATTTTTCAATTCAAGGAGCTGTTTCAAGCCTAAATACAGTCTCCAATAATCACTTCACAACATAGTGCGTTTTTAAGTCGCATACAGTCCTGTGGTAGTGGCAATAATAGACCGAAAATACGTCATCGGATTGAAAGTGTTAAAGTTTTGAGGGTAATTTTCGGACTGGAGGAGTTAAATATGTAGCCTTCATTAATACCTACACGACTGGGGGAATCCTAAGCTGAATACAATCGTCCACCAGGAGCAAAGCAGACGCCATCGTACTGGAGTGTTAAACCAGCTGTTGTAATGATGTCACTTCGTTAATGACACTGATCGGCTGATGAAAATTTGTTAATAATTTGCAAATCATGTATTCTGTGCTTGTCACGGTGCCTTTTTTTTTTTTTTTTTTTTTTTTTTTTTTTTTTTTTTTGCAGAGACCACATGGGTTATGTATACAAGGTGTCCAGGGACTTGATGCACTAACTTCAGGGCGTAATTCTAGAACTGAATATTAGTTTTTAAAAAATCAGCATGGGTCCAATTCCAAGTCGATACGAAGCTACATTTACTGGTGAAGGAATGAGGGAGATCATTTTCACCGTGAATGTCATCAATATTGTAGCTTCGTAACAGTTAGGAACTGCATCCATGTTGATATAGCGTTTGGTACTCAAAATCAACACTACAACCACCTCTTGAAGTTATTACGTTAAGGCCGGGGACACCCTGCATTTGCACGGACTCTCTGGATGGAAAGGTGACTGTTATATATAAATAGATGGATGGATAGATAGATAGATAGATTGATTGATTGATTGGGTGATTAATTGATTGATTGATAGACATGGCGTGAAACAAGGCTATGTCTTGGCTTCTGTCCTCTTCAACTTATTTTTTGCATGTGCCCTCAACCATGCAGTGAAAGACTTGGACCAAGGCATATACCTGTGATATCGCCATGATGGATCACTATTTGACCTTCGCCACCTGAATGCAAAGAATAAGACAATAGGAAAACTCCTCCTCGAAGCCCTCTTCGCTGATAACTGTGCACTTTTGACCCAAACAGAAAACTATCTTCAGCAGATCGTTAACAGGTTTGCTGAGGCCTAGCAGTTGTTTGGACTGACTTTTAGTATTGAGAAAACTGAGATTCTTTATCAACCTGCACCTCGCTAAGACACAACTGTTCCCAGTATGTCTGTCAATGGCTCCAGGCTGAAAGTGCTGGAGAACTTCAGGTACTTGGGCAACATCATCTTCAGTGATGGATCATGGACAAAAAAAAATCACTGATCAGATTTCAAAGGCTAGTCAGGCTCTTGGTCACTTACACACTAGAGTGCTGCGGCATCACAGCATCCGGTTGTCAACAAAACTGCTGGTGGACAGAGCAATAGTTTTCTCCTTACCCCTTTACGGATATGGAAACCTGGACGCTGTCCAGATGCCACGTCAAGCAGCTTGAAATGTCTCACATGCGCTGCCTTCACTCCATTCTGAAAATCCGATGGCAAGACAGAGTGTTAAACCTTCACATCCTCAAAAGGGCCCATACCGCCAGTATAGAAATGATGACCCTAAATGTGCAGTTACGTTGGACAGGCCAGCTATCCACATGGGTGATTCCAGAATCTTCCACCAACTGCTGTACAGCGAACTCTCCATGGGCCATCGGCAACAAGGTCGCCCATGGAAACGCTACGATTATAAGGACATTATTATAATAAATCTACAATTCAGCGGTATCAGTCCCAAAGACCTTGAGAGAACTACTAGCGACAGAACAAAGTGGCGGACTTCCATGAAGAATACCTTTGACTATGACCACTGTCAGCGCCTGCAGGAAGCATGAAAGACACGTCACTGAACTGCAAAAGCAGCTAGAGCCGTGACCTTTCCATGTACCATTTGCAGCAGGATATGTGCCTCAGATATCGGCCTGTACAGCCACCTGAAGACCCATAATAGGACCAGCTCATGATGAAATAAAAGTACAGTCTTGTTATCATGGTTAGTTACCGTAACACAGCAAAAACGGCGCATGTAGCGCAGATTTTTGTTATAGCAAGGTACCATTAAAATACTCTAACCTGAAGAAGAAAAAATTTCCAGTCCAATTCGGCCACCGGTTCCCGAGTTATGACTCATTTCTGAAGACAGGAAGTGACTTGACATGCGCATATATACAGCACTTGCTCCTGCTGAGGGCTTTCGTGCTGCGCGTTCGCTTTCTTTTGTTTCATACTCATTTCCTCGTGCTTCTCACTCATTTCCTAACGCTTTGCACACGTGTTGCGATAATTTCAGGTAATCCGAGTGACGTTTATGTGTCGTTCTAATCTAACGTTGTCACCATCAGCTGTTAAGACGACATCAGAGGGCCCATGATGGTCCATTTATGTGCTGTTCTAGTCTAACGTTGTCACTTGGATTTTTTGCAGCAAACCAATTGATCATGTTATCTGCAGCTTTGGAAATGGAACCCAAGTTGTCTGCATGCAAGTCCGATATATTAACCACTCAGCCACAGCAACTGACTGGGCGCCGGAAGCGGCGATTTTGGTCAAACTTTGATCACTCATTAAATATAGTAAATGTTTTTCAATCGTGATGGGACCAAGTTTTTTCAAATCAGCTAATTTTTTGCGATTTTTGTGCCAGTTTTGGTGCGATTTGAATATGTAGTTTTGGCTGCCCAAAATACACACACACACAGACACACAGCTACTGCTATAGTATATTAGATATAAAGCCATCAAAAACTCTACGGTGAACGCAACCCTAGTTTCACGCACTCACATCAGGAGTGGCGTTTTTTGGTCAAACGTTGATAGCTCATTAAATATTGTAAGAGTTTTTCAGTCGTGATGGGACCACGTTTTTTCACATCAGCGAATTTTTTGCGATTTTGTACCAATTTTGGTGCGATTTGAGTGTGGAGCTTTGGCTGCCCAAAATACACACACACACACACACACACACACATGGCTACCAGTATATTATATATATATATATATATATATATATATATATATATATATATATGGTGTGTGAGAGAGGTGTAGTCAGTGAGTGTACAGTGAGGGTGGATGATGAGGAAATGGAAAATGTGAGTGCGTTTAAGTACTTTGGTAGTGTGATGAGTAAGGATGGAAGTTTGGAGGATGAAGTGCTTGAAAGGGTGCAACAAGGAAGAAAGGTTGCTGGTTCCTTGAAGGCAGTGATAAGAAACAGGGAAGTGAAAAAGTTATTACTTGACAGTATTGTGATACCAACTCTGACATTTGGAAGTGAAGCTTGGACGTTGTTGGAGGGGCACAAGTCAAGAGTGATAGCAGTGGAAATGAGTTATTTGAACGGAGCCTGTGGAGTCACATGGACAGACAGACTGACAAATGAGGATATAAAGGAGCGTTGTGGTGTGGATGTGGATGTGATAGGAAGCATTAGGAAAAACACACTGAGGTGGTTTGGCCATGTGGAGAGGATGGAGAGTGAGAGACTGATGAGGAAAGTTTATGTGAGTGAGGTGGAGGGGGAGAGAGGAAGGTGAATGCCAACGATGAGAAGGAGGGATGGAGTGGAGAGGTATAAGAGAGAAGGGGGTGTGAATTGGGAGCAGGGCAGTGAAATGACGGGGGACAGGGTGACGTGGAGGCGATTTGTTTGTGGCCAACCCGTATAAGGGATTAAGGCGTCTGGCAATATATATATATATATATATATATATATATATCTGTGTGTGTGTGTGTGTGTGTGTGTGTGTGTGTGTGTGGAGCCTCTGTGGTACAGTGGCAAAGTGTGCGTTTTCGTACACTGAAGAACGAGGTTTCGTGCCCCGCCAGGGTAATAAACTTTGGGAACGTTCTTCTGGCCACGTACTGCGTTGGCGGACATCAGGGGTGCCGTGGTTGATCCAGTGTCGCATAATATAAAGTGTGGGAAATATTTTCCCCCAGAGCGGTTGCACTTTCTACATTTTGTATGAGTTATCCCTTGTTAAAGGCAGAGGAAAACTTGAGATCGTTGTTAACAGTTCAAGCGGTTTTTATAACCCAGAAATTACGTTCTCTTTAATAATTCTTGTTATTGATAAATTAAATGCTACTGCGTTTAACCCTCGTGGACAACTATACATTGTAAATACATGTAATTATATGGAATTTTCCACTGACCTAAACTGCGTCTGCGCGTTAGATGACGTGGCAAGTAGGGAAAGATTCTCGTGTTAAGCAGATGTGGAATTACGATATTTACACAGTTTAATGGAATACTTGGTTTAACTTTAGTTTAAGTAAAACTAAGATTAATTTGTTAGATTCACCCTGTACATATCATGATGTAATCTAACTGTATTTAGTACTGTAATTAATTAATAGCTGGCAACCTACCATTCTATGAGGGAGGTAGATCCTGCCACACATGGCACTCTTTTCCTAGTCATACTCAAGCTAGCACGGTTGTACATACGCACCTTAACCCGTCACGTCCCGAGGTTTTCCGCACCTCCGACATCCCCCAGTCCCGAGGTATTTTCGATTTTTTTTTTTGGCTAAAACCTTCGCTTTTGGTGAGAAACATCGAAAATTCATAGAGAAATTGCTCACCTGAGGTTTAAAGTGCCCAATCCAGGTAGGAGTTCCTCCTTACCTGAGTGGGTTTTCTAACATGCTGGCACCAAAGAAAACGAGTTCTATGGGAGGGTAACTATTTTATCCACTCATAAACGGTATTAATTTATTTACTTGGTACAAATGTATATGTAGTATGACAGTATATTGGTTTTCAAGCAGTAATAAAGGCATTATAAGCATTGTTTCACTCACTAACTAATCACCATACCTGACCTATTTTTGCCACACTACCTGATCATTATTTCTGGCTGTTTCTTCTTCTAATGCTATGTAAACATTGTCCTCCACATTGTCATCGATTGGGGAATCACTCTGGCCCTGAATAACTTTACTAGCCAGGTCACTGGTAACAGGTCCTTTGCCAAGACAATGGCATGAGGGGGGGAGGGGGGAGGTTATGCAGTGTAAGGCATTGTCCCTGCTTGGTATCTTGTACAGGAATAGAGGAAGGTGTCCCGTGTATACATACGAAAAATCACGTGCGAAAATTGAAAATTGTGCAAATTAGGTACCTTGCAATTGCACGACGTACTGGTACGTCGCCGGGACTGGCAAATGCAAATCGTTGCAACGTACCCATACGTCGTCGGGACGGGGCGGGTTAAGGACGCTTGCTTGCTCAAGCAATTACACTAAGCAGCCCATCGTCATCGGTTATCGATCACTCCCTCCTCACTAGCTAAGTAACCTTTACAAATTGGCCAATTCAAAGGGGGATTAGCTATGAGATAGAAGAGAAATAGTTATTGTAGGTGAGTTAAGGTTAAGTTATGTTTCACCTAACTCTGAGACTAGTTTGATTTACTTAAAGACAACTTTATGGAAGAGTAACGACCTGCGAGTTGTTTACCAGAAATTTCTTACATAGCGGTACCACAACAGGGATACCGACTTGTATACATTAAATATTTTTCACATGTTTGGTGCCCAGAAAGAGGGCCCCGATTTGTTTACCATAACTATTAAACATTTTTCACATTTTTGGGGCCCTGAGTGAGGAAAGCCGATGTGTGTCGAGGCGCTGAATGTGTTTAAAGTTGCTTTTGTTGAGCACAGTTTACTATCACGTTCGGTTGAAGTGGAGGACGTGGACATACATGTCTATCGAGCTCCGGGAGGAAAGGCAAAATCTTTCTCTGAAGATGAAAGGCTGAATGCCGTATTAGATTGGGAGCATGACCGTATTGTCCTATTCCTTGGAGGAAATGATATCCATGAGGACGTGGAGGTCAGTGAAGTAGTGGAGAATATTTTAGCAGTGGTGGGAGCCATAGAGGGCTCTTGTAAATCCTCAGTACCCATAACCCTCCTCGAGCCAAGGAACCTGCCATATGGCTCTCCAGTTTGTTATGGAACATATAAATTAATTAGCAGAGCTGTGAAGAGGAAGTTGCAACGGATCAGGAAGGGAAGGGATTTCATACATTTTAATGCCAAGCCCTTCCAAGCAATGTTGAAAGCTGATGGTATAAATTGGAACCGTCATGGTAGGGAAGCGGTTGTGCAGAAATTTATAAATTATGTAGAACATAAGAAAGGAGAGTTCTATGCTGTACAAGCTATGGGTGGGCCTATGGAGTACAGAGGTAATTAATTCTGAGCTCGGGGAATATGGGTGTTTCGGCAATTGAGTGTGGGGATGAAATAGAACCCTAGAGGTTTAATAACCCTGGGGGATAGGTTGAAATTATAGACCTAACCCCTACACTCCTCGAAATTAAATGAATAATTAGCTGAGCTGTAATGAATATTTCGAAATTGGGAGGGGGGATAAATGCAACCATAGAGGTTTAACAACCCAGGGGGACAATTTGCGCAAAGAGGACCTAATCCCTACCCTCTTCAAAATTTAAAATAATAAGATCATTACAAAGTTGAGGTAAATTTGTGCTTGGAATTCAAAATTAAATTATTGAATTAGAATTCAGTCAACATGTCTGTTTCTTTATTGCAAAGATCTTCTAGTAGTAAGGCAGGATGGGTAACTAGAGCCATAAATGATTGTAACCAGTCGTTGGACCAAATACCTCTGTCCAAGGAGAAAATAAATAATTTCCTAAATATCCTGAAAGATCGATGGAATAAGTACGAAGAGAGTTACATAACTTTAGAAGCGGCTATAGTAAAGGCTGTGAATAAGGAACTCTTAGAGTCAGAAACTACGAAATTTGAAAACAAATTAGAAGAATACTGAACTGTAGTAAAGACACTAGAGTCAAAATTAGCTGACACTGCTGCGGAAACACAAGTTGTGGCACAGCAGATTAGAGCTGTGTTACCACAAATAACGCTTCCGGAATTTGATGGGGAGCAGAACTGGAAATCCTTTTGGGACCAGTTCAGATATTTGGTACACGATAGAACAGATCTCCCTAAAGTCAGCAAACTTACGTATCTGTTAGGACAGGTCAAAGGAACACCTTATCAACTGATAAAAGAATTACCAGTAGAAGAAAATAATTATGATGTGGCTTTGACCATCCTTAGACAATATTACGAAGACAGGGAGCAAGTTATAACTCAACTGCTGAAAGCTCTAATTGAATTACCCACGCCTAGACACGATTTTGATTCCTTGCAAAACTTTAGGATTACACTAAGTTGTAAATTAAAGGCCTTAGGTACTTACAAAGATATTAAGACATCAGATTGGGTGCTTTCAAGAATTGTGTCCTTAAAGCTACCACCGAAAACCAAAGATGCTTTGTATGGTAAGTACCAAAAGGATAATTTCTCCTGTGAAGAGATTGAGAAAGGCTTGATGCAACTCTGTAAACATTTGCAAGGAACTGTAAAAACTACCGAGGTCAAACAAAAAACTGAAATAAAGAAGAAACCCACTAACCAACTGGTTGGGAAAGCTAAATCAGAGAAGACTAAGTATGTGCCTAAAGAAGAGATAGGTACTTTCCTTAGCTCCTTAAAGGCTGAGGATAAAGTATTAAAGCCAAGGAATAGACATGCTGAGGATATTAAGGAAGTAAAACCTTCCATGGTAAAAGACCGGAAAGTTTGTGTTTTTTGTGGTGAGCAACATTCCAGTCCATCTTGTCAGCGGTATCCTGATTATGCTTCTAGAGTAGGAAAGCTTCAGGAACTGGGGTGTTGTATAATCTGTATGAACTCCGAACATACTGCTGCGGACTGTAAGACTAAATTAAATCTTTGTTTTAAATGCAAAAAAGGTCATCATCATAGTGCTTTATGCCCTAGGATGAAAATTGAGGTTCCTGAACCTGCAAGCGTCAATATGACAATTGCAAAAGGGAATGCTTCATTAGTAATGCCAGCTTCAGTACACATAGCCGATGTGACGGTATTGTTTGAGAAAAGAAACCTATTAGTATATACCCTGTTTGATACGGGTGCTCAGAAAACTTCATTTCTGCAGACATTGTGAAGAAATTAAAGTTACCAGTTATCGGCAAGGTAAATCTAGCCATTACAGGATTCTTAACAACTAAGAAAGCTCAGAATTTTGATTTAGTTAGACCTGTAATACAATTAGGCAGATATAAATGCCGTATAACAGCAGCTGTGCTTGATAATATGGAGACAAGTATATACATAAAGGGATTGAAGGAAACCTCTGATCATCTACAAAGCTCAGGGATAAAGTTGGCTAAACGGAATGTGGAATCAGATACTGTGGGTCCCATAAAAATGATAATTGGTTCTGATTATTGTGGAAGATTCCTACATAGGACTTTCAAAAGGAATAAGGTACAGTTGTTCAAGAGTCCAGGAGGTAACCTTATTATGGGTCACTTGCCTATTCCAAAACAAGGGAGAGGCCAAACTAGTGGACTCAGTCTTTGTTAACCCCACACAGTCATTGATGGCAGCTAGAATAGGTGCAGAATTAGAACCTACTCAAATAAATGACTTGTTGGATGAAAATATTGAACCTGTACACAAACTGTGGGACCTAGACGGTGTAGGTATACACTCTGAGGAACCAACCCCTGAAGATAAAATAACCTTTGACTTGTATAATCAGTCTGTAGAATTTAAGGATGGACAGTGTTGGGTAGGATTACCATGGAAACTAAATCATTCCGAGTTGCCAACAAATTACCAAGCAGCTAAAGCTCAGTTAAATTCTCTTCTAAGAAAGTTGAGAGATATACCAGAACATTTAACCATATATGATAATATTATAAAGGACCAATTGAAGAATAAATTTATAGAAGAGGTAGAATACCCTGTTAACCACAAAGAAGGACACTACTAACCACATCATGATGTAAACAAGGATTCAGTAACTACTCCCATAAGGATAGTATTCAACTGTAGTAGTAAAGCGTCCAAGGGATCAGCTAGCTTGAACGATTGCCTATACTCTGGACCTACACTAACAGAGAAGTTAGGGAATGTGTTACTAAGATTTAGAGAGAAACCTTACGCTTACACAGCAGACAGTAAGGCTTTTCTCAGAATAGGACTGACAGATGAGGATAGGAAATTTACAAAATTCCTCTGGCCTCATGATCCTCAAAATGAAGATAGTCCATTGAAAACTTACTGTTTCCGATCGGTGCTCTTTGGCTCTTGTGCTAGTCCTTTCCTACTATGCAACACTTAAAAGCAACATTTTGAAAATGCCAAATGCCCAGAAATAGGGCAAGCTTTTTACATGGATAATTTGCAAGATGTTGCTGAAACAGAGTCGGAAGCTTTGAAGGCTTATGAAATAGCCAATTCCGAATGTGGGAAGTCAAATTTGCCGTTACAGAGCTGGAATACAAATTCACCGCTTTTGAGGAATAAAATACAAGAAGACCATCCAGATTCTGACATTCCCAATTCAAAATGTGTTAGGTCTTAACTGGGATACAACAGCTGATGTAATAAGTCTGATACCAATTAAGTTCTTTGATGTTCCTCTCACCAAGAGGTCCTTGTTAAGTCAGGTTTCCAAGCTATTTGACCCATTAGGGTTGGTCAGTCCTATAGTTATTAGGGGCAAATGTTTAGTAGAGGAGGCTTGGCGAGAAAAGTTAGACTGGGACACTGAATTAGGTGAGACACATGTGGAACAATGGGAACAGATTAGAAAGGAGTTTGAAACCATATCAAGCATATGTATTCCCAGGAAAATAAACAGTAATGAGAAGTCGCACTTAGACATATTTTGTGATGCTTCTCGAAGGGCCTATGGAGCAGTAGCTTATTGCGCAACAGGAGAGGATAGTAAGATTATTATATCCAAGGCCAGAGTTGTGCCAATTAAAGGAAAAACCCTACCTCAAATGGAATTGGCTTCCATAGAAGTAGGAACTAAATTGGCCAGGTATATAACAACTACTCTTGATACTCAGTTTGAGGATATTTACATATGGATTGACAGTGAGATTTGTCTTTACTGGATAGGAAAGGAAGATAGTAAAATTCCTTTCGTCCGTAACAGAGTGGAGACTATTAAAGAGCTGTCTTCCAAATTTAATTTCATGCATCTGTCCTCCAAACAAAATCCAGCTGATCTGCTCTCGAGAGGTTCGACCGTAAGGAGACTGATCAAAGATAATTTGTTGTTTAAAGGTCCTAAATGGTTACTCACTAAGGATTGGCCTGAACAAAAACAGTACAGTATTGCTGAGGTTAGTGTAGTGAACTTGGATCCTGTAGTACCTGAGCCAGAAGTAATTGACATCAGACGATTCTCGTCAATAAGACAACTTCTAAATACTACTAAATTGGTTGTTGAATTTTTAAATAAAAAGGTGGGGTTTCAGAAGTTAGATCCCCTAGAATACTGGCTGAAAAGAGTACAAAAGAATTCTTATGGGGAAATATATAAACTTTTAGGCCAAGACACTGGAAAAGGGAATAAGCCGATGAAGAATTTAGGCTTGTTCTTAGACGGAAAAGGTCTGATAAGATGCCGAGGCCGATTGATAAAGGCTGACTTGCCCATCCAAACCAAACATCCCATTTTATTACCCAAGAGTGGATGCTTTGTACAACTTATTATAAAGGAAGCCCATGATTCCACTCTCCATGGAGGTGTACCGCAGACCTTAGCCCAAATTCGGGAAAGGTACTGGATTCCTAAGGGTAGACAGGTTATTAAAAAATATCTCAAAAACTGCATCATTTGTAGGAGGTATGGGCAGCGACCTTATAACTACCCAGGACCACCAGTCCTACCGAAGGAAAGGGTGAGCATGAGTCGGCCCTTCCATATAACAGGAGTGGACTACACAGGGGCTATAACTGCATGTTACGGGTGAGGAAACTCCCCATAAAGTTTACATTTATTTATTTACTTGTGCCTACACAAGGGCAGTCCATCTAGAATTAGCGGAAGACCTAAGCTCAGAGACATTCCTCAATGTCTTTCGCAGATTTGTCGCTAGAAGGTCTTGTCCTGGCAAGTTAATAAGTGACAACGGAACTAATTTCGTTGGGGCAACACCTTTACTGTTGAACCTAATGAACGACCCAAAGATTAAGTCGGCGCTGGGAATCCGAAATTGTATTTGGCAGTTCACAGCTCCAAGAGCTCCATGACAAAATGGATTTACCGAAAGAATGATTGGTATTGTCAAGAAGTGCCTGAGGAAAACATTACATAGAACTAAGATCACGAGAGATTTAAGAACAGTAATAACTGAAATTGAAACCAGGATTAATAATAGACCTTTGACTTATCAAGATGACACTAGCAACTCGCTAGAGGCCTTAACACCGTCTCATATGTTATATTGCAGGAAGCTCCATCCGATGCCTTGTATGGATATCCAGGAAGAAGTTGATGATCCTAACATAGAATATAATGATTTAGAACAACATCTTCGGGAGGGATATCAACGTTTGAAAAGGGTGTTGGATACTTGGAATAGGCATTGGAGCGAGGAGTATCTTTTGAGCCTACGCAAAAGGTTTTATGGAGCTCAGGCTGCCAGCAACAAATCAGTTATTAACATAGGAGATGTGGTCTTAGTGAAGACCGAACAGCCAAGATCCCAGTGGCCATTAGCTAAGGTGATCTCCACACACCCAGATTCTGAGGGGGTACTGAGACTCCTAAAAATAAAATGTAGGGGACATACCAGCTTAAAAACTATTGATAAACTGGTACCCCTTGAGTTAGCAGCCACTCCGGATCCAGGGGACTGTGAAGATCAAAAGGGTCAAGAGGCGCGACCTAGAAGGGCCGCAGCACAGGGTTCTCGAGAACTACGGAGGGAACTCTTGGCTAAGGGTCATATTACATGATACAGCGTATCATTTTCCGCCGGCCCCAAAACTGTGGGAAATATTTTCCCCCAGAGCGGTTGTGCTTTCTACATTTTGTATGAGTTATCCCTGGTTAAAGACAGAGGAAAACTTGAGACCGTTGTTAACAGTTCAAGCGGTTTTTATAACCCAGAAATTACATTCTCTTTAATAATTCTTGTTATTGATAAATTAAATGCTACTGCGTTTAACCCTCGTGGACAACTATACATTGTAAATACATGTAATTATATGGAATTTTCCACTGACCTAAACTGCGTCTGCGCGTTAGATGACGTGGCGAGTAGGGAAAGATTCACGTGTTAAGCAGATGTGGAATTACGATATTTACACAGTTTAATGGAATACTTGGTTTAACTTTAGTTTAAGTAAAACTAAGATTAATTTGTTAGATTCGCCCTGTATATATCATGATGTAATCTAGCTGTATTTAGTACTGTAATTAATTAATAGTTGGCAACCTACCATTCTATGAGGGAGGTAGATCCTGCCACACATGGCACTCTGTTCCTAGTCATACTCAAGCTAGCACGGTTGTACGTACGCACCTTAAGGACGCTTGCTTGCTCAAGCAATTACACTAAACAGCCCATCGTCATCGGTTATCGATCACTCCCTCTTCACTAGCTAAGTAACCTTTACGAATTGGCCAATTCAAAGGGGGATTAGCTATGAGATAGAAGAGAAATAGTTATTGTAGGTGAGTTAAGGTTAAGTTACGTTTCACCTAACTCTATGAGACTTGTATGATTTAATTAAAGACAACTTTATGGAAGAATAACGACCTAAGAGTTATTTACCAGAAATTTCTTACATAGCGGTACCACGACAGGGATACCGACTTGCATACATTAAATATTTTTCACATGTTTGGTGCCCAGAAAGAGGGCCCCAATTTGTTTACCATAACTATTAAACATTTTTCACATAAAGTATGGTTTTATCCAGTCGGCTTGCGCGGGCCGATTACACTTGGTTCACAGACTACACACACATCCAAAGCCACTACAATACACTTACAAGCACTTCTCACCCTACATACAATCTCTACCAGACAGCCTAAGCCACTTTGTAGAGATACATTGGCTGTATCGTCCCCGCATCGGTTGGGATAGGCCGGTCCAGCAGTGGACACTCAAATGGTTGATGAGATGAGATGGGATGATATATATATATATATATATATATATATATATATATATATATATATATATATATATATCCATCACCCAATCCAAAATTGTCCAATGAGGAGTGTAGGAGCCGGGCGCTAGGTAGTTGGTCCCGACATTTAAGGGGCTTCAGTTCATTTTTTTGGTTAAAAATGACATTATGCATCAATTTACATGAAATTTTACTGGATAATGGCTATATTTAGCAAAACTAATCCCTGAGCATTATTTGTAAATTATTAATTTAATCACTGATACTTTTAACATGGCTATATGTTTACTCACTTAGGAGCAGTAGTCAGTGAAAGTTAGGTTAAATATATTAAGATTTTACAGAATATTTTTTTCTTTTTTTTTCATGTATCGTCCTGAAACTTTCTACAAGCTTACTAAGGATTTCAGGGGCAGTGTCCAACTGTTTTTTTTTAAATAACGTCTCAACAAAGCGTCGGACAAGGATTTAACTTTGGCAGTGCATGTTTGAGACCCCGACCTAATTTGTAAAATTATGCTTTTGTACCAAATGTGTATCATTAAGGCATTTATAAGAGTAAATGTAGGGTAAACTTAGCTAAAATCGTCAGAGGCATGTAGCGAGGCTAGCTTCGGTCACGATACAAGCCCCGCCCACAATTCGGAATGTGACGTCGGTGTGACGTAGTAGTAATCACCGACGCAAGTGGCAGTTCTGTCTTTATGTAAGCTGCTTCAGATTCAATGCCTCAGGGTTACTCATATTTCTGAGCTGCGGCCATACTGAATCTGTAGTAGGAGTGAAATATTACTTTGGTGTGTGTGTGTGTGTGTGTGTGTGTGAGAGAGAGAGAGAGAGAGAGAGAGAGAGAGAGAGAGAGAGAGAGAAAGTACAGTATGTGGGGGGGGGTTAGAAAGATAGAAATGCCACTTGCGTCGGTGATTACTACTACGTCACACCGACGTCACGTTCCGAATTGTGGGCGGGGCTTGTATCGTGACCGAAGCTAGCCTCGCTACATGCCTCTGACGATTTTAGCTAAGTTTACCCCACATTTACTCTTATAAATGCCTTAATGATACACATTTGGTACAAAAGCATAATTTTACAAATTAGGTCGGGGTCTCAAACATGCACTGCCAAAGTTAAATCCTTGTCCGACGCTTTGTTGAGACGTTATTTAAAAAAAACAGTTGGACACTGCCCCTGAAATCCTTAGTAAGTAGGTATCATAGCTATTATCCAGGAAAGTTTCATGTAGATTGATGAGTAATTTCATTTTCAACCAAAAATCTGAACTGACGCCCCTCAAGATGACAGTGACCAGCTGCACACATCATTGAGTGGCATTACATGAACAATCAGCCCCAACCACCCCTTGGATATAAACCGGCTAAATTCGATTGGAGAGCAATAATTACCCACTAAACCACCAGGCGCCAAAATTTGGTTATATGGTTACCATCTAGCATAGTACAGTAAATGGTTTCCTGGTGTACAGGAAACCATTTGGCTTGTCACTCAGTGTAGAGTCACTCACAGGCAGAAGGAAGAAGAAAGAATGAAGGAAAGAAAGACAGAAGAGGGAGTGTAAAGTTACCCTTTGGCAGAAGGGCATGGAAAGAATGAAGGAAAGGAAGACAGAAGAGGATGGAAGGAAAGAAGGATGGATGAGTGGAAAGGGCATACACCCGACAGCAGCACTACTCGTACAGTACATCGAGTGAGTTGTGCTGCTGTCGGAATTGGATGGATGGACGGTTATATATATATATATATATATATATATATATATATATATATATATATATATATATATTGTGTGTGTGTGTGTAAATTAAATAACTCAAACAGTTTTTATGCGATTTTTGCCAAACCTGATGGAAAGTTTGAGAGTCAACCAAGTGGCTGACCTTTTTTTTTTAAAGCTCTAGGTCAAAGGTCAACATCACACTGCAAAGTCAACTTCTACAGTTTTGATTCTGATCCGGTTTAGACCAAGCTGGTGGATGAGATGAGGTTCAGCCACAGTGTTAACTTTTTTGTAGCAAAATAAGGTAAAGGTTAAGATCACATGGCAAGATGAACTTAAACAGATCTAAACGATGGTATTTGTGATATTTCAGTGCAAAGCAAAAATGAAGTGATTAGATTTTGGGAACAATCCGCCAAAGGCCCAAACATGATGGAAAGACTGAGGGTTAGCCAAGAGTGAAGAGGTCTATTTTTAAAAACAATGGGTCAATGGTCAGTGCCACAGAACAAAATCAATTCAACAGTCTTGATCTCATTTGACCAAACTTAGTGTAACGGTTTAGACCCGGGCAAGAACGAAGTAACTGTATTTTTAGAACAACCGACCAAAGGGCAAGGTAACAAGGCAAAGTGAAATGTTTGACCCTTAGACCAGTAGTATAGCGAGGGTGTTCTACTCTTTGAAAACCCCTCCTTGTCAGGCTATGTTCATCCCTTGACCATGTAATGGGACGTGCTAGGTATAAGTTTACTTGTTCAACGATGTTATAACCATGATAGTTTTGCATAGGCTACTTATCACATGAATCCGACTTGCTAATCTTGTCCTGTATATAAATCTGCAATGCCTGTCAGTCTGTCCCGAACAGATCAAGATGATCGCATATCATGTCTTAGTTTTCGGGTCACCGTGATTAACAGACATCCATGTTGGCTTGAAACAATTTCACTAAGAACTGTCTCCCCTAAGCTGAATAGAATCGAGCCATATAGCAAGGATGAAATAATTATTACGATATCGCACTGCAGCGATTGTTGAATTTTGCTTCTAACTCCTTCACAGTGTTGTTTCAGATCAACTGGCGGTAGCAAGTACGAAATAAGAAAGGTGTCACTGTACAGAAGGGATTAACTTACCTCAACAACGGCCATTCTTTCCATCCCAGGTCTGTCCCTTGTATACGAGTACACTCCTCAGCCTCCAGTCACGGTCTCATCCTTGGCGTACCTCCTTTCCCTCCCCGATCCACTTCACCGTTTTTCGACTTAATCAGTCAGTTGCAGTTTTCACCACAGCCCAACCCAGGTTCTGTCAAATCATACTCAGCTCCTGTCCTTCATCTCCCACGTAGACCAAATCTTCGTTTTCCTCTATCCACTTTACAGATATTCAGACTGAGACGTTCTGCTGCTGCTGATCATTTCATCCCAGTTCACTTTGGCTGGATGAATCACTCTTGCGTGAAAATCAAAGACGGTAAATAAAACCCACACTTGTAGACAAAGAATATTTTTAACAAACAGTTTCGATGAACACTATCACCATTATCAGTGGCCTTGACGACTGACGATGGTGGCAGTGTCCACCGAAACTGTTTAGTAAATATATTCTTCGTCTACAAGTGTGGGTTTTATTTACTGCCAGATCACTTTCCTACCTGTCTTACTCATATGTCTCTTTGTCTCACCTGTGGTCTACCTCTCCTCCTCCTCCTGTCCATTTCACCATTATAGCCTATATCCATACATTTTGAATACATGGGCCAGATAAATCTGTTATGTATATTGTCGTCTAGAGAGAGAGAGAGAGAGAGAGAGAGAGAGAAACAAGCAGAAAGACAGAGGGGGGATAAACTCCGATAAACAACTTACCGAAAGCCAGACACTCGAGGAAGAGAAAAACAGGGTCAATGTTTGTCAAAGCACAATTTGGAGTTCTGACTCACAGAATCCCATTAAATTTTTCTGCACTTAAGGTTGTGCATATTCTTTTCTAGTGTGCTGTGCTTGGAAGTGAATTTGATATAATTTAGTCATAATTTGGAAACAGTACAGAACAGGATAATCTTGATATTATCATAAGTCCTTTTAAGCATCATTCGGGATTAGCGCTTCATACTATAAAAGGAACACAGGTACCAGGATACGTGAATCCTTTTTCTCTCTGATAAAATGTTAAGATAAAGATAACAGGAGTCTTAGTTAAAACTCTCAAGTGTTGCTGTACGGCGGTCAGTTATAAAGTTGATATCAGTTCAAACAAAAACTGCAATTGCTTAGAATGAAGCAAAGCAGTTTTAATAGAGCAAAGTATAAAGATATACACGAATACACTCATCTCCGAGGGGAATGACAGAGGGTTGAAGAAAAAGAGAGCATTTAATTCTATTTTCTTGGTGGCGTTCGTCGAGCTGTGTCTCAGAACGTTTGTATATAATTTTTCTGTTTGTAATGCAGAGCAGCCGTTTTAACACTATCTATCTATCTATCTATCTATATATATATATAGGACACAAGGGATGCTGTGGTTGAACCAATGTCGCTTACTGTAAAGTACTATATGCTTGCACCCAATCGGCTTGGGTGGGCCGATTACACATGGTTCACAGACTACACACACATCCAAAGCCACTCCAACACTACAATTACACTTACAAGCACTTCTCACCCTACATACAATCTCTACTAGACAGCCTACGCCACTTGGTAGAGATACATTGGCTGTACCGTCCCGACTTCGGTCGGGATAGGCCGGTCCTGCAGTGGATACTCAAACGGCTGATGATGATGATGATTATATATATATATATATATATATATATATATATATATATATATATATATATATATATATATATATATATATATATTGTTACGGAACAGAGAAAGATAACGTACACTTTAAGTGAGAATACTAAGAGTCACTACTGTCCCGTAAAGTTCCAGGTTCAAAACAAAAGAGTTAGGTAAAACTACAAGTTAAAGTTTAATGCACAAACTAACAACAAAACATTCAGGACTCATAAGGATAATGTAATGGCAAATAAACAGGTTAAATATATGGTTAACTGCAATAGCCTCTATTAACACGAAATTAGCAAGAGTAAATTTATCTAAGTCAGCCCTGATAAAATGAGATACCAGATAATACTCAGTGAATGCAAGATAAATTATTACAGATACAAAATAATATTAAAACTAATGGACATAAAGATCCCTACATGAATTACAAAAACTACGCTAGGCCTACAAATTAAACTTATGCTATACAGTACAAGGAAAAAATGCAATAACAGTTATACTCAAATTACACCCAGCTGCTAGATGTTTGGAGATTTCTTGAGCACTCACAATAATAATATCTGTACAGGGGAGGACAGAGATGTGAACAAAATGAGGAGCAGATCTAAGTGGCAATGATGCAGAGACTGAGCTCATTATATAGGGGCCGGCAGAGCCTGATACAACTTGTAAGAAGGATGCGCAAATGAAGCCATGGGGACAAAAAGCTGAAAATCCCGCTCTGGATAACAGAGAGAACGACTTACTCTACTATAACGGTAGAAGGGGGGGACTGAGGCAGAACACGCTCGTGATCAAACATGCAGCATACTGTGCGTTAAAATTACACAAAGGATGATGAAATCATAGGCTATGTAACACCTCCCCACAAAGAAAAAAGAAATTTACAAAGGAAATTTCTTATCACTCTAAAACAATCTGTACATGGCATTACAGACCATGCAAATGTCTTTCCTAATGTTACAAAACATGAGATCTCCCTAGCACGTTCAGTCATAGGTACTTGCCAGTATCCCTTTAACAAATCAAACTTACTTATGTACCTAGCCTTTCCGATCTTGTCTATGCAATCTTCCACACGAGGGAGAGGGTAAGTGTCTGTTTTGGTTATCTGATTAACACGTCTGTAGTCAATGCAAAGCCTCTGTGACCCACCTGGCTTAGGGACTAGAGTGACAGGAGAACTCCACTCGCTCTGACGGGGCTCAATCATCTTGTGGTCCAACAGGTAGCCAAGCTCCTTCTGGATGAGAGGAACTTTCACTGGGTTCACACGGTAAGGAGGCAATTTAATTGGCTTTGCGTCTCCAACATCGACATCATGCATCAACACAGTGGTTCTTCCTGGAGTAGCACGGAACACTTGCGGGTACTCCTGCAGTAATGCCGAAAACTCCTGCCTTTCCTTGGGAGGTAGATGAGAAAGCTTAGTCTGGAGATCATTCATGATATCAGGATTCTTCCCCAAACTATCACTCAGGCTCATACTGCATGGGAGAGCTTCACTTGCAGACTCGGGTGGAACAGCTACAGTGCAGACTGGATTATTTTCGTCCCGCCTGTGATATAACTTTAGCATGTTGATGTGACATAGTTGCTTGCTCTTTCTACGATCTGGTGTGGCGATGACATAGTTGACATCACTGAGTTTCTTCTCCACGAAATAAGGACCACTAAACTTGGCTTGAAGAGGTTGCCCATGAACTGGTAGCAGAATCAAAACCTGATCTCCTGGCTGAAAGTGGCGTAACCTGGACTTCTTGTCATACCAAGTCTTCATCTTCTCCTGAGCAGCTCCTAAATTCTCTCTCGCCAGCTGTAAAGCAGTGGACAGCCGCTTTTTGAACTTCATCACATACTCCAGCAGGTTGACGTCATCTTCCTCCGACAGCCAGCATTCCTTGAGTAACTTAAGGGGTCCTCTTACTTCATGGCCAAACAGTAGTTCAAAAGGTGAGAAGCCCAGTGATTCATTTGGAGATTCTCTTGCGGCAAACACAACGAATGGAAGACCTTTATCCCAGTCTTTCTGATGTTCCAAACAGTATTTCTTGAGCATCGATTTGAGTGTTTGATGATATCTCTCCAACGCTCCTTGAGTCTGGGGATGGTAAGCTGAAGACGTGATCTGGGTGATGCCCAACTCTTTCAGAGACTGCTTGAAAACATTCGACATGAAATTACTTCCCCGGTCTGACTGTACCTCCTTGGGCAGACCAAACTTTGTGAAGAACCCTAGCATTTCCTTAACCACGTTCTTTGCTGAGATATTTCTAAGTGGAATGGCTTCAGGATAACGAGTAGCCATATCAATCATGGTCAACACATAAGAAAATCCTGAAGAAGTCTTAGGAAGAGGGCCCACAATATCCACCAACACACGGGTGAAAGGCGCCTCAAAAGGAGGAATGGGAACTAGAGGTGCAACCTTTTCGGTCTGATTACACTTCCCCACAACTTGACAGGTGTGACAAGACTTACAATACCAGGAAACATCCCTGAAGATACCTGGCCAGTAGAAGTGTTTCAAAATGCGTGCCACAGTCTTCCTCACCCCAAGGTGTCCTGCCAAACTGGTATCATGAGCCACTCGAATGATATCCTGCCTACAAACATGAGGGATGACAACTTGATGTACAACCTCCCATTCACAGTCGGCTGATGCTGTTGGGGGTCTCCACTTCCTCATAAGTACTCCTGACTTTACATAATAACAAGCAGAAGCACCGGCTGACTCTTCTTCACTGTAAGCAGAGTTAGCTAGACCTTTCAACTCAGGGTCAGCAACCTGCAACTCAACCAACTCTTGACGAGACAAATTATCAACACTACGGGGTACTGCCTCATCTGGTGAGTGGTCCAAATTAGCAAGAAAAGTGTCAGCTAGGATAACATCATCATCATCATTATCCTCTAAATCACCAGTAACTTTAGACTTAGCCCTAGTGACAGCACATGCAGGGAACACATCAGGGACATCACAATCCTGGGCCGCAGCCACTGGCTCACTAGACAACTGAGGAGCTGGACACACTTGACTTCCACCAATATCATTTCCAAGTAAGAAAGTTACACCTGACATTGGGAGTGTCTCAACCAACCCAACCATAACAGAACCATTAACAAAACCAGACTCTAAATTCACTCTGCACAGAGGGACAGAGAAGTAATTATTCCCTACACCTTGTAAGATTACAGTTTCATCAGAGGAATTAACATTAGGGCCTAGAACACTGGTCAGCATAAGGGATTGGCAAGCACCTGTATCACGATATATTTGAACTGATTTCCTGTCATTACTGTCCAGAGGACTGACAAAACCATCAGACAGGAAATTAGCACATGAACTCTTGAGAGTGTCACCCACGTTACTGCTCAAAAGAGGAGCTCCATCATGAGAATTTAAGTTACCCCTCAAAGCAGGTTCAGTTAACTCAGTTAAAGAATTCTGGGAACTCTCAAGAGTGGACACTAGACCAATTGACTGAATATTTAAAGACTCCTTTTTGTTCACATCACGCTGTCTCCTGAAACATCTCTCCGTAGTATGACCAAGCTTACTACAATAAGTACATTTACTTTTCTGAAATCTAGAGGTGAAGCTGGTATTTACTTCCTGAGAAACATCATCCTTATTCTCTTTCCTGTTACCTGTACTCTGAGTAGAGGCAACGTACTTACTCTCAGCTTTCCCTTTTTCTCTAGAATATCTCTTGTGAGTGAGAACATACTCATCAGCTAAAACTGCAGCATCACACAAATTATCTATTCTTTTCTCATCAAGATATAGGCTTACATCTTTATAAATACACCTTTTGAAGTCCTCCAGCAAAATCATCTGCTTAAATTTGTCAAAATCAGAATCCACATTCTTAGAATTTAACCACTGCTCTAACAAATCTTCTTTGATTTTTGCATACTCAACATGGGATTGCTTATCTTGCTTGTAAGTTGTCCTAAATTTTACTCTATAGGCTTCAGGAACAAGCTCATAGGCCTTAAGAATCAAGCTCTTAACTACATCATAATTATCAGACTGATCCTGAGGCAAAGATGCATAAGTTACTTGAGCTTTACCGGTGAGAACAGTTTGAAGGAGTACTGGCCAATACTCCTTAGGCCAATTAAAACCTGTAGCTACCCTCTCAAACAACTGAAAATACTTTGTTAAATCAGATTCATTAAAAGGAGGGACAAGTTTAACATTTTTAGCCACATCAAAATCATCAGAGCTAGATGATCCAGTTCCACCTTGTTTCATGCGATACTCATGGTCTGCCTGAATCCTGGCAAGTTCAACTTGTGCCTGAGCCTGTATCTGTGCCTCCTGAATCCGAACCTGAGATTCCGCCTCCTTAGCCTGAGACTCAGCCTCCTTAGCACGTGCTTGAAATTCAGCCTCCTTAACACGAGACTCCTGCAGGGCTAGCTGTAACTTAGCTAATTCAATCTGCGTTTGCTCATTTGGAGGAGTTACATTAAACAAGCTTTCATTAATCATGGCAAGAATTTGATCTTTAGACTGATGAGAGGGAACAACAAATCCCAATTGTTGAGCAACAATCTTAAGTTCATTCTTTGTTCTGTTTTCTATGTCACACACTGTTTGCACATTTGACAAAAAATCTTTGGCTTCATCAAGTGTAGTAATAGTAGACATAATTAATAAGTAACAGTCACAAAATATCAAGCAATATCCTTATGATAATATCCTGAATATCCTGATATGAGGTCGCCAAATTTATGTTACGGAACAGAGAAAGATAACGTACACTTTAAGTGAGAATACTAAGAGTCACTACTGTCCCGTAAAGTTCCAGGTTCAAAACAAAAGAGTTAGGTAAAATTACAAGTTAAAGTTTAATGCACAAACTAACAACAAAACATTCAGGACTCATAAGGATAATGTAATGGCAAATAAACAGGTTAAATATATGGTTAACTGCAATAGCCTCTATTAACACGAAATTAGCAAGAGTAAATTTATCTAAGTCAGCCCTGATAAAATGAGATACCAGATAATACTCAGTGAATGCAAGATAAATTATTACAGATACAAAATAATATTAAAACTAATGGACATAAAGATCCCTACATGAATTACAAAAACTTCGCTAGGCCTACAAATTAAACTTATGCTATACAGTACAAGGAAAAAATGCAATAACAGTTATACTCAAATTACACCCAGCTGCTAGATGTTTGGAGATTTCTTGAGCACTCACAATAATAATATCTGTACAGGGGAGGACAGAGATGTGAACAAAATGAGGAGCAGACCTAAGTGGCAATGATGCAGAGACTGAGCTCATTATATAGGGGCTGGCAGAGCCTGATACAACTTGTAAGAAGGACGCGCAAATGAAGCCATGGGGACAAAAAGCTGAAAATCCCGCTCTGGATAACAGAGAGAACGACTTACTCTACTATAACGGTAGAAGGGGAGGACTGAGGCAGAACACGCTCGTGATCAAACATGCAGCATACTGTGCGTTAAAATTACACAAAGGATAATGAAATCATAGGCTATGTAACAATATATATAGGTGGGAGCGCTCGCCATCCACTCACACGATGCAGTGCTGCTCTCGGGTGTTTGCCCTTTCCTCTCCATCCTTCTTTCCTTCATTCTTTTCTTGTCCTTCTGCTTACAGGTGACTTTACACTCCCTCTTCTGTCTTTCTTACCTTCATTCTTTCCACTTCCTTCAGCCTGTGGGTGACTCTACACTGCGTGACGAGCCAAATGGTTTCCTGTGCACCAGGAAACCATTTACTACGCTGGGTGGTAACCATATAACCAAATTTTGGGGCCTGGTGGTTTAGTGGGTAATTATTGCGCTCCAGTCAGATTGAGCCGGTGAAGGTTTATATCCAAGGGATGGTTGGGGTTGATTGCTCACGTAATGTCACTCATGGATGTGTGAGGCTGGTCACTCTCAACTTAAATGTCGGGACCAACTGCTTAGCCCCTGGCTCCTACGCTCCTCACGGGGCAATGTAGGATTGGATGATGGATATATATATATATATATATATATATATATATATATATATATATATATATATATATATATATATATTCTCACATTATTATGGTCCTAATCCTCTAATATTCAGTATAGCCCTTCTGCATCTATCCAGCAGTCATTTCAATCCACATTGGAGTACTGCTTCCCATGAACTGCTGGGAATTCAATAAATTCCTTCACTATGAGTCTCTCCTGAACCGAATAAAATTTGTTGCCACTGACAAAAATGGAATGAAAAAGATGCAATCGTAAAGGACGAGTTTAGAGTATCAGGAAGCACCAATCTGTCTATCTAATACAAAATTAATGCGTAATTTTTCGGTGTGTTTAGGTCCACAACTGACTGTACGGTACTCGTGTTTAGAACAGTCCGGCTCAGTAATCCTCCTCCCATATCCAGCTATCACTAAAAAGCAACTTATTGAAACATCCCGAAATTGCCAGATATTAACTTTACGCTTTAGTCTGAATTAATTATGGAGTAACAAACTCTGCAAGTAGTGATGCTAGGTTCTCTTTTTTTTTTTTTTTTTTTCATAAAAAATAATAGATATATAAACAGTTAATTAAATGGCTGGAACAAAATAGCCATCGTAAATGAAGAAACCTATAATGGCATCTAAATTTAACACACCTCTGCTAATTAGCCCCACTTACCTTTACTAACCCCACACACCTACACTGACTAATACTACACACCTACACTAACACCCCACACCTACACTAACTAACCCAACACATGTACACTAACACCACACACCTACACTAACTAACACCACACACCTACACTAACTAACACCACACACCTACACTAACTAACACCACACACCTACACTAACTAACACCACACACCTACACCAAAACCACACACCTACACTAACACCACACACCTACACTAACACCACACACCTACACTAACACCACACACCTACACTAACACCACACACATACTCTAACACCACACACCTACACTAACACCACACACCTACACTAACACCACACATACTCTAACACCACACACATACTCTAACACCACACACCTACACTAACACCACACACTTACACTAACACCACACACATACTCTAACACCACACACATACTCTAACACCACACACTTACACTAACACCACACACATACTCTAACACCACACACCTACACTAACACCACACACACAAACTAGCAACACACACCTACATTAATCCCACACACCTACACAAACTAGCAACACACACCTACACTTACTAACACCACACACCTACATTAACACTACACACCTACACTAACCCCACACACCTACACAAACTAGCAAAACACACCTACACTAACTAACACCACACACCTACACTAACTAACACCACACACCTACACTAACTAACACCACACACCTACACTAACTAACACCACACACCTACACTAACACCACACACCTACACTAACTAACACCACACACCTACACTAACACCACACACCTACACTAACTACCACCACACACCTACACTAACTAACACCACACACCTACACTAACACCACACACCTACACTAACTAACACCACACACCTACACTAACTAACACCACACACCTACACTAACTAACACCACACACCTACACTAACACCACACACCTACACTAACTAACACCACACACCTACACTAACTAACACCACACACCTACACTAACTAACACCACACACCTACACTAACTAACACCACACACCTACACTAACTAACACCACACACCTACACTAACTAACACCACACACCTACACTAACTAACACCACACACCTACACTAACTACCACCACACACCTACACTAACTAACACCACACACCTACACTAACTAACACCACACACCTACACTAACTAACACCACACACCTACACTAACTAACACCACGCACCAACACTAAGTAACACCACACACCTACACTAACTACCACCACACACCTACACTAACACCACACACCTACACTAACACCACACACCTACACTAACACCACACACCTACACTAACACCACACCTACACTAACGCCACACACCTACACTAACACCACACCTACACTAACACCACACCTACACTAACACCACACACCTACACTAACACCACACACCTACACTAACACCACGCACCTTCATTAACCCTACACACCTGCACTAACCCCACACACCTACACAAACTAGCAACACACACCTACACTAACTAACACCACACACCTACACTAAGTAACACTACACACCTACACTAACACCACACACCTACACTAACACCACACACCTACACTAACACCACACACCTACACTAACACCACACACCTACACTAACTAACACCACACACCTACACTAACACCACACACCTACACTAACACCACACACCTACACAAACTAACACCACACACCTACACTGACTAACACAGCAAATCTAAACGTATTTAACCTGTCCTTGTCTAACCTCATATCTAATCAAACCTAACCCAGTACACCTAATCTAGCCTAACTTAACCTAATCCCACACACCTGCACTAGTTAACCACACCTACTGAAACATAAACTCACACACACATATCCTGTCTTCAACCTAATTATCTTAACCTAACACCACACACCTAATCTGCCTTAATCCTACCTAACCAAAGCCAACGTAAGCCACACATGTGCACTAATTAAGCCCCATACCTGTCTGCCCTCAGGTATGGCCCACAGGGAGTGTCTGGACGACGGCCGCTGGTTCAGACACCCCAAGACCAACCTCACCTGGTCCAACTACACCACCTGTGTTGACCTCGATGACCTCTCGGTAGGTGACGGTGATGTGGTCATATTCACCTGGGCTTACCAGGTTCCCATACCACCTTCTTCTCCTCCTCTTTACAAATCTATTACTCTTACTTAATTCATGTACTTCAAGGAGGTCAGTGTGTATTTTAGTCTTACTATCTGTAGACGAATTTATTTAATCTAGGATATACTTTTTGAAAAAGGAAGTCTGGAATAAACTTAAACAACCCTCTGTATTGGAAATATCCCTCAAACTGAATAAACAGTCTGATAAAGTAAAGAATAAAAAATGAGTGACGTATTAGTGTTGAAAGTATTAAAGTCTTTGTTCTTGTGGCCTTGGGAGATTCCTCTAGTCTAGAACATCCTCCTCCTCCTCCTTACAGATTTGTTTACTTCGCTTGCAACAGAGTCATCAACATGAATAAGCGCCTTACTTCACACTTCTCTTTGTTCAAATGGTATGAAGCACGAGTAAACCCACATACAATAATAAATGTCACCAGCGGCTTGCCGCACTAAAGTCCCGAAGATGATGTCTCATATTACGATCCTTGGCGTGTGCAGGGGATTTACAGTTATGCGCTGATATCAGGTGTCGCAGTTGCTCTGTTCGAGTGTGTGATTCTTTCAACAGGAGGTTTTATTATGCACGAATCCTTCAGCACATAAAAGAAAGACGACTTCTCTCTCTCTCTCTCTGTATATATATATATATATATATATATATATATATATATATATGAACACAAGGGGTGCTGTGGTTGAACCAGTGTCGCTTACTATAAAGTATGCTTTCACCCAGTCGGCTTGCGCGGACCGATTACACTTGGTTCACGGACTACACACACATCCAAAGCCACTCCAACACTACAATTACACTTACAAACACTTCTCACCCTACATACAATCTCTACCAGACAGCCTAAGCCACTTGGTAGAGATACATTGGCTGTATCGTCCCGACGTCGGTCGGGATAGGCCGGTCCTGCAGTGGATACTCAAACGGCTGATGATGATGATATAATATATATATATATATATATATATATATATATATATATATATATATATATATATATATATATATATATTTGGTTTTACGCCAGGTATCCCCGAAGGGCTAAGGCGTTGCCCCTGGGTAGAGGACTTTGGACTGGAGCGTGTAGCATTTTATGACCCGATGCCCCTCCTGATGTCTACCAATGACCCTTGGGTGGATTCGATCCTCCGACCCTTGGGTCAGAGCAGAGCGCTCTAACCATCTGAGCCACGGCTGCTATATATATATATATATATATATATATATATATATATATATATATAATGTGTGTGTGTGTGTGTGTGTGTGTGTGTGTGTGTGTGTAGGAATGGGTGGGAGGAAGAGGTTAACTTCGCTATCCCTCTAACGCTTCGGACTACACAGAGTCCATCCTCAGAGTGACTGTACACAAGTAAGGAAATCAGAGGTATTTATACACAGGACGTAGGACCTTTGTCGTGTCTAATGCTGACTGGCTGTCCTCCTCTGTTGTGTTGACCTAACCTGATAATCCTACCGTGACCTAACCCGGCTCCTTCCTATACCTAATTACTCACTCTTCCCCTCCCACTTGGTAAAGACAAAGCTACACCTACCGCAGTGGCCGACCAACGCATAAAGCCATCTCTGTAATTAGTGACCTCCTCTGTACAAATACATGTGCGGCCTTTAAAGCTTTTCTCAACACCTTCATTAAACTCGTAAATTCCTGCTATTTAGGTAGATGTTGACAGTTGGCACTGGTCTATATACAGGACTTAGAAATTTAAGGTGTTATGACTAGGTAGTGTACATCTGCCATATATTCTGTTAGTCACTTCACAAGACCCCTCCCGGTCTCACCTATACTGTATATACTTTTGGGCAACCATTACAGTGTATACTATAAATAACACTGTTCTCATTAATGTTATTATCACGTTTCCTTTCTATCGGTTGGCTGACCTTTACCCCTGATGAAAGAGCTATTCTTAATCCTGATTTATTTACTTAGTCACCTTTTACGAAAACCTTGTCCGAGTTTGGGGCAAATATATATCTTTCATTCGCAATATTCACGTTCATATTATAACTTCCGTTTCTTCTCATCATCCTTTCTGCTTTATTTTTGAGTCTTATAACCAACCTTCAGGGTAACATGACTTTTTAAATGCCTCTTTGATGTAGTTACATTACTCTTCTAAGAAAAAAATTGTCACTAAGCCAGATTTCGTTCTGTTAGTGTGAGTGGATAGATAATGAACGAAATCGTCTTTTTTGGCTGGCTTTCTATAAAGCGAGAATTTTACATTCCAATCTTTTCTCCATATCTGTCTATCTATCTATTGCCAGACGCCTCAATCCCGTTTGGGGTGGCCACAAACAAATCGCCTCCAAGTTGCCCTGTCCCCCGCCATTTCACTGCCCTGCTCCCAACTCACCCCCCCCTCTCTCATATACCTCTCCACCCCATCCCTCCATCTCATCCTCGGCCTCCCCCTCCCTCTTCCCCCCTCCACCTCACTCACATACACTCTCTTCGTCAGTCTTTCACCCTCCATTCTCTCCACATGGCCAAACGACCTCAGTGTGTTCCTCATAACGCTTCCTATCACATCCACATCCACACCACAACGCTCCTTTATATCCTCATTCGTCAGCCTGTCTCTCCATGTGACTCCACAGGCTCCTCTTCAATAACTCATTTCCACTGCTCTCACTCTTGACTTGTGTCCTTCCAACAACGTCCAAGCTTCACTTCCATACGTTAGAGTTGGTATCACAATACTGTCATGTAGTAACTTTTTCACTTACATGCTCACTTCCCTGTTTCTTATCACTGTTTTCAAAGAACCAGCAACCTTTCTTCCCTGCTGTACCCTTTCAAGCACTTCACCCTCCAAACCTCCATCCTTACTCATCACACTGCCCAAGTACTTAAACGTACTCACATTTTCCAATTCCTCACCATCCAACCTTGCTGTACATTCACTGACTTCACCCCTCTCAAAGACCATCACTTTACTCTTCCCTACATTCACCTTTAGATTCCGTTTCTTACACACTCTCCCAAACTCATCTACCAAGCCTTGCAGCTCCCCTTCGACTTCACTCAACAATACAGTATCATCTGCAAACAACAGTACAGGGAGTTTCCAAACACTGTCCTCTCTCACCAGGGCCACTCCAACATCCACTACCCTACCTTGTACCTCTTTTATTACCCCATCCATGTACAGATTGAACAACCATTTCTCCATATCATGGTATCTAAATATGGTACGTTATTTTCTTTTTCTACTGTGAACTGGATATTACTGTCTGAACAGTTCATCATTCTTAATTAAGTCCCTATATCTGTTCCACTTGGCACTGAGCTAGCACATCATAAACATACCTGAACCATGTAGATTCGCTACCCATAATTCGTTTGTAATTGTCATTCCTCAGTGTCTCCGTGTTGAGGCAGGCCATGACAACACTGACGGAGGAGTCCATGGCTAGGCCTTTGTGATGTACATAGTCTTCTCCGTCAAAAACAAACACTCATAATCCCACACACAGTGAGACAAGTTTCATGAAGTCTTCCCTCGGTACTGGCTGCGGTTTATCTTCTGTGTAATCCTCCAAACGCTTTCTCTCTCTCTCTCTCTCTCTCTCTCTCTCTCTCTCTCTCTCTCTCTCTCTCCACTGCTCACAGGGCACTCTTCTACTTGCACATTGATGAATAAGGACTTTATGTAACACACTCACTATTACATTGTTTTGTAAATCCTTGGTTGTAAGCCGGTCTATGTGGTCGCTGGAATTTTTCAGGTGAGCATTGCTGATGGTGCCTAGTGCACCTTGAACAAGGGTTTTGAAAGTTGTTTTGCTCGTTTTTGGAGTACGCTTCCTATCCCAGACGTATTTAGTCTCATGGGTATGCCTTGTTTATGCATTTTGGGAAGTCTCCTCATCCTTGGTGACCATTCTACCTAACAATATGTCTGTCTTTCTATCTATCTATATATTAATCTATCTATCTATTTCAATAAAGGAAAAGGAGAAAGAGAAATGTCAGTGGGGTGAGAGCGGGCAAAGTTGGTGAGGGAGGGAGGGAGGGGACGGCTGTTGGTTGGCTGGCTAGCTGTGACATACATAGCACAATAGACGGGGGATTCACACCTGTTTGGCTTGAACAGTTTTTCTTTGTTTTCTTTTTTCTTTTTTGTCACCATGACCATGAAGTTGACCTGAGTGTGTCATTCACTATGATGAGGCCACACTATTGACTAGGGAGGATTCATTTGACACCTCATTGGCCAAAACCGGTCCACAGTTGCCACCTGTACAGCGTGCACGAACTGACAGATGGAAAACCTTTTTTTTTTTTCTTTCTTGTTTTTTTCTGTGAGATCCGCACCAAAGGCCTGGACGTCGTCTTCGGAAACAGATACAGTATGTGGGTCTGCAACGTTTTTAATCTCAACACGTCGTAATTTCATACTTCTTCCTCTTTTCCCCACATTGTACAGCCTACAAGGGCTTAGGGATCTCAGAACATTGCACAAGAGTGCTTGAATTATGGTTAAATATAGGAGGGTCAAAAAATAAATAAATAATTTTTGAGTTTCCAAATAATGATGATTGTTTTGTAAATACTGTGTGTGGGTATGCTGTGGAGGGTCATTAATTCTGTAAATTGTAATTAGGTCTTCATAAAACAGTGATGATTTTGTGGATTCACGGTGATATTAAAGACCAGTTAGCCGCCCAGTGCCAGATATAAAAGTTGCGAGAGCTGAAGGTATCCTGCTAAGATTACAGGTTGGGAAATCTCCCCCAACTAGAATATGACAGATACCAAATTACCCTACTTGTCTATTAATGATTTCCCGAAGTGATACTCGAACCCCATGGCAGCGGGAACAATCAAGTAAAAAGTGTTGGACCGTTTCGGGGATGCAGCAATACGACAGTTGCCATCTGGATACTCGCACATGCAGACCGAGGCGAGACATATGGGGTGCTAACTTTAGAGAGACCTAGCCGCAGCCGCATGGCTTTGGATTTGTAGCGGGTGTGTTGGTAGCGCTGCATGGTGTCAGTCTGCTTACATGAGACCACTGTATACTGAAGGGTCACAAACAACCACCACTAACCTCTTCAGACCAACAGTTCCTCTTCTAGTATATTCTTTGTACACCTCCAGGCGACTATTTTCAGATCAGGAAGGACTAACCGCAGTAAGAGGTTAAATACAAGATTGCAGCATAACACAAACCACACCACACTACCCCTCCAAATCACCACAGCACACCCCCAGAACGTTCCACCACACAACACCACCACAGTGTTCCACCACACCACAACACACCACCACAGTGTTCCACCACACCACAACACACCACACCGCCAATATACACCACCACATCACATCACCACACTACACCATCCTACCACACCGCCACGACACATCACATCACACCATGCTGACATACCACACCATCACTTTAGTATCACTAGACATCACCACAGCATTCCACCACACCACACAACACCACCACTCTTCATCACCATACCTTCATACCACACCGCCACTCCACACCACGCCATTGTACCCTACGACCGATCGACATCACCATTCCACACCACCAGTCTACACCACCAGACCATACCAGTGCATCACACAATAACACACCACACCATCACTCCACTCATACAACACAACAATATCACACCATCATATACACCACCACCTCACACAGCCACTCCACACATGTCCGCAGCAACATCATCACACTACTTCACTGTCACAGCACCACACCACAACACCAAAACCATTACACCACACCATCCTTTCTCACATTTTTCCATACCACACTACCCTTCCTTACCTCTTCCTACACCACACCATCACTCGACACCATCCATCCTCACCTCTGTTAATACTACTGCACCACACCACATTGCCTCGCCTCTCTCCACACCACACCACACCACACCACATTACCCTGCCTCACCTCTCTCCAAACACACCACACCACCGTTTTACACACTACACTATCCTACCTCACCTTGCTCCACATCACACCACTCTCCTCACCATACTCCACACCATACCACACCACACCACACCACCCTGCCTCACCTCTCTCCACAGCAGCACACCCATCACACCGCACCACATCACACCATCACACCACATCACCACACCACACCACCAGTCCAAGCCAGTGTACTTCAGCCCTACTTCCCCACAGATGCGGCAGATGGTGAACACAATCTACATCAGCGGGTACTCTGTCTCCCTCCTGGCCTTGGCTATATCACTCGTCATCTTCTGCTACTTCAGGTTAGTTCAAGTGTGTGTGTGTGTGTGTGTGTGTGTGTGTGTGTGTGTGTGTGTAATGACAGATTGCAGTATACCATCAGGTCTATTAAAACGAGAGGGGGCTCGTAGCCACGTGGCCGCTGCGGATCTAAAAGGTGTGACAGCACCATATATAGTGTGGGAATCCGAAAGGAAACATCACTATATGTGTGGTGCTCTCACACCTTATAGACCAGCAGCAGCGGTGAGGTGGCTGCGAGGCCTAGCTCTAAGAGTGTTTAATTGACCTGATATCTATCTATCTATATAGACAGATGCATAGATAGATATATAGATATAGACACGCATACAAAGAGGATGTCCCAAGAGTTGACGTACCAGCTTCAGGAAGTGATTCCTAGGGTCATCCTAAGACATAAATATATTATGAACAAATGTCGGATTCACAACGACTAGGGAGTAAAGGGTATTTAAGTTTAAATGGTAAGAACGGGGAACATACTGTATCCACTTCTATCCTGTGTTACCGCCTTCATACTCTTTATTACTATACTGCCAGGTTTGACTCTTCATGGAGCACTGTGTAATTATTGCTTGCAAATTCTCAGTAAGAATATGTAATGAAGAATAGAGAGACTGGCGACATAGGGTGGAAGTGGATATCCCATTACCACAATACAGATTTAAATGCCATTTATTACATAGCCGTAGTGAATGCAACATATTTTCTTTGAACATGTATGTTTTACATTTATCCCAGGAGCCTCCTCCTAAAGTTAATACTTCAATTACTGGAGCACTGCACAACACATAGGCTGGAGAGAGAGAGAGAGAGAGAGAGAGAGAGAAATTCTTTGTTCTAAGGCGTCGTTTATGTTAATACTTTTGCTGCTGTCATGCCTTATGTATTTTATTCTTTTTTTTCGCTGAAATCTGTTGTGTTTTATTTGTACTGCCTTGACGTCATTTGTATCACGAGGCTTGGTTTCATTTTTTATTCATCTTTTTTTTTTCTCGTCGTCGTGACGTTTCATATATTATATTCTTTCTTGCCCTCAGGTCATTGACATACCAGTTCTTGTTGTGTGTGTGTGTGTGTGTGTGTGTGTGTGTGTGTGTGTGAACATAATAACTTAGTTATTATACGATTTAAGTCAAATCTGGTGGAAGGTGGAAGTGTTCAAGGGAAGGCAAGAACAAAGGGATTCAGTTTTAAGAACAATCAGTCTAAGGTCAAGGACACGGGACAAGATAAAAATTCAGCTTGTACGTGTGTTTGAAAAAAAAAAAAAAAAAAGTAGTTTTTAAAGGTTTTGATCTGTTTTAACCTAATTTTGAGGATAATATTCAGGATCAGCCAAGAGGTGACTTTTTTTTTTTTTTAACAATAGGTCAATGGTCAAGGTCACACGCTAAGTTCAACTTAAAACAATTTTCATCCAATTTGGACCAATCTTTGTGCAAAGGTTCAAGCTAAGCACGGATAGGATTCGATTTTGAGGATAATGAAAGATCAAGGTCACAGGGAAAGATTAAGCGTCATGGTAACATGGCACGATCATCATAAATAATTCTTAGACCGGGTTTTGTGAAAGTAATTAAATTTTGACACAATCCGCCAAAGCTCAAGATCACTGGATAAGGTCAAATGTTCAACTTTATAAATTAAACTTTTTTTTTATTTCTATTTCGACCAAACTTTGTTGAAAGATTAAGGGTCTGCCATGAATGAACAGAACTGATATTGAAAACAATATATCAACTGTCAGGGTCACAGAACAAGGTCAACTGGACTGTTTTAAACCAACATGGACCATGCTTAGTGGAAGGGTTCATGGTCGGGCAAGAATGAGGCACTGTAAATCGATCTTTCGAACAATTGATCAGTGGTCAGGGTCAGATGGCAACCTCAAATATTCGGTGCACAAACCACTTGTAAGGTGCGTATGTTGCACTCTCTGGGCTCCTCCCCCTCCTCCTCTTCCTCCTCCTCCTCCCTCCTCCTCCTCCTCCTCCTCATCATCATCATCATCATCATTATTATTATTATTATTATTATTATGTTGCTGTTCGGGCGAGCGAAGTGAGGGAAAACACCACTTCAGCCAAAAACTGTCGCGTGAAAGTCTTGTCTCAAGTGGCTTGTAAATTTTCCTGACTGAAGTACACCAAAACTGTGTTGCCTTCTCAGCAGTTTAACCAGTGTGGCATGGTATATCATTTTCACATTGCCATGAAGATTGCCTTCCAGAGAAAGCTAGACTTTTCCCCACTAAGAGCAAACTATAACTGAAAACGACCCAAACCTTTCCCTTCTGCAAGAACAATGCGTCATCCCCCCCCCCCCATGACTATTTGGCCAATCATGACATGTCGTACCTTATTGAAGTTGTCATGCAAATTACCTTACATTGGTACCAGTCATATTCCAAAAAGAGCCAGATGTAGTCAAAAAAGACCAAAAATACAATCTTGCTCGTTTGGTCACGTTCCATTGGTGTGGCTTTTTTTTTTTTTTTTTTACCATTATTATTCTTGACGTCAGAACATATCATTGTGTATTCCTATCCTTTCGCAATTGCTCCCTGGTTACTTTACTTACAGACTCCTATAACTTACTCTCGCCAGGATAAAATCGTCTGGCATTAGATGGAATAAAGTTCTAAAGTTGTCCCGACCATGAGATGGTAAACAGTGACAGTATTAACATTCAAAGTCTATAACGTATTCTCAGCTAAGTAAAATCTTCACGCGTTGGATGTTTAGTTGAGTGGGTGAGAGTGGGACACGAAGAGGTGAACATCCTACTCTTCTCGAGAAAAATATTCCCCTTCTCCCTCCAACTCCAGCCACGTGTATAACACATAGCACCAAAGGTGTTAAATTTTAGACACTATCAAAACTGCAGCTGGTTTAAACGCATCGTTTGAACACTTATGCATAAGTAATGTGTTTCATACTTCTTTGTTTCCAACCATGTGATGAAAAAATAAGAAAAAAATAATAGTATCAAACAGCACGCAATGTTTGTTATTTCTGAGAATATTAAAGCTACAGAGGCTCTATGGACATCCACAGAAAGTTTATGAGAAAGCAATACGTGTCACCTAAGTGACATTTCTCAACATTCGTCACCACATTGCTAAAAAAAAAAAAAAAAAAAAAAAAAAAAAAAACGCACACCAAATCAGCAGTAAAATTGTGCTCTCTCGGATATTATTGAAGCTACAACCGACCTACACACACCGTTGGAAGTTCTGAAAAATTATTAAAACTACCACAAACCTTCGACCATGGTATGAAAGGTTATGTAACAGCAGTATATATTATTTAAGGTGCTTTTCTCAAAACTCTCAGCATAGTGTTTAAAAGTATTAAAATGAAAAGCAGAATTGAGCACAAAAGCTGAATCAGGTGCTTCAACCAGCTTTTTTATGGCCTAAGGGTTCAAAGCCCCTAAACGGTTAGTTTGCATATTCTGAAACAAGACATATCATTTCAAAGTATGCACTAGTATCAGACAATCAGGACGGCGCAGTTCATTGTCTTTTGTCTAAAACAACAACAAGCTCACTCGCTCGGGCACATTTCACACTTCAAGTGTGGACGCTTGTAACTTTCTTTTATTTTTGTTGTGGCTGGACGATTTTGTTCAATGTGGGATAGTTCCCTAGCAGTGAAGAGGTCAAGAGAGGCTATGCTTAGCCCTTTCAAAGTAGTCTTTCCTACACCGATTAATATCGTATGTAAGTTGCAAGAATGTAATATAAAGGACGTCGTCGTGGTGAATGGGTTAACTTAATACTGAAAGGGATCATCGTCATCATCATCATCATCATTCAGTTCCAACTATTATGAATGTGGTGGGCAGGATCTATATCCAGGGAAGAGAAAAACACCGAAGAGGGATATCCATCATCATATTTCCCACAGACACTGGTCCATTGATTACTTGCTGCTGAATTTAATGCCTTCCACGATAACAGACCTCAAAATACATTGTGAACCGCGCAATGTTTATTGTGTCGCTTCGTGTGTGTGTGTGTGTGTGTGTGTGTGTGTGTGTGTGTGTGTGTGTGTGTAATAAATGCCTCAAGTACTTGATCTGTATATTATCTCTATTATCACACATGGTGTCCACGTTTCCCCCACTCTCCCCCGGCCAGGTCGCTGCAGTGCACCCGTATTCGGCTGCACAAGAACCTGTTCGTGAGTTTCGTGGCCAACAACAGCCTGTGGATTGTGTGGTACCGCGAGGTGGCCGCCAACCCAGACACACTGCTGCAGAACTCGGTACGTTGCACACACACACACTCTGCCGTTCAGTACTATAGCCACCTAACTCCAGTGACTTATAAATTACTCGTTATTACTCCCCCCCCCCCCACCATTTCATTCAACTTTCGAGACTTTTCGAACTGAATGGGTTAGATACAGCCTGCATTAACACCTTCACTTGGCCAAGCTGATTAATATCATCTGGTGGCAGTGGGAATGAATTGATAACACTTCTTCCTCGGACTGAAAGGGTTATCACATCAATCAATGGCGTATTTAATTCTTTCCTTCCTGCAACCTTTTTTTTTTTTTTTACTTCATTCTTCACTCCAGTGTCACATTTGTCATTTTATTTTTGCTCCTTTCTGTCGAGTCTGTATCTTTTAGAGAGAGTCTTAGAGTCAGCGAAAATAGATCAAACCTTCACAAACCATTCATTAATAAAAGTCTTTCCTAACGAATAAAATCAACACAGGGTAGCAACACTAAAATAAAGCAAAAAGTTAGTGGACTGAATGAGTTATCTCTAATGTAGTGGCCATGTGGTTAGAGAAGTAAGATGCTGTCCGAAAGGACGCAAGTTCGATTCCAGGATGGGGCAGGGAACGGTTTGATTATTTAAATATCGTTGGAAGAAATTTCACAGATCTTCCACAAGAACAGCAGATAAGTAATGAAAGTACTCCTGCTAATATTATTATACAAACCTTGAATAAAAAGCCCGTGAATGGATTCAGAATGAACAGTAGATATTTGCACCAAAGTGGTGACATGTGAAGGGGCGTGGCATGTAGGAGTACAGCTGGGCCTTAGGTTATGGACTGTCAAGTCTATACCAGATACAAATAAAAACTCCTATGTTTCATATTCTCGTCAGTAAACCCTGTAGTCAGAAGATGCATTTTTTTAAGCATGTTCTTCCCACCACTTGACGATTTTTCTCAGGTCAGGAGACATGTTTTGAATTTCAGGAGTTAGATGATAGCCATCATCAACCTTCTCGCTGCAAGAGAGCGTTGTAAGGTGATTAAAATAATCTCCTGATTGTATGATTATAGCAGAAAGTCATCGTAGTGATGGTGTGGGGAGTCTGCCTTGTACTTCATCCTTAATAGTTTATTTCTGCAGACAACACTTCACTCTGGTCTTAGTTTATGTATGTAGCCTTTGCCGGTAATGAACAGGCATGAGTAACAAACAAGAGAGTTATTAGGTGTAATATGAACAACAGATCGGAATGGGAAACGTACAGTGTTATGTATACAACCCATGTCGCTAATGAAGCGAAACGAGTAACTTACAAGACAGTGTTTACAGTAGGTGTAATGGGAAGAATAAATCGCTAAGAAAGAGGTGGCAGAAGCCTTCTAAGTTCACGAGAATATGCCTCCGGGACTCATTCTCATTTTAATAAAATAAGCAGGCATTGCCTGAAGCTGAATACAAGAGTTGTTCTGACAATTAGAGAGTTAATTACACCACCATCAACATAATCAGGCGTCCATAATAACTCTCAGGTGTTTTTAATGCCAGGAAGAAGGAATCAAATGCTGGAAGCCCACAAGATTGCTCCCTCCGAGAAAAAAAAAAAAAAAAAAAAAAAAAGCCGGATTCAAGGTCGGTTCATTTCGAGATGCCTGGACACATTGCGTTTAAAAGACCGGAGGTCATAAGCAGTAGGAAATACAGATAAAGGAAGACAGATCCAGAACTGATCTGTTGTATACAAAAAAGACGAGGAGTCACCGTTAACCCTTGCATTAGAGAGGTGGACAGAAAAGGGATGAGAATTTGCTACCAGACGGGTGCTACGCTCCCGCCGTAATGGTGGAGGAGATACAAGGAGACAGTTCAGAGGAGCAGGGACCATTGAAGTAATGATGAAAAAAAAAAATAAATAAAAATGCAACAGTGCCGTGAAGAGACAGCACTTGAAATGACTAAGAAGAGAAGAACCAATGAGATGAAAAGCCTTTGATTCCACCTTGTTGAGAAGAGCTGTATGTGGGGAGTCTCCCCACACATGAGAGTTGTACTTTACTCAGGGGCGAATAAAACCGTGTATCAAGTCAACAGCTGTACAGGGATAAAGAAGGCACAAAGTCGGCTTAGCACAGATAATCTCTTGGAAGCAGGTTCTACAAGAGAGGTAATATGATTTTTCCAAAATAAATCCTGAGAGAATGAAACCTCAGATATGTTTGATGATGCAGGATGGACTTGGATATTGTTAAAAATTAAGAGACCTTCTCGCGAACGATTAGAACGGATCGAATGATGTAATACCTGAGTCTTCGATGCATTAAAAACAAGATTACTTTTGCCCCAATCAGAGGTATGAGCCAAGTCAGACATTAAGTGTGCCATATCCTCATATCTTGTTTCTTGAAGTAACTGCTGAGATAGATGCTGCAAACGCAGATGGAAAGGTGAAGGATGGGGTCATTAGCATATGGGTGGATTGGTTAAAAGTGCAGCTTAGGAAGTCATTGATGAATATAAGGAAGAGGTTGTAATAGGACAGAACCCCGAGGAACACCACTATTGATAGCTCTAGGAGAATGGTGACCGTCTACAACAGCAGCTACTGAACGACCAGGAAGGAAGCTAGAGATGAAGGCACAGATGGAAGGACAGAAACCATAAGAGGGCAGTTTGAAAGTCAAAGGATTATGCCATACTCGACTGCAAGTCTTTCAGATGTCAAGTACAATGGCATGCTTTCGTTGTAGTCCCGAAAGGAGGATGACCAGTACTGTATGAAAGGAAGGTGTGAAGATCGCCAATGGAGCGTCCTTGGAGGAATCCATACTGACGATCAGAAAAAAGGTTATGCTAGGAGTGGTGGTTTAATTTTAAAAAATATATGAAAAATAAAATAAAAATTGAAATGCAGGATGTTAAAAAAAAATTGCTCGATAGTTAGAGGACTGGGAATGGTCATCCTTCTTGGGAAAGGCTGAATGTAAGCAAACTTCCAGCAAGAAGTAAAGGTATAAGTCAACAGACAATGAGGAAATAGTTTACTATGGTCAAGTTTAAGCACAGAAGCACAAGGACAACAGGAAGGACCCCATTAGATCCACATATCTTATTTGTATCGAGCGTATTGAGCCTACTAAAGGCAGGAAGTACATCAAATAAAGACATTTTAATGTCAGTCATGAGGAAGACAGGGGGAGAGGAGATGAAAGAACAGCACTGGAATCGTTTAAGTTTGAAATGGAGGAGAAAATTTGAGCAAATAGATCTGCTTTTTCAATAGCAGTTACAGAACCATCAGAAGACAGGAGGGAAGGAGGATGAAACAGTGTCGTGATAAAGGTTTTTGGCAAGGTGCCAGAAGAAGCGGGAAAAATTTGAGTCGGAGAGTTCAGAGCATTTAGAACGAATGAAATTATTCTCAGCAGAGTGAAGAACAGACTTCACACGGTTCCAAGCAGAGACAGAATTGAGATGAGATTCGGGGGTGTGTTGGGGATGGTAACTTTTGTAGGCTTTTTTGTTGTGGACAGCTTTAGAACAGGTGTGATTAAATCAAGGTATTTTTTGCATTAGTCAGTGGATAAGAGAAAGGAATGTATGCGTCTGTGCCCAAGACAATAACCTCCGTAATGCACCAGGTACACTCAGATGACTCTCGGTCATCTATGCAATAATCATTCCAGGGAAAATAAAAGAAGTACGCCCTGAGTACCTCCCATTCAGTAGCTCCAATGTACCACAACCGCCACTTCTTTGGAAGGTCTACAGGCCTTACTGGTGCAAGAGGACAGTCTAAGGTGATAAGGTTGTGACTGGAGGAGCCCATCAGAGAGAAGAGACTTACAGAGTATGCAGTAGGATTGGTTGTAAGTAAGAGGTCAGGTAGGTTGGAACTCCCTCCAAGGCAGTCAAGGATATGGACTGGGTGTTGCACAAGCTGCTGTAGGTCATTAACCCCCATCCACCAGGGAATGTCTATACACGTAACAATCTGACTTCCATGGGGCCGCCAGGTAGAGGCTATATGTAAGTCTCTTCCCACCACCAGTTTGAACCGGCTGCCATTTCTTCTTGCCACCAGAGGGTAGGCAAGGAGTCCCTCTATACCACACAGGTGAGAGTCAGTCTGTCTCTTGCCTCTGCCAGGTGTACAACACTTTGATTCCGTGTGCGCCGCACGTAGCAAATTGCATCATCCACCTAGTATCCAAGGATTCTAGAAAAGGGCTCAGTGATAGTGCCATAAGGCATGCCTCGGATGCAACAGTATCTAGTTTATCTAGTAGTGGAGTAAGTTATCACACTGAGAGTAAAGCCATAGTTGGCACCGTGGGCAGATGCACAAACACCTCCTCTCTTGCGCCAAAAATTAGTTCTCTTCCTCACATCATTACTTATCAGTGCAAGGACCTACAGACCTGGGGATACTTTCACTAACAAGAGGAAGAGTTGTTGAGTAAAATGGTTTCGTTTCCCTCAGGGCTATACTTCCCAGATATTAAGGTTTGAAAACAAGCCATTTTCAGGAGTTTCCGAGAAATTGCCCGTATTGAGGTGATGACTGCATTAAATATTGCCTGACGTGTGGGGTTTAAGGATTAGAAAGATGAAGGCACGTTCATCAGGTGAATCAGTGAATGGAGAGGATAGCCAAAGATGGAAGTGAACATTGAAATCACCTAGAATGAAGAGTTCAAAGAAAGCTGAAATTGATAGGATGTGTTCCATCTTCGAAGTAAGATAGTTGAAAAATTTTTCATGGTTGGTAGAATTGGGTGATTAGTTCACAGCACAGATGTATTTAGGCAGAGATTAACAAGCTAGACAATGCAGATTGCAGAGAATTCAGAGGATGCAAGTACAAGGGCACGAGAGCTTAGTATGTTGTTGAGTACATACACACAACAGCCACTCTTGGCTCTAAAGTGAGAATAAAGTAGGAGGACACAGAGAAGCATTTGCTATCCATTGCCTCAGACAGCTGAGTCTCAATGAGGAAGCGAAAGTAATGTTTAGAGGAAGAGAGATTGCGTTCAAAAGGGAGAAAACCAGAGGAAATGCCACAAATGTTGCAGAAATGAATACAGAGTGAGTCAAACAAAGTTCCATGAATCTCACATGGCCATCTCCGGGAAAGGGGCGTAGGGTGGGCACTTTAACCCCTCCCCCTTCGAGAACTCCGAGACTGGGTGTTGAGACGCCGTTTTTGCAGAATTTAGAAAAGAAAGTGTGGTGTGTGATGTGCATGTAGTCTGACGTTGACTGTTTTAGGGCAATGCATAGGAGAGTATGCTGGCCTACTCTCTGTGTTACTGATACGCTTAAAAAGTTCAGCAAAGGGGGATGTTAGTTGGTATACAATGGTGGAATTGTTCCGACCATGAGAGAGTTGCGGTGACAGCACTGGCACTTTCCGGCTCCTATATCTTTCACGAGTTTGAAATCGTCTGACCTTAATTAGAGACTTCACCAGATCCTGTTTCAGAAATCTGCCACTAGGTTCGCTTCCGTCACCCAGCTCTGATACGGGGTAAGCACTGGAAAAGTAGCCAGTGCTTAATTTCTTTTTAATTTTGACACAAAGTAAAACACCTCAAAACATATTTTACTCATCAAATTACCCAGATGGCATAATATGCTACAAAGAAATTACAGTATGGGAACCCTTTGGTTATATATAATGAATTATAAGTGTCATTTTGTAAACTCCGCTTTCGTTAGTTTACTCATCACTGTAAGCATAACATAGAGACAAAACCTAAGCAATTTTACTAGAATCATCCATAGAGCAAGATAACAGTGATTAAAATATGTCATTCGTTAGTATCCACAAAAGAAAATAGAAGTGTAGCCGCATATTTAGCAACACCTTTCGATATGCTACCCTGCCTGACGTATGGCTTTTCCTAACAATGCAGACCTACTGTATTGGACGTCTTGGTCATCTTAGTAACCAAAGTCTAACAAATAATTCTTTTAAATGTTTCCCTGTCTCCACTGCACAGTTTAGTAAGTTTACACTTCAACTCCTCATACTCTGTTATGATTACAGTGTCGTACCGCACTGCCGTTTGTTTGGATTAATATGGCTGACTCACCAACTAAGCAATCGTTCAGTATATTATTTTCAGAGGAACTGTTTACTACTTTAAAGCATGCTAAAACACACACATCAGAAGTTCTAAAGGTAATCTCCTTTTACTAACTGCACACGATTTATTCAAATATATGTAAATAGACAGCACACTATTTTAGTCCCCAAGCTAAGATTCTCGGAAAGCCTGGTTATTCTTTCTTTACAGGTATATAGATATGCGCTTGATTGAATAGGAAAAAATATTCATATAAATAGCAGTATTATTATAAACTTAGTATTAGGTACAATTTCACAGGTCTTTAAAACCCCGCAAAAATATTTAATCGAGGCTGGACGGCGCTAGACCACCTGGTGGCAGACCGCTGAAACAGGTTTGATGAAGCCTCTAATTGGAATACAGTACTAAAGAGGCGACCATTTGAGGATAAAACTCTTCTGTAAAATAAAGCAATTTCTGCATCTGTAGTACATCTGTCCTAAACGATTTGGCACGATGTCGCCATTTTCTGGATTTTTTTGTTTTTTGTTCTTTTTGTTTAGGATGATGATGGTTTTCTTGTTTCAAGTGGAGTTTTTTAGCCTTGTAAGATAATGATGCTTTTCTCTCCATAATTAATTCATCTGTTCTAACCTGTACAATACAATGACGTCGTTTCAGTGTATGGGTCAGTTATTCATTCATTCATTGCCAGACGCCGTGTATCCCAAACGGGGTGGTCAAGGGCTTAGAGTTAATTGTTTTACAGGGAGGGGCACTAATCCTCCACCAACCCCACTTGACACGTAGGGAGAACGTTATGCCAACAGCATCTGGTGTTCCCAGGCGGTCACCCATCCAAGTATATCAGCGTATTTAGTAGGGGAGACAGGGTCTAGTTGTGACAAGTGTTTTATTTTCCTCGCTGCATTATAGGTCAATGGTATAATATCCTATAATGATTTTTTTGTCTGGAAGCAGGAAAGTATGTCCTTTTATTATTAATATAGACAAAATAAACGAAAACATTTTTGCCATATGGTTATTTAAAGGTTTAGAATGGCATGTCATTCGTCACAATTTACCCCAGATACTGGGCAACTTGTTACGCACCCCAGGGTAATTTGATATAAATGTTATAGAACCTAAATATGTCCATAATTATTCTGTTGTCATTAACATGTGAATACAGGCGTAGTGGCATATTGGATGTAGTGTAAGTAAAATTGAATTATATAATTATCATGCATTCAGTCACTCATCACAATCTCTGTCAGTATCGAATCATTCAGTTGTGCAACTGCTGCCATTCAGTTATTCCACCACCGTCACCAGTACTCACTGAATCACTCACTTGTTCCATTTTCACTGTTTATAAACATGGAGAGGAAGAGAGATAAATATAAAATAGCTTGATTTATATAGACTCATTCATTGATATAGATAGATGAAGGAATAAATAGATTGTCTGAGACAGACAGATTGATATAAATAAATATATCAGGTAGATAGATAGAGTGACAGATAAACTGACAGATAAACACAGATATCACCTAGATCTACATAAAGAATACATTTACAACACCGCTCATTAGCCATTATGTTACTATTATTTTATACTGCCCTGATCTTCAACACTTTTATATGATTATTATCCATAACTCGTTTGACTGGTACCTCCATGACAGTCTGTTTTCGTTGGGTACTTCCAGGCATGGATGAAGTGATTAGCTGAAAATAGTGAGATAATTTAGTACAGTTGTTCTCTGTCTATCTATCTATCTATAGCCCGACGCCCTAATCCCGCAAAGGGTGGCCGCAGACAAAACGCCTTCAAGTCGCTCTGTCACCTACCATTTGACTACCCTCCCCCCAACTCACCCCCCCTCCCTCATATTCCTCTCAACTCCATCCCTCCACCTCATCCTCGGTCTACCCCTCCCTCTCCCTCCCTCCACCTCACCTACATACACCCTCTTAGCAAGTCGTTCATTCTTCATTCTCTCCACATGTCCAAACCACCTCAGTGTATTTCTCCTAATCTTCTCAACCACATCCACGTCCACCGCACAACGTTCCTTCACTTCTTCATTCGTCAACCTGTCCCTCCATGTCACTCCACATGCTCCTCTCAAGTACCTCATTTCCACTGCTCTCACTCTTGACTTATTCCCCTCTTGCAAGGTCCACGCCTTGCTTCCATACGTCAGGGTAGGGATCACATTACTATCATGCAGTGACTTCTTAACTTCCATACTCACCTCCTTATTCCTCATCACTGCTTTCAGTGAACCAACAACCTTCCTTCCCTGCTGTACCCTTTCACGCACTTCATCCCCCAAAGTTCCATCCTTACTCACCACACTACCCAAGTACTTGAATACACTCACATTCTCCATATCCTCACCATCCCATCTCACTGTACATTCTGTGACTTCATTCCTCTCAAACACCATAACTTTACTTTTGTCTACATTAACTTTCAGCTTCTTCCTCCTACACACTGTCCCAAATTCATTCACCAAACCTTGAAACTCCCATTCATCTTCACTCAACAATACTATATCATCAGCAAACAGCAACACCGGAATCTTCCAAATCTCACCCTCATTCATTAGAGCCACCCCCACATCCATTGCCCTACCTTGCACCTCCTTTACAACCCCATTCATGTATATATTAAACAGCCATGGAGACATCACACAACCCTGATTCAGTCCCACATTGAGATCAAAGAACTCACTCAGCTCACCATCCACTCGCACCGTAGCCCTAGCTCCTTCGTACATACTTTTCATAGCACTCAACAATTTCCCCTCCACTCCATATATTCTTAATACCTTCCACATACCTTGCCTATCTATTCTGTCATAAGCTTTCTCCAAGTCCATGAACGCAGCATACACTTTCTTTCCTTTCTCTAGATACTTCTCCACTAAACATCTTAGAACAAATATCTGATCTACACACCTTTTTCCCTTCCTAAATCCCCCTTGTTCTTCTCCAACTAGCTCCTCTGTCATATGCCTAACCCTATCAATGAGTATTCTACCATATATTTTACTAGTCACACTAAGAAGGCAAATACCCCTATGGTTACCACATACTTCTCTTTCCCCTTTTCCTTTGTATAAAGGAACAATTATACCTGATTTCCAGTCCTCTGAAACCCTTCCCTCTTCCCAGGCCAATCTACACACTTCCATATCCACTCCACAACAATCTCACCCCCATACCTCAGCATTTCACCACACGCTCCATCAATTCCAGGGGCCTTTCCCAACTTGATCTTCCTTGCTTCCACTACTTCCGTCCTACTGATCTCTTCCTCCCTCCTCTCATCTCTTCTTCTCCCAGCCATTCCCCAACCATTTATACTCACACTGCTCTCACTCTCTACATTCAACAAATTTTCAGAGTGCTCCTTCCATCTCCTCAATTTCTCTCTCTTCACCAACAATCTATTTTTCCTATCTTTCACTTCCCTACTATTTCCCCTTTCACACTGCCTTACTTTCTTTACCTCATTCCAAAACAATTACTTACTCTTCCTCCATTTCACATTCAGATTCCTTCCAAATTCTTCATCCACTTTCTTCTTACTCTCCTTCACCAGTCTCTTCACCTCTCTTCTCCTGCTCACATATACCTCTCTCTTCTCTCTCTCATCTTCTCCCCTACCTCTACTCGCTAACCATTCACTATATGCCTTCTTCTTTTGTTCCACAGCTCGTTTCACCTCATCATTCCACCATGCTGTCCCTTGCACACCCTTGCATCTCCTCCTCACTCCACAAATCACCTCACACACTGCGCCTGTCTCTTCCGTGAATATCTTACATACATCTTCCACCCCTTCCATCTGCTCTAGCTCATACCTTCCCAATCTTTCTTCCACTATGCTCTTATACTCTCCCAATTTCTCACTGTCTTGCAATTTCTCCACTCTTCTCACAGGAGCTGTTTCCTCCTGTCTTCCCCTTCGTCTCTTCAACCATTTTCTTTGCAGCTTTACCTTGCCCATCACTAAGTGATGGTCCGAGACTCCATTCCCCCACCATCTCCACACTCTTGCATCCAACACTTGTCTTCTCATTCGCTCATCCACACAGACGTAGTCTATCATTGCCTTTCGTTCAACAAGTTCACCATCCATCCTCCTCATTGCTCTCCATGTATACCGGAGGATCATCTTATGCCGAAAGTAGGTGTTGGCTATTGCCAACCCTTACTAGCACAGATGTCCACCAAAGCACTACCATTCCCATCTACTTCAGCTGGCACACCCCACTGACCAACCACACCATCCACTCGTACATTCCCAACTTTGCCATTCATGTCTCCAATCAAAAACACTCTCGCTCCTCTCAGATTTGTCCATACATGCTTCTACTCTTGCCCAAAACTCATCTTTCACTCTTGCCACTCGGTCCTCTGTCGGAGCATACACACGTACTCTACAATCGCCCACGCTTGTATACCTACTTTCATCCTCACCCATACAATCCTTGCACCCACTGTTCCATACTCTCTTATATTCTCTTTCCACTTCTTGCTTATCATCAGACATACTCCCTCTCTTGCCCTCTCATTCTCATTGACTCCCGCACATGTACCCAAACCATATTCCCATTCTCTCACCCTTTCACCTTACCATTTAGTTTCAGTCAATCCACATATATCCACTCTTGCATCCTCAAGCACTCGAACAATCTTTGTCTCTTTCACTTCATCATTCACTCCTCTCACATTCCACGTTCCCACCCTCAGAAAGTCCTTTGTCCATTCCTTAGTCGTCAACGTATGGTCCGTCCTGGTCCGAGGCGCTTTATTCGCTTGTTCAGTCAGTTCTTTTTACGGGGTGGGACACTAACCCACCACCAACTCTTTTAGTCGCCTCGTACGACAAGCAGGGATACTGGGGGAGTATTCTTGAAAATCCCCCTACCCCCAGGGGGGTAACAACTAACCCATAACAACCAAACCCAACACTCTTTTCTGGTACACTTGATCATTGTATATTTATAAAAATGACTCCATCACCATAAACCTTTGCGAATCTCATAGCTTTTTCACATACTCGTATATGATTCCACTCACCAGGTGACTCAGCTGCATCAACAAGTGACATTGATATATCACAATAAATTTGAACATGGATGAAAATTTTGACAGATAAAATGTCAATTATTTTCCCTTAGCTCCTACTCAAGCAACGCCTTCAAGTTGCCATTTCAGGCTCTATCTTTGCATGAAAGCTGCATAACATGGCGACGACCACTACTATGTATATAGGCTAATTATGGAGATACTGAGGGTGTAACAACTTGGACATGTAACAACTAAACCCGGTCTCCCCTACAGTTACACCTTCAATTTCAGGCTCAACACTCCGACATCTGTTACTCATAATCGAATGGTCTGGCATTAACTGGTGTAGAACACCAGAGCTGTACCGACTATCGGAGAATTAACGGTACCACTACTTAGCCTTCCAGGCTCCTATACTTACTTTCAGTTCAGTGAAAATGCCTGGCATTAACTGGGGTAAAATACGGGAAGAGGCGACCATGATAGGGATAATATGCCCCAGGGATTATAATCCGATTCCGAGAGAACTCTCATGGTAAAGTTGGTGGAATGGAGAGCTAGGCATTGGCATTAGTAATCAATCATGTTGGCATCAGAGGACAAATGGAGTTAGAACTGTTTGAGCATCGTGTCACACAAGAGTGCCTATTCATTCCCGAAGTCGTAGTTAAGGCCTTGCTCAGCTGAGGCGGAATGGGAATTTTCTGTATGTCCATTTGTTTATCAGTCTGTTCATGCTCTGTTAACGGACCGCAAGTACTGACCAATTTTGACGATTGAGCTGTCCATTGCAACCTCTCCGCCTGACAATGTGTTCTCATCTGAGTGGTCGCTTCCCTCAGGCAAACCGCAGGGTCACAATGCCTTTAAAAAAAAAAAAAAAAAAAGGGGTCATGCCAACAACACATATTTCTTTATATGGAGAAGTATCGGTATTAAGTTGGTATCACTGGAAGGGGCGTTCAAAATGCAGTAATACATGCTGTCATCATGATATTTATACAGCCCCTTAGAAACAGGCTTGGTACAAAATTTTTTAAAAGAGTGTCTGTTGCCGCCTTAATAAATGATGGAGGTGGGCTGGGAGGTAGATGATTAGGTAACAGGTAGTTAAGTAAGGAGGCAGGTAGGGAGTAACCGATCTACCAGAAGACCCGCCGACATGTCGTAAAAATACCCTCGCTAATACCAATACACCAGTCCTATATGAGACAGCCCTAGCATGTATTCAATATGGACGGTGGGTGTTAGCGCCGAAGTGGTGACATGTAGAGGTGTATGGTATGTAGGAGGACTGCTGGGCCTTGATAGCAAGCTGTGAAGCCTATGCCCAGAGTCGGACATATAAAAAAAAAAAAAAAAAAAATTACAGAGTCTAAAAGAGTGTTTGAAAAACCTGAGCTCAGCATATAACAAATATTTCCCTGCACACGACACGGATCATACAAGGCTTCATCTTTAGGACCCTAGCGTGTAAAGATGCAGCTATAGTCGCGGCGCACGACTCTGGGGTTATCATTGTCGTACCCTGGCAACCTACCATTCAAAAGTGCGTCCGATTTCATATCATATTATACACGAATCATATTAATATGCATGAATATATTATACACGAATATTATTATACACGAACATATTATACACGAATCACATGCGTCTCATACACAAAATCAGAAGCACTTTTGAATGGCAGGTTGCCAGGGCACGATAATAACAACCTCAGAGTCGTGCGCCGCAACTGTAGTAACTTTGGATCAGAGCCACGGCCGGCCTTAAAAGCTGCAGGGCCCAACTGGGAATATTTTGGGTTGGGTCCCCAGGTTCATAGTCAAGGTCTGTAGAATCATATTTATATAATTAAAGTCCAGTATAGACTTTATTCATATTATAGGAGTAGTATACTCGTCTTTATTTTAAAATGTTGTCTCATCATTTGGTTCTTCAGCCTGAGATTATCAAACCCATAGCTCTTTTCAGTTTTATGCAATAGTTTACGAAACTTCATTTTCTAAGTCTTCCGAACCATCCCAACCGGTGGTGATGGTTCGGACAGAAGGGTAGGATGGTTTTGCTACAAGTATTACTTGGCATGTTCTTAAAATTATGTGAGTTGGATTGGCTAAAATCATAGAATTTTCAATTCAAAAACATTTTTTCTCCTCAAGTACAAAATTAAACTTCAGAATCCAAATGAACCTCTTCATATTTGTTTATATATATATACATACACACACACACACACACACACACACATATATATATATATATATATATATATATATATATATATATATATATATATATATATATATATATATATATATATATATATATATATATTCCATCCTTCCATTCCATCATCCAATCCTACATTGCCCCATGAGGAGCGTAGGAGCCAGGGGCTAGGCAGTTGGTCCCGATATTTAAGATGAGAGATGACCAGCCTCACTCATCCCTGAGTGGCATTACATGAGCAATCATCCAACCATCCCAACCATCCCTTGGATATAAACCTTCACCCCGGCTCAATCCGGATTGGAGCGCAATAATTACCCACTAAACCACCAGGCGCCAGAATTTGGTTATATGGTTACCACCCAGCGTAGTAAATGGTTTCCTGGTGCACAGGAAACCATTTGACTTGTCACTCAGTGTAGAGTCACTCACAGGCTGAAGGGGAAGTGGAAAGAATGAAGGAAAGAAAGACAGAAGAGGGGAGTGTAAGAGTCACCCGTAATGGCAGAAGGACAAGGAAAGAATGAAGGAAGAAGGACAGAAGAGAATGGAAGGAAAAGAAGGATGGAGAGGAAAGGGCAGACAGTGTCCCGAGAGCAGCACTACATCGAGTGTGTGGATGGTGAGCGTCCCCCACTCTACCACAAATATATATATATATATATATATATATATATATATATATATATATATATATATATATATATATATATATATATATATATATATATATATATATATATCATTCCCTGATGGCTGTTAAGAGGTTAGTTTCACTATGTGATCATAATATAAATGTGTAAAAGTAAAGTAATGCTATCATTTGAGTAAGACCATGACTTTTGGTAATTGTGGGGTAATACCGGTAGTTCTGACCACTGAGCTCTATCATATGGAGGGGCATTCTCATGGGTAGCGCCGTGTAGTTTGTGTGCCTGCCGCCAGGGCCCATGGCGGCGCTGATGATGTTTATGTACCACCCCACCTGTACGCCAGTGCCTTCGAAATCAGCCAATGAATCTGGAAAATATGAGTGTCATGGTCCACTGCACAGCCAAGATTTAGTGCCATGCAGCCCACTACACAGCTTATGGAGAAGCAACAGCGAAACAGCGAAACAGGGACATCAAGCTACGAACAGTCGTTCCAATGTTCATTACCCTGAGTGGAGGCGACGAGTGTGGTATTTCAGTATGGTGGCTAAAATCACATTCTTGTTGCAGAGATTGCCTCTGCACTTATTACCATTGCAACTCTTTCCTTTATTGCAGTGTTGGTTCTGACACTGACGAACCATCCTTTTCCTAAACTGTCCTGATCATCCCGAATCTGTATAATTAATTGATGGGTTACCCTCGAATTCCACACGAGAGAGTTTAATATTCACGTTTTTTTTATAACAATTTCTTCTACATATGGACACAGATTCACCATCATAGTGCATAATTTAAACGCTGCTCCAGATATATATGGAGGTAGGGCTTACAATATACACTTAAATTACGACACAGGAGGTGGAAACAAAATAATCATTTTACCTGCATCGAAAACTGTGGCGTTTGTAGGTCCATCTTTGACTCCAGGGTGTTCAGGACAGATCAATTCACCTAGAGTCTCACGCAGACACTGACAGTTAGTTATCCCATCCCATGACTTTGACAGAACTTACAATTACCCAGCAGTATATGATTGAGTCCGATTCAGAATGTGAATAAATAATGAACACTAATGAAATGTCACAAACTTACTTTGTACCATAACGTCTAAAGAGTTCATAGATTAGAAGATATACTGAATCATATTACATGCAACTCGAATAAATGTAATTAAATGTTGATATTTTGTTTCGATATTTTTTATTAAAATAATAAGTTCATTTTACAAATTACATAAAAATATGACTTGTTCCATTTTTGAATGTGCTTGAGAACCAACTAGGTTCCTATACACACATGTTTAATGAACCAAGAGTACGTATGAGGGTGATTTTCTAATGAAAGCTTTAATCTGCAGTAATAACTGTATCCCACCTTGGTTTATCAGGATAAAATGGATTTGAATTATGCCAAAATAGTCATCGAATTTTCCACCATGGAAGCAGAACATTAGGTGCGCTAAGCCGGCTCCAAATACCTTTCTTTACCCCTGCAGTTGTTGACTTTATACACGGGTTTTATTCACTTCCCTGTGTAGAATACAACTCTCATGTGTGGGGAGAGCTCTTTCACATACAGCTCTTCTCATTTGGTAGTAGTCAAAGGCTTTTCGTCTCAACAACTCTCCTCCTCTTACTGGCTCCCTTCAGCCTCTGTCTCCTTCCTCCACACTGTTTCATATTCATCTCTATTCTATCACTACTTCAATGGTCACTGCTCCTCTGGAACTGTCTCTGCTTGCATCCCTCCACCTCTACGACGGGTGCGTAGCACCGTTTTATGCTACAAACTCTCACTTCCCTTTTCTGTCCAACTCTCTAATGCAAGAGTTAACCGTTTCTCTCAGTACCTTCATTTATGCAACAGGGTCAGCTCTGGAGACTGTCTCCTTCTCTCTGTATTTCACTGCTTCCATATGATCTCCAGTCTTCTCAAACACAGTGTGTCCAGGCATCTCAAAATGAACGGGTCTTGAATTTGGCTCTCTTTCGTTATTGTTTTTATTTTTTTCTTGGAAGGAAAGGCTTGCGGGCTCCTGGCCTTTGGTTCCTTCTATCCTTACATAAAAAAAGAAAACATTCATGATTAAAGACCCAGAGAGTTCAAAACGTAATTTATATACTACTAAAATTCCCATTTGTTTACATACGTTTATCTGTTTGTACCCTCAAATTAGCCAAAATGGTGCATTACAGCCCCAATAATATTTTTTTGAAGCAATGTACTTAACATGCTACTTTCAAGAATGTGTTAAATAATCGGATGCAATCTGGCCTGCGGTTACCAGAAATGTTGGTCATTAACACACGTCTATATCTTATATTGCACACACGGTAATGCAGCAGGGCATTTCAGTAGAAGTTTCTGCAGAGAGAGAGAGAGAGAGAGAGAGAGAGAGAGAGAGAGAGAGAGAATAAAAAACAAAGGGTGCAATCGGCCTCCGGTTACCACAACTGTTGTTATTTAACACACATCCAAATTTTACAATGCGCGGTAAATGCGGCGGGTTAGATTCCGTGGAGTTTCATGTCCCTGTATATAAAGAGAGAGAGAGAGAGAGAGAGAGAGAGAGAGAGAGAGAGAGAGAGAGAGCGCTGAAGAGCAAGGGAGTATACTGGAGTACTGTAAGTTCCCTCACTATCCCCTGACAATAGAATGATGAACCGCCGGATATGTGAAACATTGGCCTACAGTCTACCGAGCAGCTGTCGCTTAGATGAATCCAGGGCTGCAACTACTACTACCACTACTACCACATTACTACCACTGATAATAATAATAATAATACCCGATGTGCAGTTTTTTCTTGTACTTTCAGAGAACTCAAGGAACTCTGCACACCCAGTCCTGCGATGTCCACGCTGATTCGAAAGAATTACAAAATAACATTACAGCGTCATAAAAGGAGTCCATGATTGATTGTGCATAGTGGGACAGTCTGGTCAAGAGTAGAAAAATATACTTGTTCAAAAAAGGGGATATCCCAAGATACACTCACTGAGTAGTAGTTGTAGTAGTATTGGTGGTAGTGTTGGTGGTGGTAGCAGTAGTAGTAGTAGAAGTAGTAGTAATAGTAGTAGTAACAACAGTTATTGGATGGGAGACCATTCTACAACATGCACTGTGATATCAAAGCGATATCACCCCTCCTTCCGCTACTTTGCAGCAGGATGAGTTTTGGACGGGTCTTACTCCCTAAAAAAAGTAATAGACTTTTTTTTTCTTTTTTTGTTGAAGACCAAATAACGTTCCTGAGAAGTTCCGCTGAAATCCATGTGTTCACTTTCCGCTGTATCTGATCGATTTTATTTTGGGAGGAGGCTGACCCTCAGGAATCATTTCGGGGGGAGGGGGGGATCACTGTCCTTAGATGCACTAAGATACCAAAGTCATATCTGCCCTCTTTTCACTATTTCTGAGAGTTTACAATTTGGTGAGGGGGCTGACACCTCTAAAAATCATGACAGTGGGAAAAGTGTATGTAGTGGAAAACCTTCCGAGCAACCAAGAAACGAACTTACCTGGAAAGTTTCATTCACATCCATTAATAGCCTAGGAGGAGTTAAAACACACACACACACACACACACACACACACACACACACACACACACACACACAGGCTAAATCTCGCACAATGGTATAAGGTGAGCTATCGAAAATTATACCATTCTGCCTCGCAGGATTATGATTAATCATAATAATAATAATAATAATAATAATTATTATTATTATTCTTATTATTATTATTATAATAAAGAGACAGCTTGTGCCCCGCCGCTAGATGTCAACCCTTCACGGCTGAGCCATATGAGCTATAGTAAGGAATTTCTGCTGCATCTTGCCAGCAGCATCCTCATTAATACCTAATGCATGTCCTCACTCGTGTGTCGTGGCAGCAAGATTCGTAACTACACCATTAAGTACTGGATTTATTTTCTTAAACTATATTTGCATGCGATAAACGTCACCGCCAGGTGTAATTTTACCCTAATTATTTGTCTACTGTCACGAATCAAATTCGCGACATTTTCCTTTTGTGAGAAACCACGAACTATTAGTGGAAAACTCACTGTGTATCGTTCAGTTAACCGTTTCTCTCTCCATTTTGGTGGTATACTTTTCAAAACATTCATCATTGTTTCAAAAAGTGACCGATCTAATGGAATCATTAAGTGCTCTACTGAGCGATATTTATTGTTTCTTTATTGTTCGGGCCCCTGCTTGCCTCAACCGTATTATGGCCATGCCTTCTCTCGGCTGGCCTGTATTTTTTTGAATGCAGTCTTTTGTCTGTCTAAGCTACGGAGTGAGGTTCTGTGCTCCAGCAGTGAGAGTGTGAGAGGTTCATCTAGCACCCAGACTCCACTGGACACAGTTCTCCAGGCTCCCACCCTTCTTTGGTGATAGCCGCTTCATTGACCAGTATTTTCTTTTCGTTTTCCTAGACTTAAGAGTTTAGTTAAGGTGCTTTTCCCAGGTTTAAGAATTTAGTTTTTGAGTGAGTGAGTGAGTGCGATCTCTTTATTTTTTTGAATTCATTTGAAATGCTCAACGTTAAATTTATTTCTTTTGTAATCAATAAATTTAACAGTTCTTTTTCTTGAGCTTAATGTAATGTAAACTCGTGTTTCATTTCTCCACAATTAAGCTTATTTCCTTATAGCTCTCTAGCTTGCATAAACGTTTTGCTATTCATAACTGGTACTTAGAGCCAGTCTTGTTGTATTAAGCTTAAAAGTCCGTTGTGCCTTCTAGGAGTTAACTTACATCCGCCAAGAACCTGATATTATTAATAGTATTATTTATTGTCAGGGGGTGAAGTTAACTTTCTCCAGAGGCTAACAGTACTAATAAACAGCAATTGTGAGTAATTAGTCTACTGCTGTGTACTGTTGAAAAAGGAAAGTTTATAAATTCTCGTTCTTGGAGAAAATCGGCCCGAAGCAAGCCGGCATAAAGTAATCATTGCTTGATTTAGCAAGAACAATCATTGTCCCTGCTCTTCAGTATTATTTATATTATCATTTAATAATTGCATTTATTTTAAAAACCCTGTGACATCTACTTAAACATTATCGTGTCTTTATATCCAAGAGAGGATTCGGAATAGAATATATATATATTTTTTAATGCGTCTGACTCTGTACAAAGGCTTATAACAGCGCCATTTCCTGAGGTCAAGCTGTCCTCGTACGTACTGTACACTGACAATGTGTGTGTGTGTGTGTGTGTGTGAGGGAGAGTTGAAGGGCCGGGAAATATACTTGTAGTATAACAGTGTGTGTGTGGGTGGAGGGATGTTTAATTGTCGTATGTGAATGTATCAGGTGTGTGGCAAAGTGGTCTCTACGGAGGCTCTTCTCTGGGTGTCAGGATGCTCCAATCAGGATAATTCGGCTGCAGCCCTAGTGGCACAGGAGAGAAATAGAGAAGGGATCCATGGCTAACCAGGTACCGGAACGTCTAGAACGAGTCTGCCGCGACTGAGGAAGATCAGCGAGGGGGTAGACTTGTTGAAGAATCTGGACTTGTGTGTGAGTCAAGACTAGAGGTTGATGTTGGTCCTGAATGTTTGATAGGTGATCATACAGGCCTAAGCAAGAATGCACGTCTGTTCCGAAAATAATGAATGAATTGACTCATGAGTCAGTCTCACTGTGGCTGAACAAGGAAGAGTAATCTTTCCCAAAGTCTGATATTCCGAATCCCCCTTTGAGAGTAGCTGGTTCCAACTCCATATCCAAGACTCAGCCCAGGCTTTATAGAGGACTCTAAATCCTGACTGGACAGTGCGCGATTGGACAGGAAACTACACCCACCTCTGTTCCCACGTGTGCTGGCAACACCCGGGTCTTCTGCGCTGCTGCTGGTGTCGTCGCTGTATATGGTCCAGATCCATTAAAGCTCTCGGATTCGGAGAGTCAAAAGTGAGATATGTGTGGACGTAGGACGGCGGAAGGCCATGTCCAGTATCCTTGTTTTCCCCATGTTTTCTCTTTGGCCCCAGAGAAAATGGCCCTGGCTCACCTACGCTAATTGTGCGTGTGAGTAGGAGACGCAAGTCAACAATTGCCTAGGCTTGTCTCTGGATTCTGGCCTATTGCTGAGGTTATACGGAAGGGAGGTATTCTTTTCGAACCGTCACAGATAAAACAGTTTGGAAGGAAGGCATCTTCCGGCTGAAGGGGATAAGTACAGCTACCAAAAAAAAAAATGGTCAGGTGATACAGTACACACTGCCAGGCTGTTAACTGCACCAACCAATACATAAAATAAATTATTTACAAAAGGAGAACGAAATAAAAGTTCCAACTTGATTAACTACATTTGACTATTAGTCTTGTGTCATTGCAACATGCCTTCCAGTACTACTCCTGATGGATGTGGCTTGCTGTCAGACAACTGTGTAAAATACAGTATATATAACGTGCTTTGACGGCCGTCATCACTAATCATCCAGTCGATTTTGATCTCCATTTCTTTTTCAAATTTAGAGTTATTGAGCGTTTCATGAAACACCTCTGAAGCTTTTTGGACTCCAGTGTGGTAGACTCCGGTGTGGTAGACTCCAGTGGTAGACTTCAGTGGTAGACTCCAGTGGGCAAAAACAAATATTCGACTAGAAACGAAATAGAAATAAATTCGAGTACCTGGACTACTCCGTTGCTTTTCCTTACCACACAGATGTCTCACAACACTTTTCACCCATGAAAGAATGCTTCAGACCAAAGTGACATACTAATAACCTTAGGACAGTCAGTAGTTGCATACATAATCCGCCTCAGTAGCAACACCCTCCCACGTTTTGTTCTCTTTCTCTCGCCAGTTGGCTTGTCTCTGCCAGCGTTTGTCTTCCCTCCCCCCCCGCCCCGCTGCTACAATGGGGCATAGAAAGCACCAGAAGCAGGAGACATAGTTGTGATTGCTTGGGATGATGAAGGCTAAACAACTGCAAAACTGCAAGTAAAATTATAGGACTACAGTCGGCCACTAAATAAGTAAAGACGGCGGTCAAAGCATTTGTATATTTTACAGCCTGTCTGGCAACATGCCTGATCAAACGAATGCAATGACCAAAAGCAAATAGTCGAATGTATTAGACAAGCTGGAATACTTTTGTTTCGTTAACTTTCCATTAATAGAGTATGCGCTGTACTGGCTGGTGCAGTGAAAGGGCAGACTATGTTGACGGACTGACTTGACTGTTTTGTTTCGGTAACTGTGTTCCATTTCAGCTTCAGGCCAGCTCTTTTTCTAGTCGGTGTAGGGAAAAGTGACCACTGTGCTTCACATTCTGGCAAGAGAAATCACTGAGTGTCGCCTCTTGCATACTGCACCTTACATTAAGAGATAACTAGAGGAAGAGAAGGAAGAGGAAGGATGCGAAGAGATGAAGAAAGATATTCAGATGGAAATGCAAGGACCCGAGAAGAAGAAAGCAGGAAAAAAGTGGATGAAAGAAGAAATGTCAGAGGCAATTAGAGAGAGAAGGAGAGGATGAGGAGAGAAGGTAAAGAGGGAAGAGAAGGAAGAAGGAAGATAATGAAGGAAGAGAAAAGAATAAAAATGTAAGATACAAAGAGAGAAATGGAAGAAGCGTTTGAGAAGGGAAAGAGGAAGGAGATGAAAGGAATTACTACAGAGAGAGAGAGAGAGAGAGAGTAGGGGGAGACAGACAGACAGAATTAAGCAGAGACAGACTATAAGACAGAGACAGACAGGCAGAAAGAGACAGAGACAGAAAGAAAGAGACAAACAGAAAACGAAATTAAAGACAGGCAGGAAGAGACTGACAGACAGGCAGAAAAAGACGGAGAGACAGGCAGAAAGAGACAGAGAGAGAGGAAGAAAGAGACAGAGAGGCAGGAAAAAGACACAGACAGACAGGAAGAAAGAGACAGACAGACAGGCAGAAAGAGACAGACAGACAGGCAGAAAGAGACTGACAGCCTGGATGAAAGAGACAGATAGACAGGCAGAAAGAGGCAGACAGACGGGCAGAAAGAGACAGGGAGACAGGAAGAAAGAGAGACAGACAGGCAGAAAGAGACAGACAGACAGGCAGAAAGAGACAGACAGACAGGCAGAAAGAGACTGACAGACAGGCAGAAAGAGACAGATAGAGAGACAGACAGACAGAGGGGAGGGGGGACAGGGAAGAGAGGGAGAGAGAAAAGGACTCTTGCGAAAGAAAATGAAGGAATTAGGTGAAGAAACTGAGACAAGACACTAAGTACGAAGGAGGATGAGGAAGGAGAGAGGAGGAGCAAGGAAAGAAGGAATAGAAGAGGGAGAGAGAATCCAAGCTAAAGAACAGTAGGAATGACGTGAAGGAATAAGGAGAGAATCTGGGAGTAAATGAGGAAGGATGACAGAAAAAAAAGTGAATGAGGAAAGGGAATAAAATTGAGTCTCCATTTTGTTTTTAGCATCTTTGCACTTCCTTCATTTCTCATTTACCCTGTTTCGTCTACTGTTTTATAATCTCTCTCTCTCTCTCTCTCTCTCTCTCTCTCTCTCTCTCTCTCTCTCTCGGTTCGAGTAATGAGAGGACACTTAAGTAAGTCAGTTGCCCACTTGGCTTATTACAACTCTGGCTTGCTTCATGAGAGAGAGAGAGAGAGAGAGAGAGAGAGAGAGAGAGAGAGAGAGAGAAAAGACATTTACAGAAGGATTTCACATCTTCATTTTCATTCAGCCTAATACATTCTCTGCTACGCTAGGCGATTTTATGCAAGTTAGAGAAAACCTGTGATAGTGAAATGTTGGACCCTTTTGCCCGAGGATGTCCTGTGGGTTTTATTCTTGGATGTTTTAGACGATTATACAGTATTTACATCAGAACATCTTGAAAATGGATGGGTTCATGAAGGCAACATCTAATGTCTCCTGTCATCAGAAAAGTCAGCTCTAGGCAGAACGAAATCGTCTGGTGGTAGCGAGAGGAGACGAAAAATGACGGGGTAAAGAAGACAAATAAACACTTCCACTCCGGCATGTCTCCCATCGTTTAATTGTCTCTCTAATGCTTGAGACAACTCTAGTGTTCTATTTCAACTAACATCAGTCGAGTTTATTCAGCTGACAGTAAATCGTATTATACCTGAATGTGTCTACTTTCATCATTAAACCCATCACGGTCGGCGTAACTCTAGTAGTCTAATCCATGTAATTCCAGGCGAGTTTATTTACGAGAGTGAGTCTGAAAATGTTAGCACAATACTCCCAACCTTCATTCCTTAATTCACATACCCACATCCTTCGTTCTTATTTCTTCGTCAATTCTGCTTCTTTCACTCACATATCCATTTGATGAAGTTGGCTCCTGCATTTCTTCCTCCTTTATTCTTTCTTACCTTCTTTTCCTTTTTTTCTTCAGTATTCACATCCTTCCGTCTTTTCCTTCATAAATCTAACTTTCTCCCATCCTTTATTACTGCTGTAAGACGCATTCTTTCTTCATTCCTTCCTTTCAGCCTTCCTTAAGTATGTGACTTCTGTCCTTGAGTGAATCACTTCTTTTATTTCTTGTCTCCCTTTCCTCAGTAAATCGCCTCACTCCTTCCTTCCTTCCTTCCCTCCTTCCTTCCCTGCCACCAATAAACTGCTTCCGTCTTTTCTTCATTGCCTTCATAAACCCAGTTTTCCCTTTGTTTCTTCGTTCAGAAATAAAAATCCTTCCTTCCCTTCTTGAGTAAGTCCCTTCCCTCGTTTTTCCTTCATTAAAATTCCTTCTTCAACCCTATTTCCCTGTCTCTCTCTCCCAACTTATTTCAGCATACACCCCTGTCTCCAGAAATTAAATCAGCCCCATTTACTACGAAAGATCTTTCCGGCACTCATTAAAGTCGTTTATCGTTAGCAGTAATTAAACTGGAAAGCATCATGAGAACGCATACCTCCGTCAGCAACATTGAAAATTATCATTTATTACTTTGATTCCTCTATCCTATCAGACAAATACTTTTGCGGTCTCACATTGTTATCTAAGTCTACGGTCTTAGCATGCCCTATTACACAATTTCAAAGACCTTGTACTGTCGGCTATGTAAGAAAAGTTTATAATTTCCCGTATCTGGTTCCAAATCCACCATAAAATCTAGTCAGCTCGACCCACTGCCCACCAATCCACGAAATGTCGTTGAAATGCAACAGCAACTTATTTGTGATATCTTGTACACAAACAACCAGACAGCAGTAAATACATAATTTCTTCCATCTTCCTTGGTGGAGATAATAAGAATGAAAAAAAACAGGACTTCATCACAGCAGAATGGGTTAATGAAAATAAATGCCGACCTTGCAGGCGGCAGGAGCCGTCCTTTAACGCATACGAGAATCACTGTAACCAGGAGACAACTGGGTCAGACTCAAGTGCCCAAGGCGGCTCCAACAATCTGGCCTGTGTCTAATTGGGCGCAAGGCGATGCTTCCCAGGAATTTGAGTGATATTCACCAAGATTCTTGGGTTGAGAGATTTTATAAATACCTTAAAATTTTTCATGAATAGGAAGTAAATTTCATAATATGATCTCTAGAGTCATCTTAGGCCTCTTTGTGCCTTTCTGAGGCCACGAATCCCCATGAGTAGAGCAATTATCAGGTTGGCTGTTCTATTTCAATCTCATTCATTACAGGAGATCTCCCCCACGATGAATGAAGTTGCTTCGCTGCATCAGGATTGAAATATATAAGACTACAGAGCTGAACAGGTTTATGAACCTTACACTTTGTCTACAAAAAGTCTTCCTAATGCTGAATAAAAACCTCAGGCTTTGGCAAGAATTAAATATAAAAAGATTTGATCGAACTTAAGGGATTACATTTTATCTTTGTTGTCTCTGCTCGCACGTATCACCACCCCATCAGTGGGATGATTTTTTTTACACTCGTGTGTGGTAACACAGGAAATTTATTGTTTCCAGTCCCCCCCCCTTCTCTCTCTCTCTCTCTCTCTCTCTCTCTCTCTCTGAACAATATAACAGTTGTGACTATTTGGCCTTACCTCGAAGTCTGAAATGAATCGATTTTGAGAACACTAGGTCAAAGTCTGTGGTCTCAAGGTCGTCACATGAAACAATTTATTTCCAGTTTGAACCAAACTTGGTGGAAAGGTTGAAGTTTAGGCAAGGATGAAGTGATCAGAATTGGAGGGCAAAGGCTGAAAGGTCAAGGGCACTGGGTAAGGTCAAATGTAAGGTCTTCTGACTGGTTATCGGGCTGTCAGTGTCCTCTCCTAATGTTCCTTCGTTTTTGCCGTCACCAGACGTTGTTAATGAAGTAAGGGTGAGACGCCTGGCAATGAGGGGGTTAGAAACTATCAGCAGTAACCCCTTCATTGGTACTACTTGTGTTGTTATTATTCCAGTCGTGCTTCCTCCAGGCGATGAAACTGAAGGTGACACAATAAGTCTGTGATAGAAACAGTTTTTCAGTTACCCCTTAAGTGTGTGTGTGTGTGTGTGTGTGTGTGTGTGTGTGTGTGTGCGTGTGTGTGTGTGTTACCGTCTAATGATCCTTTGTTTAGGGTCTGTAATACTTCATCCCATCACTCTAAGAAGGTCTCTCTCTCTCTCTCTCTCTCTCTCTCTCTCTCTCTCTCTCTCTCTCTCTCTCTCTCTTATCTATCTATCTATCTGTCTATCGATCGATCGATCGATCTACTATATCTGTCTGTCTACTGTATTTATCTGTCTATCTATCTCATATTCCTGCCACCACTAAAAGATTTTGTTCAAATTAGGAGAGACTTTTCGGAATGGCGTGGTTATAGTCATTAATACATAAGCATTAATAAGTCATAATTATGCAGTAGTTATAGATATAAAGTGATTATAGGCACTGCTTAGTTGTTGTTGTTTTTTTTTTTTTTTTTTTTAATCGAGGCGAAGATGCACTTGACAGGTTGATGATGATTAGCTGAATGCAACATCTCCAAATACATGGTTGTATTTTAGATAATTACCCGTAATTACTGGTAATTCCATCCATCCATCCATCATCCAATACGTTGCCCCATGAAGAGCGTACGAGCCCGGGGCTAGGCAAGTTGGTCCTGATATTTAAGGTGAGAGTGACCAGCCCCACTCATCCCTGAGTGATAGTAAGAGCAATAAACCCCACCCACCCTTTGGATATAAGCCCACACAGGCTCAATCCGATTGCAGCTCTATAAGTACCCACTAAACCACCAGGCGCCATAGTTTAGTTTTATTGTTACCACCCAGCATAGGAAATGCTTTCCTTGTGTACAGGAAACCATTTGGCTTGTCACTCAGCGCAGAGTCACCAATAGGCAGAGAGAAGAGGAAAGAATGAAGGAAAGAAATCAGAAGTGTAAATTCATCCGTAGGGAGAAGGATGAGGAACGAATGAAGGAATGAAAGACAGAAGAGGAAGGAAGGAAGAGAGGAAAGGGCAAACACCCAAAGCAGCATGACATCGAGTGGATGGTGAGCACCTCCACCTACCACAGTTTACTGATAATTACTGATAATTATCTGAAATACAACGATGTTATTGGACAGGTTGCAACTGGTCATTCATCACAAACCTGTCAGGTGCATCCACGCCTCGGAAAAAAAAGGAAAGAAAAATGAGTATAGTATATATCTCATATCACAACGTGCAGTATTTGTGTCTGCTGGAAATATACACAGCTTCTCACTAGGAATGTCAGTCCACATGATGTAGGGTAGTTGGGCAGGTTTTCGTCACATTACGTTACTCTCTTTCATTACATCTCGATATAACTGTGTACAATAAACTCCGTAACCCAAGAGTGCCTAAAACTCACCTCACTTACAATAAAAGAATACAAAAGGTGGAATTGAGATAGAGAGAGACCTACCTATTCACTTTACTCGACGCCTCACCATATTACTGGCAGCAGCCCACGTTGCTCTCCACTGGAGGTAAAGGGGCAGCCGTAAAACTACGATATATCCACGATCTCTTTCCCAATCGTCGACGTTAACGTTATCAACACCAGTGGCAACGAGCTAACCATCGCCTCGCGGCTTTATTGACACTGGTTTTCTCCTATCAACCTGATTATCCAAATATTAAATATCTCCTTACTTTGTACTACCGACATTAGTGGCAGACGATTGTTCTACGATGCACCTACAATATCTCTCTCCATCTTATTAAACCCCTCGGCTACTTCTATCGGCATAGTTAAATATTGCCTTGATTAACCCATTCACTACTGGAGCGCTCTCCTAAGCTGAATAAATTCGTCGGGTGGTAGCAAGGGTAAACTAGAAGAAATACCGTTGTTGGACTGAAGGGGTATTGCTAGAACAGCTCTCCCATAATGGCTTCAATACAATGTCACTTGGACTTGTATTACCATCACCCTGGCAGGTTTCCTCGCACCGACTCCTTATCGATTTATTTTGCACATTACGGTTATTATTCTCTTGCATTTTGTTAATTTCCTTTTTACTGTGGCATAATTGCAAAAACAACATACAAGAAATATAAGAAGAGAGGACAGTATATTGCATTGACTCTAATTTGGTCTAAAATTGCCATCTTTCCATCCTGAATGCAGAGTTATAACATTAGATTAACATTAGGATATGATGCTAGTCACGAAAATGTGCTATGGTAAGAATAGGGAGCCATAGTATTGCTTACTCTGACACTGAGCAACGTGAAATAGGCTGCAAAGGAACTAAATCTGGGACAAGTTAAGGTGAACAAACAATAAAGCAACAGATTGGTAAGAAGGAAGTGCTGAGGAGCCTTCCTGGCCGACCAGACAGCCAACCTCGACTTTATGCTAAGCTTAATATCCTCAGCCCCGTGGCGTAGTTTTCATTTTGTTTTTGCCATCGCCAGACGAATAAGTTAAGAGCGATTTTTAATGCTGATGGGGGCAGCGAAGGTCATATCTACCCGCTCTAGTTCGAAAAGTCTCCCTTAAGCTGAATATAAGTGGCCAGAGATAGCAATAATGGACAAAAAAACACGACATTGATTTAAGGGAAGTTGAGGGTAGATCTCTGGTAAGGAAGGAGTTGGGTACAGTCGACAGTAACCTGCAGTGATGTCATTTTTAGATTATTGTTGCTGCTACTTGGCGATTTTGGTTAGCTTAGGAGGCTCCTTCGTAGTAAAGGGATTAATGAAGGCTATATCTAAATCTTTGAGTTCGATAAGTCTCTCCTGAGCCTGGAATTTGCAAGAATTAAAGACTCAGTTTCCCAAGGGCATATAAGATGGTCTCCACACACTACAGTACACTGACAAGCCTCGCTGCAAATCTCCTGATGATTTTTGAACATACAGTCACACAGACCTCCCAGATTTGTTTGTACTCTTGACGTTTTCCCTCGTAAATCTCATTAAAAGGATTAAGAATATGTTTGGGGGTATAAGCCCAAGGAACAGTCGTGAAAAGTCTAAAGCGAACTGGTGAAGACGATAAAGAGTAGCACGAAACTGAAATGTGTTTGGAAGGAAGAAAAACGATAGAGTAGGTCTCCACGCTATGGTATGAAGGGCGAATAACACATGGATGACATCTTCACACTAATGAAGTTAACCTTTTCAGTTGGAGGACGCATATCATATTTTATTCTTGCTGCCACTAGATGATTCCGTTCTGTTTAGGAGGCTTTTGGCTGTGGCGAGGTTAGAATACAGCTTAAATTAAATCCGTCAGTCAGGTGACTAATTTTGTAGTTATTCTTCCTACCTCCAACCAATTTTATTTACTTTTGAAAGGATTTTTCAGATGGCAAAGGTTAATGGTGAGCATATCTAACTCCTCCAACTCGAAAAGCCTCTCTGGGGCTAAATACTATCGCCTGAATGTAGCAAGGAATAAGTAAAATATACGTCACTGCATGCAAGAGTCAAGTTCTTCACTACTAACTGTCTCCTAAACTGGAAAAAAAAAAAAAAAAATCGTCCTGCGGTAATAATACCAAACACAAAGTAGCAGTGAGAGAGTACAACACCCGCGACCATCATCTGGTCTAAAGGCCGAATATTAGGCTTTACCCTGTGACCGTACACTTGCACAGATGGCTCTCAAAATCAAAAAGCTTCATTCTTGCACAACACTAAACCTTTCCACCAACTTTGGTTCACATCAGATCAGAGCTGTTTGAACTGACTGTCCCCAGTGACATTCACCTTCGACCTTTCCCTGTGACTTTGATTTAATGTGAATCCTTCCACAAAGTTTAGTCTACTTCTGATAAAAACAGTTTAAATTGACCTTGCCATGTGGCCTTGACCTTTAAGTTATTCTCGAACACAAGGAGTCATTATCTTGGATGATCCTTAGTTCATCCACTAAGTTTAATCTAAATAAAATAAAAACTGTTTAGGTTATTTTGCTTACACACAGACACATGGGTCGAACATTGCCTCTGCCCTGTGATCTTGGCCTTTGACAGATTCTCCTCAAAACTGAATCTCTTTGTTCTTGCTTGACTCTTAACTCGTCCACCAGGTTGGTTTAAATAAGATCAGGACTGTCTGAGTTACCTTCGTTCTTGACTTTCTCGGTGGCCTTGACCTTTGACTAATTGATCTCAAAATCGAATCCTTTTAATCTTCCCTTATCTTCAACTCTTCCACGGAATTTGGTCTAAATCAGACAAAACTGATTAAACTGACCTTCCCCTGTGACCTTGACATTTTAGCTGTTGTTCTAAAAGGCGTTAGACTTACTGTATGGCTAACCCTCAACCCTCCCACCAGGTAGCTCAAAACTGGATCAAAACTGTTTACGTTATTTTGTTAAACACACACACACACACACACACACACACACACACACACACACACACACACACACACACACACACACACACACGAGTCGAATTTTGACCTTGCTCTGTGCCCCTGACCTTGGAACGACTGCTTTCTACACTGAATCACTTCGCTCCTGCATTACTTTTAACCATTTCCTCAAGTTTGATATGAACTGGATTAAACCTGTTTAAGCTGATTTTCCTAAAAGTCAAAATTTTACCTAGCTCTCTGACCTAAATCTTAGACCTAGTGTTCTAAAACACACACACACACACACAGACACACAGTTTTCCTCAAAGGCTGCCCTTCACTACTTCTATCGAGTTTAGTTAAAATTGTATTGAAACTGTTTATCTTCCCAATACACATATACACACGCTCTCGCACGCCGATCACAACATGACAGCAGCTTTCGCCTAGCGAGCGCAGTTGTACAAAAAATGTAGGTCATGGCAATGATGGGAGAGACTTGGACAATGAAGTGGTGTATTGTCTTTGCTCCCACGACCCTGGTTGACTGCCAAATACTATACACACAAAGACACTCATACTCTCTCTCTCTCTCTCTCTCTCTCTCTCTCTCTCTCTCTCATATCTATATGTGTACCTATCTATCTGTCTGTCTATCTATCTATCTACACACACACACATTATATATATATATATATATATATATATATATATATATATATATATATATATATATATATATATATATAAAACCCATTGGAGCCCAGTGTCCAGAGTACTGGACAGAACTGGGAATTTCAAATCTTAATAAAGTAGAGAACCCCCGGCTAGGGACCTATGAGCTTCGAGACTATGATCCGATAGGCAGAGGGCGGTACGCTTAGTACCCTCCCAGTGCAATGCCTCGCCCAGCAGCTCTGGGATCCAATGACATATATATATATATATATATATATATATATATATATATATATGTAGTGTATATGTATGTATATAATATATATATGATACATATATATATATAGATAGAAAGACAGATAGATAGATAATATATATGTGTATCTATCTATCTATTGCCAGACGCCTTAATCCCTTATATGGGGTGGCCACAAACAAATCGCCTCCACGTCACTCTGTCCCCAGCCATTTCACTGCCCTACTCCCAATTCACACACCCCTCTCTGAAACCTCTCCACTCCCTCCATCCATCTCATCCTTGGCCTTCTCCTCCCTCTCTCCCCCTCTACCCCACTCACATGCACTCTCCTTGTCAGTCTCTCACTCTCCATCCTCTCCACATGGCCAAACCACTTCAGTATGTTTCTCCTAACCCTTCCTATCACATCCACATCCACACCACAACGCTCCTTCACATCCTCATTTGTCAGTCTGTCTGTCCATGTGACTCCGCAGACTCCTCTCAAATAATTCATTTCCACTGCTCTCACTCTTAACTTATGTCCCTCCAACAACGTCCAAGATTCACTTCCATATGTTAGAGTTGGTATCACAATACTGTCATGTAATAACTCTTTCACTTCCATGTTCACTTCCCTGTTTCTTATCACTGCCTTCAAGGAACCAGCAACCTTTCTTCCTTATTATACCTGTTCAAGCACTTCACCCTCCAAACTTCCATCCTTACTCATCACACTACCCAAGTACTTAAACATACTCACATTTTCCATTTCCTCACCATCCAGCCTCACTGTACATTGACTGACTTCACCTCTCTCGAAGACCATAACTTTACTCTTCCCTACATTCACCTTTAGATTCCGTTTCTTACACACTCTCCCAAACTCATCCACCAAGCCTTGCAGCTTCCCTTCGTCTTCATTTAACAACACAGTATCATGTGCAAACAACAGTCCAGGGAATTTCCAAACACTGCCGTCTCTCATTAGGGCCACTCCAACATCCACTGCCCTACCTTGTATCTCTTTTATAACCCCATCCATGCACAGATTGAACAACCATGGAGACAGACACATTCCTGTTTCAAACCAACCTTCCAATAGGAAAACTCACTCAGTACATTATCCACATGCATTGCAGGTTTAGCACCCTCATATATACTCTTCACAGCATTCAACAACTTCCCATCTACTCCAAATATACTTAATATTTTCCACAATCCTTGTCTATCCACCCTGTCATATGCTTTCTCCAACTCCATGAAGACCGCATACAGCTTCTTTCTCTTCTCTAGAAACTTTTCCACTAAAGATCTAAGAATGAATATCTGATCTACACAACCTCTTCTCTTCCTAAAGCCTCCCTGCTCTTCTCCAACTAATTACTCTGTTATTTCTCTAATTCTGTCAGTAAGTATCTTACTTTATACTTTTCCTATTACACTAAGAAGACAAATGCCCCTATGATTACCACACACTTCTTTTTCCCCTTTCCCTTTGTACAAAGGAATCATTATTCCTGACTTCCAATCATCCGGGACTCTACCTTCCTCCCAGGCCAATCTGCACATCTTCCACATCCATTCTACTACTATCTCACCACCATGCTTCAGCATTTCACCAGACACTCCATCAACTTCTGGGGCTTTCCCCATTTTGACTTTCTTCATTGTTTTCACAACTTCCATCCTACTGATTTCTTCCTGTCTTCTCACCTCCCTCCTCCCAGCCATTCCCCAGCCACTTATACTTGCATACTTTCATTCTCTATGTTCAGCAATTCATTAACCTGCCAACTCTCATTGACGTGTATATATGTCCAAACATTTTGTCACTGTGACTCCCATTGCCGTATATAAACGCACTGCAATTGCAAGGTCCGTCTTTAGCACATTTTTCAAATTTCGTGCCTGATTTTTGGTACGTATACACTGGACACCTTCCTCTACCAGATGCCAGGCAGGGACAATGCCTTACCCCATATGACCTCCCCCCCTTGCATGCCATTGTCTCGGCGATTCACCTGTTACCAGTGACCTGGTCAGTAAAGACATGTCGCGCCACGGTACGAAATTCAAGGCTAGAATGATTCCCCAATTAATGACAATGTGGAGCACAAAGTTACTTAGCATTAGAGGAAGAAACAGTCAGAAGTGATGATCAGGTAATCTCGCCAAAAAATGTGAGGTATGTCGATGTATTTGGTGAGTGAAACAATGCTTATATCACCTATATTGCTGGGTGAAAACCAATATAGTCTTGTACTACATATAAATTCGCACCAAAAATATAAATAAATACTGTTTATGAATGGTGTGGAATAGTTACCCCTCCCACAGAACTCATTTTCTCTGGAGCCTGCCTCATAGAAAACACAGTAAGGTAAGGGGTACTGTTACCTGTATCCGGTATTTTAAACATCAGGTGAGCAATTTTTTTATGAATTTTCGAAGTTTCTTACCATAAGTGGAGGTTTGAGGCAAAAAATTTTTTTCCCAAATCTGTCGGGACTGGGGGTGGGGGTCAGTGGTGAAAAATTGGTCAGGACGGGACAGGTTAAAGTGTTCTCTCCATCTGCTCACTTTTTCTCCCTTCTCAATTGGTAATCTACCATTTTTATCTTTCACTCCCCTACTAACTTCATTGGCATCCTGTCTAACTCTCTTTACCTCTTTCCAGAACATTTTCTTTTACACTCAAATTCCTCCCAAATTCCTCATCCACTCTCTTCTTACTCTCTCTTACTATTCTTTTCACCTCTCTCTTCCTTTCTACATATAACTCTCTCTTCCGTCTCTCAACTTCTTCCATGCCCCTATTTCTTATTCATTCATTATATGTTTTCATTTGTGCCACAGCCTGTCTCACCTCTTCATTCCACCATGTTGATCCTTGCACCCCCTTTCGCCTTCTCTTCACCCCACACACCACCTCACAAGCTGCACATATTTCTTCTGTGTATATCTTGCACACACCTTCCACATCCCCCATCTGCTCCAGTTCATATTTACCCAATCGTTCCTCCACTTCTCTTTTATATTCTGCCTTTTTCTCATCCTCTTGTAACCTTTCCAATCTCCTTGCATATACTCCTTCCACCCGTCCTTCCTCTCTTCTATTTCTCCAATTTACTTGGACCTTGATCCCAACCACCACCAAGTGGTGGTCAGAAAGTCCACTCCCCCAACCTCTATATGCTCTTGCATCCATTACACATCTTCACATCCTTTCATCCGCACACACATGATCAATCATTGCCTTCCTTTCATTCAGTTCACCATCCACCCTTCTCATCACTCGCCATGTATACCTGAGGATCATTTTGTGCCTGAAGAGGGTACTGGCTATCACCAACCCCCTCCCGGCACAAATGTCCACCAAAGCACTGCCATTCTCATCTATCTCAGCAGGCACACCCCACTCACCAACTACTCCATCCACCTTCACATTCCCTAATTTACCATTCATATCACCAGTCAAAAGCACTCTCTCATTCCTTTCAGGCTTTTCCATGCTCACTTCCACATTTGTCCAGAACTCTTCATTCACTCTGCTTGCTGTATGTAATATATATATATATATATATATATATATATATATATATATATATATATATATATATATATATAAAGTATATATAATATGCATGTATATTTAATGTACATAATATTTATATGGAGTGAGGCATAGGCACAAGGGGGCAGACCACCTAATCCTTACCCCGCTGAGTTTCGAACCCCTGCGGGTCTTCCACCACAGCGCACCTTGAACTACACTTGACAGATGAGAGCTTATCTCACCCACTCAAACAGCGCGGACTGAACGGGGCTGGAACTCAGGTCACTTAGATGGGGATCCAATGCTTTATCAACTGTGCCATCAGGTGTGTATGTTTGTGTGTGTGTGTGTGTGTGTGTGTGTGTGTGTGTGTGTCTGTGTCTGTGTGTGTGTGTGTGTGTGTGTGTGTGTGTGTGTGTGTGTGTGTTAATAAAAACAACAACTTATGCGGTTTTCATCCAAACCTAACCAAAGGTTGTGGAAGGGTTGAAAGTCAGCCAGTGTAGAAACTTTTTTTTTTTTAAAGTTTGTCGAAGGTCAAGGTCACTGGCATGGGTTAAATGCTGACAAAATCATCTTAAAATGCTTTTATCCATTTTCCATTCAGTTTTGCTGGACGGCTGAGGCTACGGCAAAAAATTAAGTGATTCAGTATTGTGAACACTTACTTAAAAATCAAGGTATATATATATATATAATATGCATGTATATTTAATGTACATAATATTTATACGGAGTGAGGCGTAGGCACAAGGAGGCAGACCACCTAATCCTTACCCCGCTGAGTTTCGAACCCCTGCGGATCTTCCACCAGAGCGCACCTTGAACTACACTTGACAGATGAGAGCTTATCTCACCCACTCAAACAGCGCGGACTGAACGGGGCTGGAACTCAGGTCACTTAGATGGGGATCCAATGCTTTATCAACTGTGCCATCAGGTGTGTATGTTTGTGTGTGTGTGTGTGTGTGTGTGTGTGTGTGTGTGTGTGTGTGTGTGTGTGTGTGTGTGTTAATAAAAACAACAACTTATGCGGTTTTCATCCAAACCTAACCAAAGGTTGTGGAAGGGTTGAAAGTCAGCCAGTGTAGAAACTTTTTTTTTTTTAAAGTTTGTCGAAGGTCAAGGTCACTGGCATGGGTTAAATGCTGACAAAATCAACTTAAAATGCTTTTATCCATTTTCCATTCAGTTTTGCTGGACGGCTGAGGCTACGGCAAAAAATTAAGTGATTCAGTGTTGTGAACACTTAGTTAAAAATCAAGGTCACAGGGTAAGATCAAAGTTCAGCCTGTGTGTGTGTGTGTGTGTGTGTGTGTGTGTGTGTGTGTGTGTATTTATTAACAAAGTAACTCATATAGTTTTGATCTGATTAGAGCAAAACTTCATAGAAGGGTTGAGGGTTCCCCACGGAGTAATGTTTTCGAGAAAGACGAGGTCAGAGGTGAAGGTCGCAGGCAAAATGAGCTTTAACTTATGGACTGGTTGAGGATAAGGCAAGAATAACAGATATTGATTTTGAGACCAATCAGATGCCATGGTCACAGGACAAAATCAGCTCACACTGTTTTGACTTAAATCAAACTTGGTGGCAGGGTTAAGGGTCGGGCAGTACCGAAGGGATTCAATTTTGGGAGCATTTAGTAAGAGATCAAGGTCACAGGACAAGGTCAAAGTTCGACCCGTGAGTCTGTGTGTGAATACAACAGCTAAAACAGTTTTTATCTTATTTCGATCAAACTTGTTGGATAAGCTGAGGATCACCCAAGAGGTTGACATTTATTTATTTATTTTTTTTTAGACATATCAAAGGTCAAAGTCACATGTTAAGGTCTATTTGAACAATTTTTATCCAATGCCAACTAAACTTTGCAGAAGGTTTCAGGTTAAAACAAAATGGTTGTTCTCTGAGTGCTCCTTCATGTTTATTTATCTGTGTAACTATCTACCAAACTATCTGTCTCCCTCAGGAACGAACCCAGAGAGTTGGTAATAAGCTTATTGGGCAAGAGACTTTCTGAGTGCACGTCCAGTACCTAATATTTGACGGTCATTTGTATAACACTTGCAGCTGTTTGATGTAATTAGTCTGCATGCCACATTACTTAGAGTAGTCAGCATTACATGCCTCAAAAATTATTCAAGGCACTTATTCCAGTGCCTCGGTCAATTACTGGCATTTCTACATTCATTTTATCGTCTTCTTCACCTCTTTCTTCTTTCCTCCTTCATATTCTTGCGTCTTTCTTTGCCACCATAACTCTTTGAATCTGGTGGTGTATTGTACTGAATTATTCCTACTACCTACAGACACTGTTATTGATTTTAGTGAACACCTTTCTAAGTGAAGGGATAAATAAAAACTGTATATAGCCTCCTTTCTTTAATATCTTCCCTAGTGTGAATTAATACGCCTGGAGGTATCAAGATTAAGATATTTAATAAGTCATCGAAATGAAGGGGTTCATTATTCATTTTATTTTAATCTTAGTTTTGTTCTCTGTCCCATTCTTCTTCTCCCTTCAAACTATCTTTATCACCTGCTTTGTATTTTATTACCCGAGACGGGTATTGTTTTCATTCGATTTGTATGTTTGTCTGTCTGTCTGTCTGTTTAATGGGCTATGACTTTATGATCACTGATTAAATATGGTGCCAAACTGGGCCAAGGCCCAGGCTGTAGGCCCAAAAAATGTAAAAAAAAAAAAAAAAAAAAAAATTCTCCTTAAATCCTTTTGAATTCGTCATATCGACATGAAACCAAAACCCAAAGGTGCATCTTTCACATCTGCATCCTATAGCATGCCTCATTACATCGGGGGGGGGGGTCACCCCCCTGTTAGTGGTAGGGGGGGTCAATGTCAGGTAGGTTGGGCCTAAAATTTCAGATGAGCATAGAGTCGTCAATTTTCACCTGATTTACTCCAAATTTTATGCGACATCTTTGACTAGATATCCTGTTGTGTGTATATGTCAGCACTAAAATGGCTGTCGGGGACGGATTTGCTGTGCCGGCACGGCTTCTTGTTCCGTATTTATTTTCCCCACTCATTTTTTTTTTTCGTTTGACTTTGCCCTCTTTCATGCCTCTCTCTTTCCACACATGGTTTCCCATGCTCTTTGTATTTTACTAACCCTTTCTTTCCCTGCCTATTTTTCGCCTTCCTTCTTGATGCTAATTTTCATATTGCTCGTCAAATGTTTTACTTTTTATTTTTGTTCATCTTGTTCATCTTCACATCATTCTGTCTAGGTCCATATTATCACCATTCGGTGATACCTTTCACGTCTTTCATGTTACTACACCTATTTCATATCCTTGTATTTTTCCTCTTCGTTTCCTTTCATTTTCTACACCTGTTTCAGCGCCTTCTTTATTTGTTCTCTTTCATCTCAACTTTCTTTGCCCACTTTTGGCTTTCTTTATTTGCGTTTGTTTCCTATTTTCTCTTCACTTGATTTTTTTTCCACGTTTTCTTTGCTCTTTTTCACTTTCCTCTTTCCATAGACATATTATTTACCTCCTAATTTCACCAGATCTTTCAGTCTCCTGCCTCCTTTTCCTTCTATTTTCTTTCCCCTTTACAGCCTTCGTTTCTTCCTCCTATTTTCCTTCCTTTTATAATCTCGCCTACCCTATTTCTCACTCTCCATTCCTTCCTTTAACAGTTTACCGCCTTCCCTCCCTCCTTTCCTCACCCCCTTCCTCCCTCCATCACTCCCTTCCGTTAACACTTTCCTCCTTTCCCCCCCACTCTGCCAATCCCTCCCTCCCTTCCTTCCTCTCTTCCTCTCTTTTAATCCCAGTACAGCTTCTTTCTACCTACCAATTTGTTAAACATCGGTGGTTTCCAAATTGCTTGAAACTGTTGTCAGAGACAAGTTTGTTGAACACTTAGAATAATCTCATCAAGAGATTCGCAACATGGTCTTCGGAATAAACGCTCCTGCCTCACGAACCTGTTGGACTTTTTCATAGCTATACGGAACATGTAAGACGAGACTAACCCTGTTGATGTTGTCTGTCTCGATTTTCAAAAGGCTTTGGCAAAGTTCCACACAAAAGACGCCTTTAGAGGCTAAAGGCGCATGGTTTCAGTAGCAGTGTGCTAGGGTGGATAGAAGATTGGCTCACTGGATGATAGAAAATTGGCTCACCGGATGAAAGCAAAGAGTTGTAATAAATGGAAGAGAATCAGAATGGATCAACGTTACAAGTGGAGTGCAGCAGGGTTCAGTGTTAGATTCCTTTTTTATTTTATTTTTTTTTTTTTTCATATATGTAAATGATATTGATGAAGGATTAGTTTGTAAGATTTCTGTACTTGCCGACGATACAAAAATGGGTAACAGAACAGATACAGCATTGCAGAGACAGGCATTCAGACATGGCAAATGAATTTCAATATTTATACGCGTACAGCGCTAAACATTGGCAGTAAAAACATAAGGGCCAGTTGTAATATGAATAATGTCCAACCTGATAGGATAAACCATGAAAATGACTCAGTGGTAATAATAACAAATGATTTGAACCAAACAAACAATGTACAGAAGCTTTTGAAAAGGACAATAAATTTACCTGATTCATTTGGGCATTTGAATAAAAAACAACACAAATTTTGTCCTCATTTTGTATAATGCCTTAGCACTCCCGCAGTTGGAGTATTGCGTTCATTTCTGGTCACTGCATTATAAAACATAAGCAACGCTACGCTGTTGCAACTCTCCATCTGATCAAGCACATACCTTCCCACCTCCCTGCACACCTAACCAAGCGCATAACGGTCCTCATCCCCTCCCAATCTTTTCTTTTAAAGATGAGTTTAAGAAGAACGCTTTGAGGATACATGACCTGGGCCCTTCAGATTCCATGTGCAGGTTGCATTAAAAATATCTGGAAAATTATTTTTTCATTTTACTTTTTCATTATTAAAAAAAAAAGAAAACTACTTAAGACACAGCATTCTACCTGTCAAAAGGCACCAGTTCACCATAAGACACATAACTGTGTGAAATTTTATGACTCTTTAGTGAGTAGCCTACTTTCTGAGTTCTGGCCTGGAAATGAAATCTCAATGCCCGGCCAGCCGCCCTGCCAGTGATAACAACACCCTCCTCTGACTTTGTCAGGTGGAGTGTAATAAGATATGGAGAAACTTGAGAGTACAGCGAAGGGTGACAAAGATGATACCTAGACTGAGAAATAAGCCATTTGAAGAGCATTTAGAAGCCCTGAATCTCTTTACCCTAATTAAACGCAGGTTATAAGGAGGTTTAATTCAAGTATTCAAAATATTTAAAGGACACGATAATATGGCCACCCATCAGTATTTCGCAGTTGATCGCTCAAACTGTACTAGAGGTAATGGATATAAAACGACGTCAGGCACATGAAGCTAAACATTTCATCTTTAACAGAGTTGTGTATATATGGAGCAAACTGCCCTCCAGTGTAGCAAGTTGTGATACAGTACCAACTTTATAAATCACGGGGATAAGTATCTGTCACCGAGCCCCCAGTTAAGTATGTTCACTGCTGAATCACAACGTTCTGTGATGTATGCTTTTTTTTTTTTTTTTCTTTTTCAGAACCTTGAAGATGCAACTGCAGAACAACATCGATAAATACTACTGACAGTGTTATGCTTCCTTTCAGAGAGAAGTTTAAAGTTTCCATTCCCTTACTACAGGTCTGTTGCTATTTGCTTATTCCTAGTCGTCTTCAATCTTCTTTCCTTTCTCCGAGTTCTTCCCTACATTCGTTCCTTCCTACCCTCTCCACTTGTCTCCTCTCACCTCTTCTTACAGTTCCTCCTCCCCTTGCTTTCAGCCTCTCTCTCTTCCTTCCACTCACATCGTTGCCCTCAGCTCTTCTCTCCTTCCCATTTTTCCCTCTCTCCCCCTGTTCACTTGTTCCCTCCGTTTCTTCAGCCCCGTCCCACTCTCTGATCTCTCGTTTCGTTTTATTTTTTCTTCTCTCTCTCTCTCTCTCTCTCTCTGTTTGGCACAATCCCTTATTCCCCTTCTTTCAACTCTGTCCCTCCTCATTAACGTGCCGTGGTCCCTCGCACAGGCTGGATGTCAGGCTCTGCACATCCTGCTTCAGTACTTCCTGGTGTCGAGTTACCTGTGGATGTTCGCTGAGGGTCTGTACCTGCACACACTGCTGGTGGTGGCCTTCGTCAGTGAGGAGGCGCTGCTCAGGTGGCTCTACGTCCTGGGCTGGGGCCTGCCTGGGGGCATAGTGGCCGTGTATGGCCTGGCTAGGGGCGCATCAACTCAGGACACCTTACAGTAAGCACGGTTTTATTTTACGGTCATCTATTCGCTTTAACGAGGCGTAAATTTACTATCTATATTAAAGAGGTATTAGGAATGGAACCGAGTAACAAGCCTCGCGGAAATCCCCTGTCATCTGGGACCCGGGACTGTTCAAGTAGAGCGGAAAAGTTTGGCGACACTCACAAACCTAAACTAACTCCACCTAACCTAACCAAATCTAACCTAAACAAAACAATGCTAAACTAAACTAATTTAACGAAGTCAAACCAAACCGAAGCTAACTACTCTAGCTTAATCTAATCTGACATAAGTTAGGCCAACCTAACTTAACCTAGCCTGACCTAACCCAACCCAACGGAACTTAATTTTACCCAACCTAATCGAAGCTAACCAAATCACGCTTAGCCTCATATAAACGAAACTCACCTGACCCGGCCTAATCTAACTTGATTTAATTTAACTTAAAGTATTGGAACCTAATATAATGTAATTCAACCTTACTTACCCTCCCCTAACCTAACGTAACGTAACCTACAGTAACCTAACCTCACCTCACCCGTGGCCCCGTACATCCCATGGACTTGGTGATGCGTGTACCATACCGGAACGAACATCACCTGAGTGTCAGGCGGAACCAGCGTCGGACGGATCCTACATCTCAGGTACACCTTGTATGCAACATCGGGTCATATTCTCGTCGGATATCGAAGTTCCATAACATCTTTTCTTTGACAGTTTATTTCTGCATGTGCTAATTTAATAATTGCTTTTATCAAATTTATGCAACCTACAGCGATGATACAAAGGAATAAACATAATACAAGATTTCAGTAAGGTGTTAAATGCAAAATAAATCGCTATGGAAGAGGTGTTATTAAGCTTCTTCACCTTATGAGAACCCTGGAGACAGCGCGACATGGGATCCTCACACTCATGAATGCTGAACTGTAACAAGCGATTAACACAAGAATGCGATGAAGAACTACCATGGAAAGGATGTGCAGCTGTAGTATTGCCATATTCAGCCGTTGAACTACGTGAAATAGGCTGGAAAAGAAGGAAAGTCTCTCCTAAGTTATGTCGAATGAATTTTAGTTCCCTGTACATGCTCGTAATTCTAGTATGGAAGAGATGAGTTAAGTTCGTATTAGCTTGTCTCCATAACTTACTTTAGTCCAGTCTAGTTTGAAACATACAGGTGTTCTTAGCTCGCACCCTCTCCCCTGGTGGTAGGTGGTGGCCACCAGCATCCGCTCAAGTGCTGCCTATATTTTCTTCCATCTTTATCATTCTATCTCTGTGTCTGCCTTCCCCTCTCCTTTTCCTCCATGTCACTTTTTATTAATTTTCTTTCCACTTCTGGCGGCTCTAAGCTAAGTGACAAGTCAAATGGTTTCCTGTGACTCAGAAAACCATTTACAATTCTGGGTGGAAGCCATACAACCAAATAACAGTGTGATGTGGGGCCAAGTACAGTGGCCCTGTTAACTGGGAGATGCGACGCAAATGCGGTGTCCAGCCGCAAGGGAACATTATTTTTCTGCACGGGACGGCCATTTGGGACGGTTTCTTGCCTGCGGTTGGTGAGTCTGCTCGGTCAAACAGACCGAGGGTGATCAACAACAGCAGCCTCTCCCCTACCAGTCTGTACCACATATCTATACTTCTTTGTTTGGGAAGCTAAACTCTTTTCCATGAATAAGACATCTCTTCTTCAGTTTAAATTCATTTCTTCTTCTTTGTCCTTAATCTTGTACCAAAAGATCCTCTCTGTCCGCTTTCTCCAGTTCCCATACTTCTTTGAAAGTATAATTTAAAATTTCTCTCTCTCTCGATAGATAGATAGATAGATAGATAGGTAGGTAGGTAGATAGATAGATAGATAGATAGATAGATAGATAGGCAGGTAGACTGATTGATAGATGCATAGATAGCTAGATAGATTTTTTTTTTATGCGAGGAGGAAGGAACCAAAGGCCATGAGCCCGCAGTAACAGTTCCCTCCAAGAGAAAAACAAAATACAATAGAGAGCCAAATTCAAGATCCGATCATTTTGAGATGCCTGGACACACTACGTTTGAAAGACTGGGGATCATAGGCAGCAGGAAATACAGACAGAGGGAGACAGTTCCAGAGCTGACCTGTTGCATAAATGAAAGACTGGGAGTAACGGTTAACTCTTGCATTAGAGAGTTGGACAGAAAAGGGATGAGAGGTTGCTACGCGCCCGTCGTAGAGGTGGAGGAATGCAAGCAGACAGTTCAGAGGAGCAGTGACCATTAAAGTAGCGATAGAAAAGAGATAAAGATGCAACAGTGCGGTGAAGAGACAGAGGTTGAAGGGAGTCAGTAAGAGGAGGAGAGTTAATGAGACGAAAAGCCTTTGACTCCACCCTATTGAGAAGAGCTGTATGTGGGGAGCCTCCCCACACATGAGAGTTGTACTCCACACAGGGGCGGATAAAACCCCTGCATAGAGTCAATAATTGTGCAGGGGTAAAGAAAGTGCGGAGTCGGTTTAGCACACCCAATCTCTTGGAAGCAGATTTTACAAGAGATGTAATATGATCTTTCCAAGATAAGTCCCAAGTAAATGAAACCCCAAGCATGTTCAAGGATGATGCAGGATTAAGCTGAATATTATTAAACATTAGTGGGTATACCTGTGGAAGATTTTGTTGGGTTGATAGGTGTAAGAACTGAGTCTTAGATGCATTAAAGACAACCATATTATTTTTACCCCAGTCAGAGATATGAGCCAAGTCAGACATTAGGTGTGCCATAGCCTCATCCCTTGTTTCTTGAAGTAACTGTTGAGATGGGCGTTGCGGGAACCGAATGGAAAGGTGAAGGGTGGAGTCATCAGGGTATGAGTGGATAGGGTCAGATGTACAGCTTAAAAGATCATTGATGAATAAAAGGAAGAGAGTTGGTGATAGGACAGAGCCCTGAGGAACACCACTGTTGATAGATCTAGGAGAAGAACGATGGCCGTGTACAACAGCGGCTATAGAACGACCAGAAAGGAAGCTAGCGATGAAGGCACAGATAGAAGGATAGAAACCGTAGGAGGGCAGTTTGGAAATTAAAGATTTATGCCAGACTCGATCGAAAGCCTTTGAGATGTCAAGTGCAATGGCAAAGCTTTCGCCAAAGTCCCGAAAGGAGGATGACCAAGAGTCTGAAAGGTAGGTGAGAAGATCGCCAGTGGAGCGTCCCTGACGGAACCCATACTGACGATCGGAAAGAAGGTTGTGATAGGAAAGATGCCTTAAAATTTTTCTATTAAGAATTGACTCGAAAACTTTTGAAATACAGGACGTTAAAGCAATTGAACGATAGTTGGAGGGTTGGGAGTGGTCACCCTTCTTTGGGACTGGCTGAATGAGAGCAAACTTCCAGCAAGAAGGAAAGGTACAAGTTGACAGACAAAGGCGAAATAGTTTGCCTAGGCAGGGTGTAAGCACAGAAGCACAGTTCTTGAGAACAACAGGAGGGACCCCATCAGGCCCATATGCCTTGTTAGTACTAAGGCCAGTGATGGCAGAAAATACATCAACTGAAGAAATTTTAATGTCAGCCATGAGGAAGTCAGAGTGGGGAAGTGATGGAGGAACAGCATCGGAATCGTCTAAGGTAGAATTGGAGGAGAAAGTCTGTGCGAAGAGATCTGCTTTATCAGTAGAAGAAATAGCTACAGAACCATCAGAGTAGAAAAGAGGAGGGAAGGATGATGAGGTAAAGTTGTTAGAAAGATTTTTGGCAAGGTGCCAGAAGAAGCGGGAAGAATTCGAGTAGGAGAGTTGAGAGCATTTAGTATGGATGAAATTATTTTTAGTAGAGCGAAGAACAGACTTAGCACAATTCCGGGCAGAAACGTAAAGATTATGTGATTCAGGGGTGGGTTGGCTCCGGTACCTGTTGTAGGCCTTCTCCTTGTTGCAGACAGCATTAGAACAAGCTTGATTAAACCAAGGCTTTCTTGCGTTAGTCAAAGGATATGAGAAAGGAATGTATGCTTCCATGCTCGAGAGAATAACCTCCGTAATGCGCAAGGCACACTCAGATGGCTCACGGCCATGGAAGCAATAATCATTCCGGGGAAAATCAAAGAAGTACTGCCTGAGGGCCTCCCAGTCCGCGGCTCCAAAATGCCACAGACGACGTTTCCCTGGAGGGTCCACAAGCCGTACTGGAGTGATAGGACAGGTTAAGGTAATAAGGTTGTGATTGGAGGAGCCCAACGGAGAGAAAAGATTAACAGAGTAAGCAGAAGGATTAGTTGTGAGGAAGAGGTCAAGTATGTTGGAGCTCTCTCCAAGGCGGTCAGGGATACGGGTAGGGTGCTGTACAAGCTGCTCTAGGTCATTAAGGATAGAAAAGATGTAGGCTTGTTCACCAGGTGGATCCGTGAAAGGAGAGGAGAGCCAAAGGTGGTGGTGAACATTGAAATCTCCAAGAATGGAGATTTCAGAGAAAGGAGAAATGGACAGAATGTGTTCCATCATAGAAGTAAGATAGTCGAAGAATTTTTGATAGTCAGTAGAATTAGGGGATAAGTAAACAGCACAGATATATTTAGTCAGAGAATGACAGGAAAGCCGAAGCCAGAGTGTGGAGAATTCAGAAGAATCAAGTTCAGGAACACGAGAGCAAGATAAGTCGTTGCGTATGTATACACAACAGCCACCTTTTGGTACAGAGGGAGTGACAGATAGATCGATATATATATATATATATATATATATATATATATATATATCCCTGTGGCGGGGGGAACACAATCTGGCTGCACTATGGGGTGGTGCTATTACTCTGAGGCCAGGTTGTATTAGGCAGAATTCTGCCATTCCCCGAGTGTCGTAAAAGGCGACTAAAAGGGTCGGGGTGAGGGAACTAGGGACCCCCTCTGTATTTTTAGTTCCTACAATTAGACAGGGAATAAAAAGGGATGGGGGATTGAGTTATCCCCGTACCCTGAAGGTTGAGTCTATGAATGTGCGTGGATGTTGTACGATTGGGGTTAAAGGGGAGGAGATTGGGAGAAGGTTTGCGAGAAGAAAGATGGGTGTGTTGGCGCTGAGTGAAACAAAGATGAAAGGGAAACGTGATTCTAAGTTTGGAAGTGTGACTGGAAGCATGTCAGGTGTCGATAGAGAAAGAGAGAGAGGAGTGGCCTTGCTAGTGAGCCGAAGTGCAGCAGTGTGTGACTGAGTGGATGGAGGTGTCATTGAGACTGATGTGAGTGAAAGCGAAATTTGGACTTGAGTTGCGGGTATGTGTGAGTGCATATGGGCCTGGTGGTGAAAGGGATGAAGAAGAGAGGGAGTCTTTCTGGGGTGATGTTGATGAGTGTCTGCAGAGTTTTGGAGCAAATTTGAATGTGGTAATGATGGGAGATCTCAATGCTAGAGTGGGAAATGTAGCAGTTGAAGGTGTCGTTGGCATGCATGGTGTGCCTGGAAGAAATGATAATTGGAAAGAATGATAGGGATATGCGCTGAGCGAGAGATGGTGGTTGGAATTACCTTGTTTGAGAAGAAAGATATTTATAAGGATACATGGGTGAGACAGGAGGGTGAAAGGGTTGTTGATAGACCATTGATGTACTATGTGGTTGTGTCCAGGAATGTAAGAGGAAGATTGTTGCACGTGAGAATCCTGAGAGGGGAGAGGGGAGGTATGTCTGACCATTGCCTGGTGGAGGGAAAGTTGAGAGTAGGAGTGAGGTGGGTGAGAGATGGGAGAGTTGGGTGTGGCGGAGAGGTTTTAAGAGAAAGTGAATTGGGCAAAACAGAAAGAATGACAGTGTATCAGGAGAAGGTTAAAAACGAGAGGAAAGCAGTGAAAGATCAGGAAAATGGCGGTGTGAAGGAGGAATGGCAGTTGTTTAAAAGTGCCATGGTAGGGTATGCAAATGAGGTATGTGGTGTGAGACGAGTGGGTGGTGGTGTGAGAAAGGGAAGTGAATAGTGGTACGAGGAAGTAAGTATGGCTGTAGCTGAGAAGAGACGTGCATATGAAGTGTGGCTGCAGAGGAAGGATAAGGTGTCATATGAAAGGTATGAGAAACAGAGGAACAGGGCAAGAAGGGCTGTGCGTGATGCTAAAGTGGGAGCAGATGAGAGGTGGGGTTGGCGATTAATTGAAAATTTTCAACAGAATAAGAAAATATTTTGGAAGGATGTGAAGAGGGTGCGAAAGGGAGAGTCTGGGAAGGAGGGGCGAGTAAAAGCAAAGGATGGAAGGATGTTAATTGAGATGGATGCAGTAAGGAAGAGATGGGCAGAATATTTTGAGAGATTGTTAAATGTAGAGGAGGAAAGGGAGGCTGATACTGTGGCAGATGAAAGGGAGCAAGGAATAAATATGTTGTGAGAGTTGAATGATTCTTTGATCATGATGGAGGAAGTGTAGGAGGCAGCAAAGGAGATGAAAGCAGGGAAAGCTGCAGGTATGGATGGGTGTGCTTTGGAATGTTTGAAAGGTGGTGGGGTGACTATTGTTGAGTGGCTAGTAAGAATGCTGAATGTGTGTTTCGTGAGTGGTAAGGTGCCAATTGAGTGGAAAAGTTAGTGTGTGGTTCCGTTATGTAAAGGTAAGGGTGATAAGTATGAATATGCTAGTTGTAGGTATGATGTATGGTAGAGTGTTGATTAAGAGAGTTAGAAAGGGTACAGAGGGAGTGACTGGTGATGAACAGTGTGGCTTTAGAGGAGGGAGGTGGATCAGGTGTTTGCTGAAAGAAGTGTGTGAAAAGTATTTGGCAAAAGGTACTGATGTGTTTTGGGCGTACATGGATGTAGAGGAAGAGTATGATAGAATTGATAGAGAGGCTTTGTGGACTGTTTTGAGGTTGTATGGACTAGGTGGCAGGTTGTTAAAAGGAGTGAAAAGTTCTTATGTAAATAGCAGAACGTGTGTACGAGTGGGAAATACTGTGAATTATTGATTTCCTGTGAGAGTGGGGCTTGGACAGGTTGTGTGATGTCGCCTTGGTTGTTTAATATTTCTATGGATGGGGTTGTAGGAGAGGTGAATGGGAGAGTGTTTCGTACAGGTTTGCGTCTGGTGAATGTTGATGGTAGAGAGTGGAATTTGAGTCAGCTGCTGTTTGCAGATGTTACTGCACTGGTGGCTGATTCGAGTGAGAGATTGAGGCAGCTGGTAGAGGTGTTTGGAAGGGTGTGTGAAAGGAAGAAATTGAGAATGAATAAGAATAAGAGTACCTGTAAGGTGATGAATTGTACGAGGTTGATTGATGATAGGATGATGAATGTAGCTTTGAATGGCGAGTTGCTTGAGGAGGTGGAGTGTTTTAAGTATATAGGGTCACATGTTGCTGTGAGAGGATGAATTGTTGTAGGAGTGAAGTTTAGAATGAATGATGTAGGAAAGGTGCTGGGATGAATGAAAAAAGTGTTTAGATATCGTTCGCTTAAAATGGTCGTAAAGTGAAGGCTGTATGAGGGAGTATGTGGTACGGACTGTGTTATATGAGACAAAGCATGGAATATAGGAGTAGATGAAAGGAAGATATTAAACGTAATGGAGATGAGGTGTCTGAGGGGTATGTGTGGAGTGACGCGTATGGATCGAGTGAGAAATGATGAAGTGCGAAGGATAACTGGCGTTATGGGTGAGATGGCTGATTGAGTTAATCAGAGAGTATTGCGGTGGTATGGACATATGGAGAGATTGGATGAAGATTGATGATTGGTGAAAAAACTAGCTGGATCTAATGTGACAGGTGTAAGGTTTAGAGGAAAACCACAAATAAGATGGATAGACAGTGTGAAGAGAACATTAGATGTGAGAGGGAGGAGTGGCTGTGCATGATGGGGGTTAATGGAGAGAAATTGTGATTAAATAAATGGTGACGCGGCCCCGACGGGATGTTCTCCCACATCTGGTCTGATCAGCTCTGCTGTCGGGCCCATGCTGACGAAGTACGAAAGGGGGACGGGTGTCTAAAGGAGGTGATGTATGTGGAAGTTGCAGTGTTGTACTGACATTGCTTGTGTCGTGGTCTATGTAAGTCATTGGTAGAAAGGAGAGGGTATGAATATGTCCAAACGTTATGAAAGGACATGCTGCCAACATCCACTTAAAGTATCCTCCACGACATGGACTCGAACCCTACACTCAGTCAAGGTCACATGGCAAGGTCAACAATTATTTTCTTATCCAATGTAAACTAATTTTTGTGAAAATGTTCAGGCTTAACCAAGGATAAAGGGATTCGATTTTGAGAACAAAGGTCTAGGTCACAGGGAAAGACCTTAGGTCAAGGTCACTGGGTAAACTTTGTGAGTAATCTGTCGGGTTCAGGCCACAGAGCAAAGTTAAATATTTGAATCTTACACCAGTTGGTGGGTGCGGGCGTTGCAATTTCTGAGTGTTCCTTTTTTGTTTAGTTTATATTCGTGCCACCACCAGCAAGTGTTTCCAGTTAAGGAGAGTGTCCTGTAAATGAAAGATTAATGAAGGTTATATCTTATCCCTTCCGTTCACTTAGTATCTCCCAAGAGGTGAGGAGAATATAATAATTTGGTTGTCGCCAGAATAATTACAAAGTACGTCCGCCTGCTGCGATTAATTAACCGATGGTGCACTAAAGAGGGGTCGATCCAATGCATTAACCCCTCCATCACGATGACGTCACATATGTTCTATCGCTAGTGCTGTCTGACAGTTTTATGCAGCACTGGGAGGTGTCTGTTAGTGAACAGGCTAGATACTCTCTCCATCGACCTCTTCAGTACGATGCCGTCTCTAATTACCCGTCCCCGCCCTGGAGGGGCTTTGGTACGTGTATTGTTTTCACTCGGTTTGTCTGTTTGTTTGTTTGTTTGTCTGTCTGTCTGTCTAACTGTTAACAATTTTACGCGAAAACTACAGGTGCAATTTTGACTAAAATTACAGGGGTGATGGGCTATGACCTTCTGATCATCTTATTAAATTTTGGGCCAAATTGAGCCAAGGTCCAGGCTGTAGGCCCCCAAATAATTTTTTCGCCATAACTCCTTTTAAATTCGTCATATCGACATGAAACCAAAACCTAAAGGTGCATCTTCCAAATCTGCATCCTACGATATTTTTTTTTTTAATAACAGAACAGAGGAAGAAAAAACAAATGAATAAAAAAAATAATCCATACACCAGATTACTGGTGTCCTCTGTTCATAAAATATCTGTAACAGTTAGACTTGAACAGCTGTAGGTTGAAGTTTGGAGGGAAACAACTCTTGGGAAGCGAGTTCCAGAGAGATGCAGTACGGGGAATGAAAGAATTCTGATAGCCAGAAGCTCTGCAATATGGCTGAGTGACATTCCAGTCATGAGCGCTACCAGATGACCATGTAGCACGAGGGAAGGCATGGAGAGGTGGCACACTGGACGCAACGTCGTCCGAGCATTTGCCATAAAAATATCTGTAAAATAATGCAAGGGAGGCATCATTCCTTCTTACTTGTAGGGGAGGTAGTTTATTTGTAATGGCAGGGTTGTTAATAATTCTAACAGCCTTGCTCTGAATTTTGTCTAAATGTTTTAATGCAACCTCTCCACATCCATTCCACAAGGGTGAGCAATATTCAAGCTGAGAGCGCACATGACTTATAAATTATAGGTAACTGCCCGTCAGTGAAGAAGTTACGGACTCTGTACATTAGTTCTTGTTTCTTTGAGGCAGTTTTAACAAATGATCTAACATGAGAGGTCCAGCTGAGGGCATTGTTAAGTGAGACGCCGAGAATTTCAATACTTTTGGAGATGAGAATATTAGTAGTACTGAAGGTAATATACGAATCTGGCAATACCTGTCTATTAGTAAATTGTATATATTTAGTTTTACTAGCAACGTTGGGTCTGGTTAGTACTTGGATGGATGACCGCCTGGGAACACCAGATGCTGTTGGCATAACGTTCTCCCTGCGTGTCAAGTGGGGTTGGTGGAGGATTAGTGCCCCTTCCTGTAAAACAATTAACTCTGAGCTCTTGGCCACCCCGTTTGGGATACGTGGCGTCTGGCAATGAATGAAAATGAAAAAACTAGCATTAAATGAGACAAGGTTGTTTTGTCCCCATTCACTGATCGTAGATAGGTCTTGATTTATTACATCAGGGGGGTCACCCCCCTGTTGGCGGTAGGGGGTTCAGTGTCAGGTGGGTTGGGCCTAAAATTTAAAATGGGCATAAAATCGTCAATTTTCACCCGATTTACTCCAAATATGATATGGGGCATCTTTGACTAGATATCCTGTTGTGTTTATACGCCAGCACTAAAATGACCGCCGGGGACGGGTTTGCTGTGCCTTGGCACCGCTTCTTGTTTTGTCTTTCCTTCTTTCAGTTTAATAAATGACTTTTCGAACTTGAGGGATTACATGTATCTGTCATTCACCCCTTCGATAAGAGCTGCCTGGGGTGAATAATGTCGTCTGGAAGCTGAAAGGTGAGACCAGTGAAATACGTTATCTGAAGTGAGGTGTTGGCCCGTCACTCTAAGATTTTTGCACTGGCTGAGTAAAATCGTCTGAAGGGCTGGCAGGAGGGAAGAGGCGAGTGACAGATAAGAGAAAAGGAGTGCATGTTGCTATTGTTCTTGTTGCTATTGCTGTCGTAATTGTTGTTGTTGCTGTCATTCTTGTTGTTATTGCTGTCGTTCTTGTTGCTGTTGCTGTTGTCGTCGTCGTCGTCGTCATTGTTGTTGTTTTATTGCTGTCATTGTTCTTACTGTTGTTTTTGTTATCATTATTGTTGTTGTTGCTAATGATGTTGCTGTCGTTGCTGCTGCTGTCATTGTCGTTGTTGTTGTTGTTGTTGCTGCCGATATTATTGCTGTCATTGTTCTTACTGTTGTTTTTGTTATCATTATTGTTGTTGTTGCTAATGATGTTGCTGTCGTTGCTGCTGCTGTCATTGTCGTTGTTGTTGTTGTTGCTGCCGATATTATTGCTGTCGTTGTGGTTGCTATTTTTGTTGCTATTGTTGTACGAATTACATTGTAATTGTACTGATGCTGTTATTGCGTTTTTCTCTTATTATTATTGTTATTGTTGTTGTTTTTCGTCTTCTTCTTCTTCTTCTTCTTCTTCTTCCTCTTCTTCTTCTTCATCATCTTCTTCTCCTTCTTCTTCTTCTTCTTCTTCATCTTCATCTTCTTCTTCTTCTTCTTCTTCTTCTTCTTGTTCTTCTTCTTCTTCTTCTTCTTCTTCTTCTTCTTCTTCTTCTTCTTCTTCTTCTTCTTCTTCTTCTTCTTCTTTCTCTTCCTTTTCTTCTTGTTCTTGTTCTTTTTCTTCTTCTTCTTCTTCATCATCTTCTTCTTCTTCTTCTTCTAGTTCTTCCTCTTCTTCCTCCTTTTCCTCCTCCTCCTCCTCCTCCTCCTCCTCCTCTTCTTCTTCTTCTTCTTCTTCTTCTTCTCTTCTTCATCATCATCATCATCATCTTCTTCTTCTTCTTCTTTTCTTCTTCATCATCATCATCATCATCATCATCATCATCTTCTTCTTCTTCTACTTGTTCTTGTTTTTCCTCTTCTTCTTCTTCATCATCATCATCTTCTTCTTCTTCTTCCTCTTCTTCTTAGTCGTCATCGTCGTCTTCTTCATCTTCTTCATATACTGTTGTTGTTATTGTTACTGTTCTTGTTGTCTCAATATTTTCTCTTTTGTTGTTGTTGTTGTTGTTGTTGTTGTTGTTGTTGTTGTTGTTGTTGTTGTGTCCCATGGGTGCCGTCCATTTGGTCACACAACAGTTGTCATGATTTCCCTCAGGCACATAGTCATCTTGAGAGAGAGAGAGAGGGGGGGGAGGGGAAGAAAGACATAGTAGCAGATATACTTTCAAAACTCTCTCTCTCTCTCTCTCTCTCTCTCTCTCTCTCTTTCCCACATTAATCCAACCATTAATGGGAAAAAGTGATGGCTTAATTATTGGGGTGGAGAAAACAGCCACTCTCTCTCTCTCTCTCTCTCTCTCTCTAACATTGGCGCAACCAATTAGCGAAAAAGTGACAGACTAACTGAGCAAGGAAACAGCCACCTCTCTTGTCAGGTTACAAAAATGAACTAGCAATTTTTTTTTTTTTTTTTTTTTTTTTGTTGTATTGAAAGTCCAGATCAAAAATCTAAGTAAAAAAAAAATCGACTATGAACTTTTTAGGGGCAGTGAAAGTCCCTCGGCAAAAATGTGATTCTTAAAAAGGAAAACGCTAAATGTGCAGTATTGGCCCTTCACTGCGATGACGTGTATTGTGATTTATTCTCCTTGTATTCGTGCTGCCACCAGACGATTTTATTCAGCTTGGGATAGTTTGACCAGCCTCACCAAGCGTCTGATACTAATAGTAGTAGTAGTAGTAGTAGTAGCAGTAGTGGTGGTGGTGGTGGTGGTAGTAGTAGTAGTAGTAGTAGTGGTGGTAGTAGTAGTAGTAGTAGTAATAGTAGTGTTAGTTGGAGTAGGAGTAATCATCATCATCATCATCATCATCATCATCATAATCATAATAATAATAAAAATAGTAATAATAACAGTAGTAGCAGTAATAGTAGGCTAGTAGTAGTAGTAGTAGTAGTAGTAGTAGTAGTAGTAGAAATAATGATAATGATGATGATAATAGTAATAATAATAATAATAATAATAATAATAATAATAATAACAACAACAACAACAACAACAACAACAACAACAACAACAATAATAATAATAATAATAATAATAATGTTTAATGCGTCATCAGAGTGAAGGGGTTAGCCTCTGCAGTTATGGGATATACACTTCTGTTCTGTTCTTGCTGTCTCTAAATCATCTCATTAAACTCAGAAGAGACGTTTTGAAATGGGGCAGCCAGGTACTGCGTATATTAATATCTTTTCCACTAAGGGACTGTCCTGTGCTGAATAGCATTGGTTGACTGATTGACTGATTATAATTATAATCTGGCGGCGCAACTGCCATGGTCATATGCCGCCGAACAACAAGGTAAAGGACGCCGGAAATAAAAAAGGCTTATTCAAAATGAAGTTAACCCATTATTAGAAACAGAACGTCGAAAATAACAAAAGAATAGTTCATAAAATACCAATTACTTATAAAAGTGAAAGGAGGTCTGCCTCCTGAAGAAAACAAATAACATCAGTAAAATCGTCGGAAGCTCCACCAAGCATCGAGGACAGACAGTAGGCACCATCTGCCCCTTATGCCTGTGGAGGAATCTCTGACGTAGGTACCCAGACTTAGACACTCGACCAGCAAGTGTCGGATAGTAAGGGGAACAAGGCAATCATCGCAGTACGGATGAGTTCCACCACTCATCAAGAACCCATGCGTAAGCCGAGAGTGCCCAATGCGAAGCATGGTAAGAGCCACGAATATCATTGGTCAGTAGCAGCACGAATAGAGAGAGAGAGAGGGAGGGGGGGGAGGGTCCGTGTTCGTGCTATAAACAGAACAAACTGAGAACCCAATAAACAGCTTCATCATGATAACATTTTTGTGTGTTATCCAAAGACGACATCATTCATCTTAGAATATCTCTCTCATTCTGAAGACGTTAATAAAGGCTGTATCTAACCATCAGTTCAAAAAGTCTAACTCAAAGTGAACAAAACAATCTGGCGACGGCAACAAAATAGTAAGATATAATATGGCACTGGAGTACAGTGGTTAAAGAGGGCAATACAGACCGAGGGATCATTTTAGCCACTTCATACCGGTGACGTCTTTTTGTTTTAGTCTTCCTAACTTTAGAAAGGGAAAGAAATGTGACCCCCCCCCCCTTAGCCTTTATAGTGGTGACGGAGAGTAACGCCTTCACGTGGTGGCACCGATATAAACCTGGCGACTCCACTGCCTGATCATACAAACGTCGACCATATTCCTCCCTATTCCCCGAAAGGAAGATGGTGTACTGCGAGAGAACGTCAACATCAGCTTCCATTCCATTGGGTTCATAATTTAATATGAGCCTGAGGCCACAACGAAGGCTGTTTTCAAATCGACGTTCTTATTTCTGTTAAATTCGTGCTCTTATGATGATTTTATTCAACATATGATCGGCCTATCGTGTAGAAGTTGACAAAGCCACATTTAACTCCAACAGATCGAAAAATCTCGCCTAAGCTGAATAAGAATGGATGCAGCAAGAATTAGATATTTAAAAAAAATCACCACATTCAAAGAGTCAATTGTTTCAGTACAATGACGTATTACGTACTTTTTCATGTTTCCAAAGACAATTTTTATTTAGCTTAGGAGAGACTATTCAAACTGTATGGGTTACATATAGTCTTCATTAATCCCTTAAATATGGGAGGTCTTTCCTAATCTGAGTAGAATCGCTTGGAGGGAACAAAGCATAAAATATGTAATTCAGAGATTTAACAGCTTCCCCACTACGAACGGATTCCATAGCTAATTCACACTAACACCAAATGATTTTATTCAGAAGCGGGAAGTACACATTGTTGAAACTGAACCCCTACATGTCTCCTGTTTTGCCCTTCGTATAAGATAGGGAGATATTTTAAATGTGAAAAAGTTATATCCCATCTTAGTCAACCCCTTCACTGCGAGGGGCAATGCTTGACTGAATATAACCCTCTGCAGCGGCAAGGATAATGTACATGAACACATCACCGTACTGAATGGGCTACAGTATAATCCTTAGGCCCCTTCAATCCACCCTAAATTGACCAAAGCCATCTGGTCTTATTTTGGTTTTTAGTGTGGCTGAAACGACCATGATACGATTAACGGACACATTATTAACACTAACGATGTTATTGCTGACTCTCAATTGAAATAGTCGTTTGGCGTTAGCCAAAATATGACAGTGAATCTGAGGTGGCCATGAAAAGGCTAGCACTGTGTTGATAATCCCTGTGGTGAGGGGCAGCCGATGGTGTTATTAATCAACATTTCCAACTCACAAACGCAAAAGCCAAAGTTCGATTTCCTCCTTATCTATGACCGAATTCCAAACCTGGACTGGTCAGACTGTTGGATAAGATCTGTTTCTCCCCGGTCACCACACAGCATAACAGATGGACCTGGGTGTTACGCCGACTGTTGCAGGTGGTGTTCTAAGCTAAAACTGCAGCCTAGCGAAAAATGATTGCCTGTCTTAAAGACCCTCGTGCAGTCCACATGCGGTAATTAAACCATTCTCCTCCCCCTTCTCTTCCTTCTCATTCTTCTATTCTTCATCATCATCATCATCATCGTCATCATCACGTTATTGTTATTATTAGTAGTAGTAGTATTATAGTTGTCCATGTTATTATTATTGTTAATATTATTATTATTATTATTATTATTAATCAGCTTTCACTGCCATGCACCCACTTAATCCAATCGTCTTCCCTGGACGCGTTTCTTCATCAAAGGGAAATTCTAGTAGTAACAATGTAGAATAAAATATCGATCAACCTTTGGCCAGCAGATATTGCCTCGGCTGAGTGAAATGGTTTGAATGTAGCCTGAACAAAATACCCAACCGCGTCTATTACAGAAAAAGAGTTCATATACTGAGGCCAGCGTCAGGGGCTGTAGTGTCGCCAGCACCTCCTCTTTACCTTTCCATTTCTACCTGTGGCCTGTTTGCATTTTCACTGCGATGAAGTCTTATTTTAGTTCATTCTTAGGACCTTCAGGCGATTTTATCCAGCTTAAGAAGTATCTTATGGAATGAAGGGGTTAGTGAAGGCTATGTTTAACCCCTCCAGTTTGAAAACTGTCTCCCAAGCATAATATATTAATCTGCAGACAGCACCAGAAAATTAACAGGGCTTCTTCGTACTGGAGGGCCCAGTATTACCTTGAGTGTTATACATACACACTTTGTCAGTATTGTAGGAACATGAATACAGAAAAAAAAATAGTAAGGTTGACTGTCCAAAATAAATCGCTGAGTACAGTAGGTGCAAGGCAAGAACACCTAATATGACCAGGGTATCACCTCACATGATGCTGTTCAGGTGTTCGGCAGAAGCCCCGGCAGTCAGAAGGGTTATGCTGGTTATTATTTTTTTTATTGGTGTCAAACACAAATTACAAAAATGATAAGAGTTTTCACATTAAGGATTTTGGTGGAAAGTGATGTACTGTACTAGACAGTTTTATGACTTGCTCTCATGTGAATACTGTCGTCTGTCATCAGATGGAATAAAATTATAGTGTTTTTCCGACCAAGTGGGAATTAATGGTGACACATTGACACTCCAAGGTGATGCTGATTCACATTTGGCTGGATAAAGTCGACTGGCGCATTGGATTAGATTATCAGTGTTGCTCCGACCGTGAGGGGGTTAATGGTGACAGTATCTACACTCCACGGCTGCCATGACCCAATCTCTGCTGCCTGAAACCGTCTGGCCATAGCTGGAGAAGACTTCTTCAGCCATATGAGCATTTAATTTGTTTATTTTTCTATTTAGGTTTTGTAGCCACACGGATTCCCTGAGCAATGTTTTTTTTTTCCCCCTCATTTTTGACTCTGGAAATGAAGCAGAAAATGTAATCATTTCGTATTCTTTTCATACCACATCACTTTTTATAATTTTTCCTCGAAGGATTCAGTTTCAAGTGGCTCTGGTAATGAGAGTCGGGACTGACAAAAAAAGACAGAAACGATAAAATGTCATCAGTTACTACTAAAAACACTGCTTGAGCACACATTCGTCAATATGAACACTAGTGGCTAAAACTTTAGTGCTTAGGGTCTGTGGTCTGTAGCAGACATATTCTGATGAAACTCCTACGATGCCGGTCTCCAAATAAGCAAAATTTACCACCAAGGTAATAATATTAATAATAAGAAACTGCTTATAAATTTTGTTTGCCATTATGCATCTTTTCCACTCAGTTACTCTTTTCAGTCGATTTATTTCTACCCAAGCTTTTATCACCCATTCTCGCCACATGACCGTATCATATTTGTGCAGTCCATTCTTTCATACTGCGTCTGCTTCCACACCTCTCTTTTACCGTATCATTTTTCACTCAGTCCGACCATCTCATCCCACGTCATAAGGTCTTTGGCACTTCATTTCCAGCACTTCCACGCCTTGCACTGGTACAGCACAGGTGGCACCACTAGTCATGTACGTATGCATATTCACCTTTATAGATATTGGTCTTGCTGCCCACACGTTCTTCAATGCCCTTGATATTTTGATCCTTCTATTATCCTGTGAAATTACTTTAGGTTCTTGGGTTCTATCTGGTGCTATGTCACACTTCTACGTACTTTACACAGTTAATTTCTTTCAAAATTTTCCTATCAAACATTTTTCCATGTTGCTAGTGTGCTCTCTTTCCCTGCCACATCGCATCGCATTGCCATTTCTCACACTCACTGACAGTTTCCTTCACTCACAACTCCTCTAAACTCAGATACTTCCTGTTGAATCTTGTCCTCTGAGTCTGCAACAAATCTGCAAAAAATAAGTGCATTACATCCCAGTCACCTTCTCTCCATACACCCCTTCATCTTCCCCCTTTCTTTAGTATTCATACATCTGCCTTCCTGGTCGGCTTATCCATTATAGACTGAACAACCTTGAAGACATGACATCCATAACACAACCCCACCTCTACCTTAACCAGTCATTCTCTTTCACTTCCACTTACACACCTGCCCTGATCATTTGATAAGCTTTTCATTGTACAGTGCTTAAAGATATAATTCCCACCCCATACAGTTCATCTCTATCGCTTGCCATAAAGTATCCCAATCTCCTCTCTCACTTGCCGTCTTTGGATCTATAAAACCTACTTGCAAATCCCTCACTTTCTCTGTTTACTTTTCACGCACTCCCCATGCAAATAATTGCGCGCGCACGCACGCACACACACACACACACACACACACACACACACACACACACACACACACACACACACACACACACACACACACACACACACACACACACACACACACACACACACACACACACTTACTCTGTAATTTAGTATTGCAAAATGGATACATACTTTAGTAAAGCAAATTTGGAAAAGAAAAGGGATAAAGGTAGAAAGCAAAATGATGATTTCTACCAAGAACTGGTTGAAGTGGAGACGCACAATAGACTGGTTGAACGTGTACACAAACTAGAAATGGCTTTCAAAAATGAAATTGATGAAATAAAGAAGCAGATGCACTTGCAAAAGGAAGAAATAGAAAAACTAGGAAGGGAGGCTAACAAGAAAGACACAACCATATGTGAACTAACAGTGGAAGTGAGTACACTTAGGAAGAAAATGAGTGAAATGGCAAGTACAGTAGTCAATCACGAGAGTGTTATGGAAGAGTTCAAAAATGACACAGAGACAATTAGGCAAGTAAGCAGTCTGATAGACCAAAGCAGTGATATTGAGGAGAAGATAACACAAGTGAATGAAGCTGTGCAAAGCTACAAAAATGATTTGGAAACCACGTATGCTGAAATGGTAAAAGTAAAGAAAGACTTAGAAACAAGGGTGGAGGAAAAAAGCATTAAACAGGAAGTGAAAAGAATAATCTAAAACAATCCAAAGTCAGTCAGAGATTCAGTAGATATAAACAAATCTATAGTAATCACTGGTATAGAAGAGGAAGAAGTAAAAAACAAGATCACAAGAGACAAAAAGGAGATGGCAAATTTAAATGAGCTTACTGAAAGAAGTATCAGAGGAAATCTGCAGTAAAGATATAGAGGAACACAAAACGTTAGGGAAATACGAGAAAAGCAGGACAAGACCTCTAAAGGTGACTTTCCAGAGTGTAAACACTGTGGAGGAGATACTAAAAAATGCAAAGAATCTTATGGAAAAAGAGGAGTACAAAAATGTATGGATAAAAAGATGCCTAACATAAGAGGAACTGGAATTACTGAAAGAGAAAAGGGAGGAAGCAAAAACAAAAAATGAGGGAAGATCAGAAGAGGAGAAGAAGAAATTTTTTTACAAAGTAATAGGATTGCAGGTACGAAAGTGGTACACAATCAGGATGGAATAAAAAGGAGGAAGGTAATAAAACCATGTCATGACATGTATTTAAACAAGATGATAAAGTTGATGTACTCAAATGTGGATGGAATGGTATCTAAATTACTAGAGATGAATGATTATGTCAGAGAAAATGAACCACAAATAATATACCTAACTGAAACAAAATTAACACCAAGGATATCCAGTGACATACTAAACTTAGAGGAATACAATATATGAAGAAGACACAGAAATTTAAAAAAAGGAGGAGGAATTATAATATTAACTAAGAAAAATCTAAAAGTCAATGAAATAAAACTAGATATACCACCACAAGTAGAACTGATTGCAGTAGAGATCAACACATCTGTTGCCAATTTGTACATGCCACCCAGATCAAACACATGGGAAAGAGACGAATATGAGGACCTGGCAGAGAGTACAATTCAGAGTTTAAGAGAATTACTACATAAAATGGAAGAGAAATCGGAAAGAATTATACTAACTGGAGATTTTAATACAAATATAAATTGGAATACTTTAGATATAATTAGCCAAGAAAGCTGTTGGGACCAAAAGCTCCTGCATCTCGTGCAAGAGTTTTTCCTAACGCAACATGTAAGGGAAACCACCAGAAAAAGAGGACTCGATGTACCTTCTGTGCTAGATCTAATATTTACTAGGCAAGAAAATGATATTGACAGTTTAATATATCACCCTCCACTCAGCAAAAGCGATCATGCAGTACTAAATTACAACTTCAGGATAGCATATGACATAGTTAACAGCAATGAAAGTTACAAAAAGAGCCTAAACTATAAAAAGGGAAATTATCAAGACCTAAAGAAGTATTTCTTAGAAGTTGATTGGGAAAATGAGCTTAGAGAACAAAATTTAAATGCTGTATATAAAAAATTCTGTGAATTTTATGAAATAGGAGTCCAGAAGTACATCCCACAGCACAAAGAAGCAGATAAGAAAATACAGAAATGGTTCAATACAGAATGTAAAAAATCAAAAGAAAGAAGAGATTTGTTGTGGAATAGATACAGAAGACACAATAGTGAAAGGGCATATAATAATTACAAACAGGGAAGTAACGATTATACAAGAATAAGGAGGGAAGCCCAAAAACAGTTTGAGGAGGATATAATAAATAAAAATAGTGATCAACCAAAGCTGTTTTACAGCTACATCAGAAGGAAAACCAAAGTAAAATATATAATACAATACATTACGGACGAGGGAATCACTTATACACAAGAGAAAGATATTTGTGAAGCACTAAATAAGAATTTCCAATTAGTTTTAACAGAAGAAAAAAATTTTGAGAGGGACTATGTGGAACATGCATGTCCACACATACTGCCAGATATACAAATAGCAGAAAAAGTAGTACAGGAGGAGTTAAGCAAATTAGACAGAGGAAAAGCAAGTGGTCCTGATGAAATTTCATGTTGGGTACTACGAGAATGTGCAAAGGACTTAAGTAAACCATTATTTTTAATTTTCAAGAAATCCTTGAGTCAAGGTAAACTACCTGATATTTGGAAAAAAGCAAATATTGTCCCCTTATTCAAGAAAGGAAATAGACAAAATCCACTCAACTACCGACCAGTATCACTGACCAGTGTTGTGAGCAAGGTATTAGAAAAGCTTATAAGAAAAGCTTGGGTAAATCATCTAGAAGAACACAGTATGATAACAGAAAGACAATTTGGTTTCAGAAAAGGAAAATCATGTGTTACTAATCTGTTGAGCTACTATGACAGAGAAACAAACACAATGCAGGAAAGAGAAGGATGGGTGGACAGTATCTATTTAGATTTCAAGAAAGCTTTTCACACAGTACCACACTAAAGACTTTTATGGAAACTGTACCATCAAGGAGGAATTCGAGGCAAATTGTTTTGTTGGATGCAAGATTTTCTCATAAAAAGAGAAATGAGAACAGTACTAAGAGGAAACTACTCATCATGGAAAGAAGTGACTAGTGGAGTACCACAGGGTTCAGTGCTGGCACCAATCATGTTTTTAGTGTATATAAATGATATAAACAGTAACTCTGGAAATGAGAGCTATCTGAATATGTTTGCAGATGATGCAAAAATACAAAGGAGAATTACTAACACAGACTCTTGTAAAGAGCTACAAGAAGAATTAAATAAACTTCATGAATGGAGTAATACATGGCAAATGGAATTCAGTGTCGACAAGTGTCGTGTAATCAAGTTTGGTAAAAGTGGAAAAAGACCTGATTGGGATTATAAGTTGGGAAATAAAACCCTATACACATCAGAAAGAGAGAAGGACCTAGGTGTGATTATCAATAACAGACTATCTCCGGCTGACCACATCAGCGAGAAGGTACGGAACATGTATACACTGTTTGCAAATATGAGAATAGCATTCACATACATAAATGAAGACATGCTAAGAAGGATAATAACATCATTCAGTAAACCAACCTTGGAATATGCATCAGTAATCTGGAGTCCTCATCTCAAAAAATACATTGACAAGATTGAAAAAGTTCAAAGGGCTGCTACAAGATGGATACCAAGCTTAAGGGACCTAAGCTACGAAGAAAGACTAAATAAACTGAATCTACCAACACTACAGGAGAGAAGGAAAAGAGGTGACATGATAATGCTATATAAGTGCATATCAGGGAAGGAGAAAATAGACATAAATGATTACTTAACATATGGAGAAGCATCAGCAAGAGGACACTGCAAAAAACTGCATGAGAAGAGAGGTGATAAAGACGTTAGGAAATTCAGTTTCCCAAACAGAGCAATTGATCAATGGAATGCACTACCGAATGAAATAGTGTGTGCCAAAGCAATTCACAAATTTAAAGATATGTACGATAAATATTGTTTAAGACACGGGACAGTACGAGCTTGACTCATTCCTGTAAAGATACAATTAGGTAAGAACAATTAGGTAAGAACACACACACACACACACACACACACACACACATCGCCCTGAGAAAAAGTCCCTCTTCCTCCTTTGCGTTGTGTTGTGTAAATTGTAGTTCCCATATGATCATCACAGTCCTTTGCCATTTACCTGGCATCTACAGTAGACTTATACCCCTACAGCTTCAGTATTACTGTTTTTTGTAAAATTTATCTGAACCTTTTAAAATGTTCTTTTTCCTCCCTGTCCAGCATCTCTCATGCTTAATAATTTTGTTCTTAATCTTTCCTGACATGTCAACACTTTCATCTTCTTCGAAGTTCACTCACTTTCACCACTTCCTTCACATTCATCCTCTTCCATTTTCTGCCAAAACCACTACACATTTAGCCCACCACACCAGTAAAAAAAAGTAATTAAACATCTCTCCTGATGCCATCCTAAAAACGGTCACATCGAACGACCTGCCTTTCACAAGGCTGTCCACCAACACTATGTGCATCAGTGCCATTGTCCATCCACTCCACTCACGTATACTCATGCATATACGTTTTCGTAAACCATGTGTTTTTAATCTTCAACACTCTTTTCGAACACAGCTCGACATGCAGTTCCTCAATCTCATTTACTCCAGGCACTCCATGTTTCTCTGTTATTCCTTCTTGTACATTTATCTCCTCCCTTTGCATTCAGTTCAGTTCATACGCTGATAACTTCCCCTTTCCATACGCTTCTCGCAGCGTCCATCTCAGCAGTTACTTCAACAAACAAGGGATGAGGCTATGGCACACCTAATATCTGACTTGGCTTGTATCTCTGACTGGGGTAAAAGTAATCTTATTTTTAATGCATCAAAAACTCACTTCGTATATCTTCCAACTCGTCAATATCTTCCGCAGGAGTATCCTCTACTTTTTAACAATATCCAACTCAATCCCGCATCATCCTTAAACACATTTGGGGTTTCATTCTTTTGACATTTATCTTGGAAATATGATATTACCTATCTTGTAAAATCTGCTTCTAAGAAATTAGATGTGGTAAGCTGACTCCGTGACTTCTTTACTCCTGCACACTTGTTGACTTTATACATGGGCTTTATTCCCCACCCCCTCCCGTGTAGGTTACAACTCTCATGTGCGGGGAGGCTCCCCACATACAAATTAACAAGATGGAGTCACAGGCTTTTCGTCTCATTAGCTCTCGTCCTCTTACTGGTACCCTTCAATCTCTTTCTCATCGCCGCACTGCTGCATCTTCATCTCTTTTCTACCGCTGCTTCAGTGGTCACTGCTCCTCTGTACTGTCTGCTTGCATTTCCCCACTACTATGGCGGGTGCGTAGCACTCATCTAGCAACAAACCCTCATGCCTTTCCTGTCTTGCTCTCTAATGCAAGAGTTAATTTTTACTCCCAGTCCTTCATGTATGCAACAGGTCAACTCTGGAACAGACTTCCTTTGTCTGTATATCCCACTGCCTGTGACCTCCAGTCATTCAAAGGCATTGTGTCCAGGTATCTCGAAATGAACAGATCTTGATTTGGATTTCTGTTATCTTGTGTGTGTGTGTGTGTGTGTGTGTGTGTGTGTGTGTGTGTGTGTTTTAAGGAACACTCTTGCTGGCTTCTGGCCTGTGGTTCCTTCTTCCTTGCATTAAAAAAAAAATGAATTCCCAAACACCACTTCCCTCTTCCTCTCCCCAAACTCCCCGCACAATCACCTAAGTATTCCCACCAAAGTATTTCCAAACTCCTTCCCCCTCCTATGCACTCCCCTCAGATACTCAATATGCTCTCACTAACGATTTTTTGTGTGTGACTCTTGCCATAGACCCACAATAAATTCCCTGAGGTTCAACAGTCCTGTATGTCACACACCTTCACATGTCACCACTTCGGCGCTAATACAGGATTAGTGTGATGTTATTAGTGGGGTGTTATTAGGGCATATTAGTGGGCCTAAATAGAGTATTAATATAGGCATTTTAGGCAATATCAAACCATCCGACCATTCCCTTCCCCAGCATGGGACAGAACTCGAGTCATTTTAGGCAGGAGATCACTTCTCTAATCACATGACCACTACCTGCCTCTATGCACTCATTCGCAGTTCCACATTTTCTCTCTTAAATGTATTGCTATTCCTTCCTTCAATTATACTTTCATTCACTCTAAACTTTCTCCCTGTGCTTCCAGCCGGTTCATCTGTTCTTTTCAGCTTGTTTCAGACATATCCATACAATCTAATTTTCTTTTATAAAACACATTACCTGTCTCACAGATCTTCCCATCATTACAATCATGCTCATTCAAGCATTCAAACCCAAACCTCAGAAAACTTCTCTGCCTCATTCATGGTTCCTAAGTGTGTGTGTGTGTGTGTGTGTGTGTGTGTGTGTGTGTGTGTGTAGTGAAGCGTCATGTTCTCATTTGAGGTAGAGCCATAATTATAGTTCGTCCACTTCCTCTTATTTCCTAGAGCTCTGGCAGAATTCATAGCACTTCTTCGTGGCAAGAGTTGTATTCCTGTGTAAATCTCATGTTACACTTCAGTAGTCAAAGTTGAGAGATGGCAATTTTGGGTCGAATTAAAGTGGACGGATTGTTGTGGATGTAATGTACAGTGGCGCCCGAGGGTTGCAGGCAGACGGAACTCACTCTCGATTAATCAGTTCTCAGCGGAAAGAAATTACGGAAACGCGTCTCGATTAACACTTTCACTGTCACGTAATCAACCAAATGAGTGTAACAGATGAGAGTAATACCAGCAGTGAGAGGGGTATAATGCACTCCCTTCTGTATGTCTCTCCATCCTCACACTTGAACTAATGACTACTATTACATGTTGGCCCCATCCACATTTGCGTGGCAGTCCAACTTTTCTTTCCATGTTTTCATACACTTCTTTTACAGTCCTTTAAATACTTCCCTATGTGGCAGATGAGACCGACCACCATTCACTCACTCGATGTAGCGGTGCCGTCAGGTGACTATGCACTGAGTGACAAACCAAATGGTTTCCTATAACCAGGAAACCATTTGCTACGTTGGGTGGCAACCATACAATCAAGTGACGTCTGATGGTTTAGTGGGTAAAAACACTCCAACCGGAATGAGCCTCGATGGTTTTATACCCGAGGGATGCTTGGAGTTTATTGCTAATATAATGGCACTCAGAGGCTAGTCAGGCTGGCCACCCTAGCCCCCAGCTCCTAGGTTCGTGATGGAAGGGAAGAAATTGAATGATTAAGTTAATGATGATGATGAAATATACCTTCCTTCCACCATCCATCCGCCTATCCCAATAGCTGCTGGACAGCCATAATGCATACTGGTCCTGTCCACAACTATTTCTCGATTCAGTTTTTTATTTTTTTCATACTCGTCCAATCCACATTTATTATTCAATCCAGTGTTTTCCTTTTCTTCAGATACAGCCAAAATAGTCCATTAACCTTCTCATGGCCTCGTTTTCTTTAATAATTTATTCCAGGTACCCACAGACGATTTTGTTCAGCTGTAAGTCATAGGAGCTTGAGTATTACTATTGATACTACTAATACTGTACCTACTGATCCACTCATGGTCGGGGTACCTGTAGCGTTCTATCCAGGTAACGTCAAATGTAGGTAGTCAGCCGAGTGAGTCACTGGAGTCCCCCACCTATCCATCCGTCCATTCCAACAGCTGATGGTACAGGAATCCCGCTGCTTGTTCATCCTGTGCACACTAATCTTTTTGTGTCTAGTTTCTCTTTCCATTTTTCAGATCAAACATTTGGTGCCAAAATTTCACTCAACACTGCCATCCGATGTTAGCCTATAAAAATTCTCTAATGCATCAGTAACGAAGAAACAGTAAATCGACATACTAATCAAAACACTTAGCTGTAGGAATTTCTCCCCAGACGCCCTGAGCATAATTCCTAAGAGTACCAACCGCAGAACATTACCTTGCTTCCATCCGTGCGTCCTTGCCAACAGCTGCTGGATAGATGAGTCCCATTACATGCTGATTCTGTCCACGCCCGTCTGTCTATCCATCCTGGCCAACCTGGTGTTCCTCATCAACATCGTGAGGGTCCTCGTCACCAAGCTGCGGGCCAACCATGTGGAGGCGGCCAGCAAAGGCACCAGGAAGGCTGTGAGGGCGACACTGATACTCATACCTCTCCTCGGCCTACACTATGTACTTATGCCATTCAGGTGAGTGGAGGGAGAAGGAAAGAAAGTAAGAGATGGAAGAGGTAGGGTGACATACATAGAGAGAGAGAGAGAGAGAGAGAGAGAGAGAGAGAGATTGTTAAAGCTGTGAGGGCAATATTGATACTATTTATCTTTACTGGGTTTTGACTTTGTAATTAGGTCATTCACGTGAGTTAGTTAACAAGGAAAGAAGGAGGAGGATGCAGAGGGAAAGGGAAAGAGAGAGAGAGAGAGAGAGAGAGAGAGAGAGAGAGAGAGAGAGAGAGGGAGGGAGAGTCTTACACCCACTCACCCTCATCTACACTCATCAACATTCATCTACATTCCCCCGACACCCATCTTCACCCATTTTCACCCACCTAAACTCACCGTCACCTCACTTACACGCACTACACATTCCCTGCACCCACCTACTGTACACCATTCCACCACCCACCTACACCCGCTTACATCTTCGCTACACCTCCCACATCCACCTACAGCTTCCCTACACCATCACCTACACCCATTTACACCTTCCCTACACCCTTCCCACCGCGTAGTTACACTCTATCTCTCTGCCCACAGGCCGGTGCACGGGTCGAGGGGCGAACAGGTGTACCACGTGGTTTCAGCCGTTGTGTCGTCTTTCCAGGTGTGTTAGCTAATTAGGTGTTGAAGACTACGTAACACCTCTTCAATGGGGATTCAGTCTGTATATTACACCTTGAGCACTTCACTATCCCCGTCTTTTATTTTGATGGAAATAATGTTTATACTTGTTATAAAAAATATTAACAAGTTGTGAGAGTGTAATATGTAAAATAAATGGCTAAGGAAGAGGTGTTTGGGAATCTTCATATCCATGTAGTATATGACCCGGGGTCACACATGTGGAGCTACTTCTAATTAAGGGGAAGATGAATACAGAAAGGTGAATTAGGAAGCTGGTAGCTTAGAACAGAAAGGTAGATTAACTTCTGATCAGGGCACATCGGAGTAGCCTATTTGCTACCGAATAGGACAGTGGATAGGGAAGGACAGCAAGGTAGGAGAATAAGCAAATTAGGATGGATAGGTGGAATAGGAGAGAAAAGTGGATTAATAGACAGACAGCAACAAACAGGTAGGTTAGGACAGGTGGATGTGGACATACAGGCGAATAAGGACAAAAGCAGGTAGATGAGGACAGAAGGTGGATTAGGACAGACAGGTGGATTAGGGCAACAGGTGGAATGGGGCAACCGGTGGATTAGGAAAGCAAGTGGATTAGGACAACGGTTGGATCAGGAAAAGGAATGTCTTCATGTGTCCGACTCTTAGATTTGGCTGAGGCCAAGCAGTACTCCTATATGTCACACACCTTCGCATACTACTAGTTTGGCACTAATACCCAATAGAATATTTGCTTGAGCTGTCACATAGGATGTCTGTATTGATATTAGTGAGGTTCTTTTTGTGACCTGATGAGTCTTGTTGAAGGATCAGTAAATTCTCCTCTAACGAAATTCAGTTCGTCAGTCTGTTCCCTGCTGTAACCTGGGATTGGATTCGCGTCATTTCAAACAGCTCACGGATTGGATTCGCGTCATTTCAAACAGCTCACGACTTCTCTAACCACTTGGCCACCACCTCTCACAGTTAGGATAGACAAGCGGGTTAGGACAAGTGGATCAGGACACACAAATGGGTTTGCTTGTTTACCGATGTACTGCCACAGCTCTCTCTTAAACCGGAAACAATCGTCAGCAGCCACCCCGCCATGGATGGAGATAATGGAGAATATTTCAGACCATTCATATCCAGGCGTCACTCCTATACTGGGTATAAAATGTGTGGTTGTAGCAAGACAGAAGCACACGTGACGTCCTCATACTGATGGGATCAGTGGAGATGACTCTGGTTCACCACTAGAGGTCTTTCTTAAGCTAAATGAAATAAACTGACCATAATAAGAACAGAACTCGAGTATATTGGACATCCTGGTGCTGAATGGGGTGATGGAAATGGCTAATCTTTGAGACTCGTCTTGCAGTAAATAAAACCATCTGACAGGTGCAGAAATAAAGTGTGAAAGACATTAAGGTGCTGACGGTGTCAATGGAGGTGCAACGTTATGCATTCCAGCAATCTGTGTAAACAGCATCATATCACCATAACAGTCTTTTGTCATCTTATTTATATCGGGAAATCCATATGGTACGTGCACGTTGTTTGAGGCACTTTAACAGCTCGTTCATTGTCCAGGAAGATTGGTTTTACAATACACACATTTATCCATCATCGGTGATCAGGAGTGGAAGGTCTGACGTAAAGCTACTCAGTCCAAAAATGTAGGTCAAGAATAGCCACTTGGTCTATCTTCTGTGGCATTATGTGAACAATAAATTCACACAATACCTCGAATTGAATCCCTTATCCTCCACATCTGGTTGGAGCGTCCTAACCCACTAGTCCACCAGTCTTCTCTTTGTTGGTAATATGGTTATCACCAGCATTGTCAATGGTCTCCTGCAGCCAAGAAACTAGATTGTGTGAGAAGATTAACTATGAAATATCATCTCTTCGAGGTGTAAGGGCCCGAAGCTAGGCACCCGCTGTAGTCTTATCATTATGATCTAACAAAACGACCTAAACCCCTAAGAGTATTTTAGATAGTAGGAAAACCTCCAGTCTCCTTTAGGACTGGAACAGCTGCACGTAAGGCACGGCCGCCACTGACCAGGAGCATTTGGTAATTAAGGGGAGGGAAATTCATTTTATTTGTTGGAAGACCCAGGCGTGTAAAGAATTTAAAATGTTCAAGTATTTCCAGCACACCAGCACACCTACTGCACACACAAAAAATGTGAACTACAACTGAGCAATGTGGCTACCATCTTGAACTTTTGCAAGTCCATGTTAACTAATCAATGCTTCTTCTCAAAATAGGTTTCTCATGCCCAAAAACCGCATTTCATGCGTATAAATCACCCCAGGTTCTTACTTCGATGTTGTTGGGTGACTAAAATAAGTCCGTCAAACTTAGCGGCCATACTGGTTTTATGCAAATTAGGCACATTGCCCACAGGTAGATTTGGGTGCATTTTTTATAAGCTGTTCTGTAAGTGCCTCTGAATTAATATATATATATATATATATAATGTTGCAATCTGTTCAAGGTTTGGGCTTTTTATCGTTGATTTACTGACTTACCAATTTCACTGAGATGAAGAGAAGGCTCCGGAAATGTAAGGATTAGATACAGACTCCAATAACCACTCTCCTGCAAGAAATCTCTCACCGAGAAAAGAAAAAAAAAATGTCCGCCGCCAGAAGGGATTACTCAGAGAAGTAAAACTAAAGATTGTATATTTAATCTCTGACGACGATGGAAATGTTAACCCATTCAGCCTAGTTATATATTGTTTGTGTTATCCCCAGACGATTTTTTCAGCTTAGGGGCAATTTTTACAACTAGGGGGGGTTAGATACAGCTTTCATTATCAATTGCACTATGATGGCCCTTTCTAAGTCGAGGAAAATCCTCCGATAGCACCAAGAATAAAGAAGGTGTTAACAGTTCCCATCATAGCACTAACACCTATGGGGGAACCGGTAATGTAATGGTCAGCACAACCAGGATGTATAATCAACTCTTGCTTGTCTTAGTATGGAGAGATTGTGACGGCAAAAATTCACTGTCTGCCTTGATGACCCTTGTGCAGTCGTTATGCATTAATACTAAGATTTCTTCTTCCCCAGGGGTTCTGCGTGGCTCTGCTCTTCTGCTTCTGCAATGGCGAGGTCAGTTTACTCACAACGCTTTCAGTCGAATGATGTATTTTTTTTTACATTTTACTCTTGCTCCCTCGAGACTGTTTTATTCCGCTTAACAGAGACATTTGGGAATAAGACAGCTCTATATAGTTTTCATGAATCCCTTCTGTGTGAAAGACCTTCCTCAGGTTGAATAAAAATGGAGACAGCATGAATAAAATACGTATTATATTATCGAACTGCAGCTGCACTTTTGGTAGAGGAGGAGAGGGGATTGTAACATATTAGGAAGGAATGTGGAAGGCTTGAATGGTGTATGAATTGAAGTGTAGGGTAAAGTTGCTTAGCAGTCTGATGGTGAGTAACGTTTGCGCTTCTCCTTGCTCCTGTGTCTGTACCCTACCCACCCCGTTTAAAAAATGCGATAATAATACGATGAAAGTTAGCATGACGATATACATACACATAGATAGACTGATAGAGTGATAGATAGAAAGATAGATATAGATAGATAGATAGATACAGAGAGAGAGAGAGAGAGAGAGAGAGAGAGAGAGAGAGTGCATTACCTCAAAGTTCCAAAGCGTCCATTCATGTCTGATTAATAAATGAAAGGAGATCAAAGAGTGTGGATTCCCTCACTACATGAACTGGTGGGCAACATTTAGGATCATCCCCTGTCCCCTCCCTCTCTCTCTCCCCTTCCTCCCTCCTCTACCCCTCCCACCATCCTTCCCTCGCTGATGCTGGGGATTGTTTGTACGGTAACTGCATATATACTGTGTGCATCTCTGACTTCTAAATATAATAGTACATATTCTTGCACCCCCCTCACAGTGCCTTGAATATATTTGTCAGTTTTTCTCTAAGCAGAATACATTGCTCTCTTGTTAGCCCTATTGAGAAACGGTAACGCTCGAGCCACATTCGACCCATCCTCAAGTAACTGTCATCATTTGGCGACTCTCTAACATATCTAGCAACTTGAAACACCACGTAAGAACCATCTAACCTTTCCTAACAAGCGTCTAACCCCACTTACAGTACGTAGCAAACTCCATTCCTCACACAGTAGCCATCCAATAGCGCTAAACAACCCATGAACTATATCCAATTGCCTTCGAACCCCAGTAACAGCTCCTACCAACCCTTCAACACAGCCGAAACCCCCACCTAACAAGCATATACCCCAAACTAACCTCCACCTTACCCCACCTAACATCCATCTAGCAGCCCATATCTCAGCTTCACCCAGGTATATGTATGTGTGTGTATGTACGTGTATCTGTGTGTACGCAGGTGACGGCTGCGGTAAGGAAGCGGTGGCAACAGTACCAGTTCAACAGGCGGCCCAGACCCTCCTCATCCACCGTCACCACATTCACCACCAATGTGAGTCAGGGGAGGGAGGGAGGGAGAGGGAGAAGGAGAGGGAGGAGTGGGGGAAGAAATAAGTAAGAGGAGAGAGAGAGAGAGAGAGAGAGAGAGAGAGAGAGAGAGAGAGAGAGAGAGAGAGAGAGAGAGAGATTGTAGATGAAGTTAAACGACGAGAGAATGGAGGAGGTATTGAGGAATGTAGGAGGAAGAGGGGAGAACGAGAGGAACTGAGTAATAAGGAGAAATGGAAGAAGGAGGGACTGATAGAGGGAGGGGAGGGGAAAGGAAGACTGGGAATGGAAGGGAGGAAGGGTAGAGGTTAAACAGAAAATAGGAAGAGGGAGATGAAGGGAATGAATGAATGAGGGTTAGGATGGAGGGAACAGGGAGAGAAGGAGGGAAGGATGGAGAGAAAAGAGTGATGGAAAGGGAGGGATGAAGGAGAGAGAGAGGTAGAGAACGACGGACGAGGGGTAGAGGGAGAGAGGGACTGAGTAAAGGAGTGTGAGGGACAGGGAGAGTAGGTCTAAGGAAGATGGAAAGGTGGGGAATGAGGGAGGGATAGTGGAAGACTGACGGGGGTGGGAGGAAGAGAACAAGGTGGGAGGAAAGGAAGGATACTGGGGATGGAGGAGTACTTGGAGAGAAGAGAGGGAGAGGGAAGAGAAGGAAAACAGGAGGGAAGGATGGAGGGAGTAATGTATGAGAAAGAGTAGGACAAAGAAAGAGATAAAGGGAGGGGGAGGAAGGTGAAAGTTTCTGCTGTCTATCGTAAAATCCATCAGTACATTCACAGGGAGGTGTGGTGGGCTTGGGAGGCTGCTTAAATCTCATGCTCAGCATTTTCATGTCCATATTACACTATTGCGTTTTGAAAATTATTGTACATTGTGGAAAGAATAATTTAGAAAATATTAACCCTTTCAGCCAAGGACATCCCCTTTTTTTTTTTTTTTTTTTTTTTTTTTATTTTACTCAAGCTGTCAGCAGATAATATATTTTTTCTTATGGGATTAATCAAGACGATATACAAGTCTGTTCGCTTCAAAACGTCTCTCCCAACTGAATGAAACTGTCTGTGGCTGTTAAAAATAAAATACAAATCTCTTCGTGTTGAAGGAGTTAATGTGCCTTATGCAACAATGAACTGGTTAGGAAGAGGTGCTGGGGGTCTCCTAAGCCCACCAGCGATGGTTACTGACTATACTTACATCTGAATCTCTCTCTCTCTCTCTCTCTCTCTCTCTCTCTCTCTCTCTCTCTCTCTCTCTCTCTCTCTCTCAAGTAAGACAAAGCTCAGTTCCTCAGGCACCAACAGCAACAAAACCCAGACATATCCTGCTCTGGTATGGTAATGACGCAAACTTTCTCCTCCTCGTCCACAGGGTTCCCAGTTCAAGACCAGCTCCAGCATACTCCGCCTCAGCAAGACATCATCCGTGCCGAAGGGGGGGCTGCTATCAGTGCAGTGGGGAAAGAGGGGGAAGGGGGGCGCTGATGTGGGGGGCCGAACCTCTCCAATGGCGGAGGGTCGAAGTGGGGTGGTGGAGAGCAGGACTGTGGTGGAGGAAGATTCTGGGGGCTCGAGGGAGGATGTTGGAGATGTGGTGGAGGAGGTGGGGGGAGACGGGAAACTAGGAACATTGGAGTTTGGTGAAGCTGGGGAAAGGATGGTGGGGTATGTTGGAGACGCGGCAGTGGGGGAGAAAGTGGGGGAGGTGGTGTTGGAGATGCACAGCCTGAAGGAACCGGATATTGGGGGAAAGATCGCGAAGAAAGACACCTGCACGAGGGAAAAGATGGAGACGGAGAGGGAGACAGAGGTCAAAGAAGAGGAGGAAACACAAGAGAAAGAGGAGGGAAATAAAAGAAATGATCTCGGAGAAGTGGGAAAAAAGTAAACAAGAAAAACTGAAAGAAAAACTGAAAACAATAAAGACAGAGAAGAGGAGGGATAGAATAATGAAGAGAGAAGAAAGAAGAAAAAAGGAATACGAATGAAAACGAAAAGAGGCGAAAGAATTAATATGAAGAATGGAAGATAGGAAGAGCCAGGGAAGGGAGTCTGATTGTAAAGAAGAGAAAGCAGGAAGAGAAAGAAGGGAAAATAAAAACGAATGGGGGAGAAGAGGAGGGAAAAGGTTAAAAAGGTAAACAGAAGCATGAAAGAAGAAAAGTGAAAAAGAACAGATGATAATGAGAGACAAACAGAATAAAATAATGACAGAAAACGAACTAGTGTTGAAGAGACATGTTGAGAAGGAGAGAGGAAAAAAAGAGGAGGTGGAAATAAAGCAAAGAAAACAGAATTCAAGTGGAAAAAGAATAATGCTAATTTGACTGAACGCGATGATATTTAATTTCTAGATGTAGAAGTATTTCTAAATGCAGCCAGGTCAGTCAATCACTCCCTGAGGTTTTTCGCATGCAAGATAGTTTGTTATAGCGATTTCACTTGTCTTCGAATCTTGCTACTGCCGGACGGTTTTATGCAGGCTGGGGGAAGCCTCTTGTAGTGAAGGGTTGATGGAGACTGCTTTGACCTCTTCAGTCAAAGAGTTTATTGGAAGACTGAATAAAACCTTGTACAGTCAGCAAGCATAGATCAATACCTTGAATGCAATGACATATTTCTTAGCTTATTCCTGCTGCAACAGACGATTTTTCTATTAATTAGAAAAGATCTTTTGTACTACTACTACTACTTCTACTTGTAATAGTAGTAGCGGTAGTAGTAGTAGTCAGTCGATCAATCAATCACTCAGTCATGTTTATTTCGTATTTTACGTACACAGACAGCTATTAGTATTAATACTCGCAGCCCCAGGCTAATCTGAAGGCGATCCTGGACTGCAGTCTGAATATGCTTCTTTCCCTCAGGCCATCATCTGTTACTCAGAAGATAGATCGGGAGTGGGGGAATGTTTGTATAACCTGGCAGTGGAGCTGTCACGTTAAGGCTTCTTTCTCTAGAACCATCTTTTATAGAGAAAGTTTAATAAATCTACAGAATACCTAACTCCTCCAGTTGGAAAAGTCTCTCCTAAAGCTGAATAGAATCGTATAGAAATATTAAGAATAAATTGTTTTTAAAGTCTTGGTCGTGAGAGTGTTAACAGAACATCATGGGACTGAAAGGGTAACAACGAAACAAAGGCCTGTATTCTGGGGCATGGGAGGCTGCCTACCACCTCATCTTTACCTTCTGTATCTATTTTGCATAATACACCTAACAACCTTTACTGTGCCATTTATATCACTTTGTTATCAACGTACTTTACAACAGTGACCACGAGGAAAGACAGCTGCACAAGGGAGAAGATGGGGACTGAGAAGGAGACAGAGGCAAAATGTAAGGAATAAGTCGCTAAGGCAGAGGTGTTAAGAAACTTACACTACCACTCAGACCACAACGTCCTAACTACTGAAGGGAGATTCCAAGCATGGTCTCTTAACCCTCGACTTCAGTGATCGTTTGCTTCTGCCTTCACACGGATTTAATAAGCTAACGGCAGGAGGGATATTTCGAACATGAAAGATCAGACACAGCGCTCATAAATCCCTTCAAACCCCTTCTTTCCTGTGTTGAATACAATCGACTGGCGACGGCAAAAATAGAGCAGAAAATACGTAATCAGAGTGAAGGAGTTAAGGTTTCGACAGGGTTTTAAGGCGGTGTAAAGCAACTTATAACTTTAGCTGTGTGTATAGCGAAATTCAACTCTCAGGCTGCTATGACTCACAGTTGAATAAAATCGTCTGACTTAAGCTAAAATCGAATTCAAGATTTCTCCCCAGCAAGAGAGGGTTATGGATACCATTATACACTCTTAGTCTGCTATGCCCACTATCAGCTGAAAAAATCCGACTGGCGTTAGCTGCAATACGATTTTTTTTTTTTCCGACAACGAGAGGGTTAGTGATGTCATTACAAACACTCCCAGGCTTCCATGACCACTAACATCTGAATGAAATCGTGTGACGTCAGCTGTAATAAATCATGTGTCGTCACCTGGAATACAAATCGTGTGACGTCACCTGCAATAAAAATCGTGTGTCGTCACCAGGAATAAAAATCGTGTGACGTCAGCGGAAATACATCGTTTGACGTCAGCTGGAGTAAAATTCGTGTGATGTCAGCTGGAATGAATCATGTGACGCCAGCTGGAATAAAAATCATGAGACGCCAGCGGGAATAAAAATCGTGTGACGTCAGCTGGAACACAAATCGTTTGACGTCAACTGCAATAAATCGTTTGATGTCAGCCGGAATAAAAATCGTATGAAGTCAGCTGAAATAAATCGTGCGACGTCAGCTGGAATAAAAATCGAGTGACGTCAGCTGGAATAAAATCTCAGAGTTGTCCAGCCGCTAAGGACGTTAGTGGTAACAATATGAATACCTGGACTCCTCTGACTCACTCTTACCTGAAAAATGTTTATGGGTCCACGATAAATGCCATCGAAGACTGAAGTTACCCTGACTATGAGAGGGTTAGTGGAAGTATACCCAATTAAAAGGCGAAAGAAAATGGAAATAATTCTCTCCGACAAGGAGGGAATATTTGTTTTCACCCCTGTTTGTTTGTGTGTCTGTCTGTTAGCAGCATTACTCACAACTAAAAGAGATTTGGACCAAATCTGGTGGGTAGATAGCTCATGTCCCAGGGAACAATCGATTAACTTTCGGGACCGATCTCTAAGTGGTGTAGTGGTTAAAACGCCCCGATCGGAGTTACAACATTGCTTATGCGAATATTTGATCTCCAAGAGATAACTGAATATTTTTTCTTTCGGACAAGGAGAGTATGTTTTCATCCCAGTTTGTTTGTTTGTTTGCTTGTTTGTCTGTAAGCAGAAGTACTCAAAAACTAAAAGGGAAATCTGGACCAAATTTAGTGGGTAGATAGCCCATGTTCAAGGGAACAATCGATTAACTTTTGGGACCGATCCGGATCGTATTACAGACTCTGGATCCGGAATACACTTTTTGCAAAACCCTAATCAATGGTGAGAAAACCTAACTCATTATGAAGAGTGGTTTGGACATTACGTCGCCTTGGTCGGAGAGATACGCTCCACTGAGTGCCCCTTAATGTAGACCTGGTTTCAAGACCTATAAGGTTAACATCTTTGCAACGAAGACGTGCCTTGTGTTCGGTGAATCCTGCCTCCAAACAACTTAATTCGACCTATGAAAGGCGTATGGTACTTAAGAGGTTAATTAAGGCTATATATAACCCCACCAGTTTCGGTAATCTCCCCTAATCTGAATAAAATCGTCTAGAAATAGCACGAATACAGCATTAACACTAACTGCAATGACTTGTTTTTACCTAACCAGTGGAGGTTATGTTTTTACTGGCGTTGGTTGGTTGGTTGGTTTGTCTGTTTGTATGTTTGTCTGACTGTGTGATAGCAGGACTGTTCAAAAAGTTATGAACGGATTTTGATGAAATGTTGTGGAAGAGTGTGCCATGGCCCAAGGAAGAAACTATTAAAATTTGGGCAGGATCTGGATCCGGATCCGGAGAATTCCCCACAATATCCCCAAAAGCTCTCAATGAATTTCAATGAAATTTTGAGGAAAGGTGGACCATGGACCAGGAAGGACTTCATTAAATTTGGGGCCGATCCGGATCCTATATCCACGAATCTGTCAGCAGGATTACTCAAAAAGCTATGAACTGATTTGGATGATATTTTGTGGAATGGTGGGCCATGGGTCAAGGAAAAATTTTTTAAATTTTTGGGAGGATCCGGATCCGGATCCTATATCCATAGATCCAGATCCGGATCCTATATCCATAGATCCAGATCCGGATCCTATATCCATAGATCCAGATCCGGATCCTTTTTAATGGCAATGGCATTGGCGGAGGTATGCGCTCTTTGAGTGCTTTCTAATATAGTTTGTTTTTTGCTGTCCCCAGATGATTCGTTTCTCCTTCGGAAAGTTCTCTCGTATCGAAAGTGGGTAATGACAATACTACTTAATCACTGTAGTTCGTAAAGTCTCTGCCAAGCTGAATAAAACCATCTGGAGGTGGTTGGGATAAAATGGTATAAGACGTCATCATATTGCGGGGGCACACGATGTCCTCGGGCTGAAGGGGTAAGGCTTTGGCTGCGGTGAATTTTTAGGAGGAAAATCATATCGTCCGTTGTAACCTGCAATAAAATACAAAGCTTTATGTTAACGTTGATGTGATAGTTGCAAATGTTATCGGTGTTCCTAATTTCTCTTGAGCATAGTCAACTCGTCTGGTGGTGACCCAGATACAATGAAACAATGGATATTTCTAATTGCTAATGATATTCCGTAGCATTTCTTCCTCGGCGATTTACTCAGCACATTACACCTCGGTATTATCCTGTGTGTTACTGATCAAATTATCTCCATATTAAATCGATATAAGTACAGCAGGCTACAGTAGGATCTTACGGTGTGATACGGTAAATACATCGCTAAGAGAAATAATAACCTGTGCCACCACAAATGCGGCTGTGTAAAGCAGGAGAGTACACTGTTCAAACAAGTCATCGGTGGGAAGTGGTAAATCTGCGAGGTACCAATGTCATTTTAATATCTTCAGTACCGTGACGCATTATTCATTCTTTTTAATCATTAACCCGCCAGACGATTTCCTTCTCCTGAAGCGAGATTTACTGCGGTTAAAGGAGTTAGTGAAGGTTAGATCTAGCTCCTTAATTCGAAAAGTTTGTGATAACCTGAATAAAGACTTCTAAAATCAGCAAGAATGAAATGAGAGATACGTGAGTGAAAAATGGGTTAATCTTTTATGCGGTGACGGATTCAGTTCTAAAATGAACAAGTTTTTTTTTTTAGCGTATAAGAGACCTTGCAGGCTTTTGGGGTTAGCTTGCACTGGCCCCTCTCTGCAAAGTGTTTTTCACAAGATGAACCAGAAGGCACTCAGAGAGCGCATACCTCCGCCAATGCCACTGCAGGATCCGGATCCGGATTAGGGTCCGCCCCCAAATTTAATAAATTCTTTCTTGGCTCATGGCCCACCTTTTCACAAAATTTCACTGAAATTCATTGAGATTTTTTGGAGGCATCGTGTGAACAAACAACAAAATTTCTAGGTCCGAATGATGATCCGGATCACCACCCAAATGTAATAGATTGTTCTTGGGCCATACCCTATCCCACAAAAAAAAAAAAAAAAAAAAAAAAAAAAAAAAGCAAATTTCGCTCATTACTTTTTGAGTAATCCTGCTAACAGACAAACAGATAAATGAAACTGCCATAGGCAAAGCGCTTGCCGGATGGATCCGATTGTGTCTGCTTAGTTTTCACCGGCGTGTAGGCAGTCATTTGGCGAAATTTTTCGCGTTTCATTGCGAAGCACAGGATGGGTTTAGGAAATTAAAAGTTTCATTGCCAGGATTTCTCTTCAGTTTGGTAGGGGAAAAAAATCGACTTTCGAAATTTGAAAAAAGTCCACTGGGTCCCGACGATTTCTGGACCCACAGCCAATGGGGGGTTTCAACCCCCCACCCAGCCCAGGGCCTTTGATCGGTTTTGATGAAAAAAATAGACTTCCAGGGTTTATGAATATCTACCTTCTGATTTTCTTCTCCCGAGAACGATTTGAGCAAAATGACCTGTAGAGAGCAGACAAACAAACAGACAGACAGACAGACAAACATACGGAACTGACCAACATGCATGCCGAATCTTTCGATTCCGGCAAGCAACAAAGGCCAGCTCCGGCAAAAACTTAACCTCCTTGGCGGAGATAAAAAAAATTGTGTGGACGCAGCAAGAACAAACAGGTAAATACGTCACCTAATTCAATGGCTCACTGACAATTTTCTATAGTTTGTTGGGCAATAAAATTTAAAAAAGGACTTTCATGTGGATGACATAGAATTTACTGAATACATATTAACACTCTCAGGTTCCTGTGACTTACGAGTATTTTTAGCTAAATAAAAGCACATGGTGTTGGTTGGAATATAAACTAGAGTTGTCTCGAAGGTTAACGGTGATAGTACTAAAAATGTCATGCACCCACACTCACTCTCAGATGAAATAAATGGTCTGGCATTAACTAGAGTAGAATACTGGAGTTGTCCCGATCATGAGAAGGCTAATGCAGAACGAAGCAGAAAGATATGAAGGGAAATTTGGCTGAAAATTAATAAATGCATTTGCAGAGCTTAATAATGAGGCTAAGTATGGCTCGTCTAGCATTGTTTAGGCTTGGCTCAATTAAGTTAGAATAGATTACCTAAGTTACGTTAGTATAGGGTAGGTTAGGCTAGACCTGTTTGGTACCACATGTTTTACCTAAGCTTTAAAATAAGTCATCGGACCTAAAAAACAGAAGTAGGTTGTTCATATAGATTAGTTTGTTACTGTTACTGATGAAGTGGATGCAGACAGGAGTGGTAAAATGCACTGGATTCCTTTATTGCTGGAATATATTTTTTGTTTGATAAGTGCTACCGTCGGACGAGTGTATTCAGACTGTCAGGCCCTTGGAAGTGAAGGAGTTAATGTAATTGTATCTAACCCTTTCTCTACGACAGGCTTCCCCCATGATCAGTAAATCGTTGGGTGGAAGCAAGAATGAAAAAGACGTCATCGTACTAAAGGGGTTAATGAGAACACGGGGAACCGAAGGTGGATGAGGGAGCGTCTGACGTTAATATTATTTTATTCCTGCAGCTGCCAGGCGATTGCATTCAGGATCGGAAGTGACAATGATGATAAAGGTTGTATCTACCCTTCACCCCCACCTCAGATCAAAGCTTGTCTTAAATATGAATTAAATAGTCAAGAAGCAGCAGGAATAGTTAAAACCACAGCTTGGGGTCGAAGGGGTGAACACCTAATCTTTAGCAACTTATATTTGCATACTGAGGGTTGATATTCCTTTGGACGCATACCATCTCCCTATTTATACTGTCGATCTGATGACTTATGTTTTATTGTAACTGCCTTTACATAATTATCTTCTGCGCAGAAGAGCACCCAAGTAGCAAAAATGGCTATTGATAGGTATGTCTAACCCCTCAGGTTTGAAAAATGTCTCTCTAATGTGAAAAAAAAACTTGTCTAGTTCAAACAAGAATAAAATCTAAAACATCATCAGATGGCGGTGGTTAAATGTTTCACGCCGAGAGATCTTTTCTAAGTTGAATAAAATCGTCTGGTAGTAGTATGAATAAAATGAACAAAACACCTTTCATACCTGCACCCACCACTGCAATATTGTAAGGAGAAAGAAAACTTTCTTTACGGGCGAGGTTGAGGGGCAGACCCCGGTGGAACAACCTTTCTAAAACTCTAGTCCGAGTGAAAGTCTACTGTTGTGCAAAATGTCGTGTTCCTACGTAAAGCTATGGTGTTCTGCCCCCTGAGAGCAGTCCTCCACCCCCTGGGGGTTCCACCCTGCCTAAAACGTGCCGGAGGTGAACGTCTTCCAGTATGCAACATTTCGTGTTCTGTAGGTTAAAAAAATGACCACGCCTAAAGGCACTGGCCAGGATCCCTAGAGGTGGCCTTTGGGAGGTCTCATCCTACCTAAAACGTGACCCCAGTAAACCTCTACCATTCTGCAAAATTTTATGTTCATTGGTTTATAAAGAATTAGCACTGTCTCTGTAAGGGCCGCAATCCCCCCTCCTCCCTCGACCAGTGGAGAGTGGCCACCGGGGCTTCCATCTTGCATAAAATGTGGCCGAGGTAATCGCCTACCAATATGCAAAATTTCGTGTTCATAAGTTAAAAATTATGACTGTGCATAATGACTTTGCCGGGACCCTCGGAGGCCGCCTTCTCGCCCTTGAGGGGCGCCTTTCCGAGGTTATACCCTTCCCAAAACTTTGCCAGGGTGAATATGCATCAACATGCAAAATGTCATGTTCTTCGGTCCAAAATTTGTCCGTGCATAACAACTTTGCCCGAGACCACAGCCCTCCCCCATGGACGGTGAGCCCCAGGGGACCCACCATGCTTATAACCTGACGCCAGCAGAGTAAAAATTCGTGTTCCTTGTTTTTTTGTTTTTTTTTAAGGAAAGAAAGAAAAAATGGCCGTGCCTAACGTTTTTTGGGGGGAAATTTGGTGGCAACCACCCCGGTGGGGAGTAGCCCTCGGGGGTCCCACCTTGCCTGAAATCCCGCTCGAGGGGATGCCTCCTAGTTTACAAATTTCGTTTTACTAGCACTCCTTCCGTTAGGCCTGAACCCTATTGTTCAAGAATGTACAGTGATTCTGAATGAGTGATGGAGAAAGGGAGTGACATAGTTAAGAACAAGCATTATATTTGGCAGCCCCTGTGGTTGCAGCAGAAATATTCGATGGGAGTGAAAGAGTACAAATGATATGCACAACAAAGGAGAAACTAAAGTGTGTAGTGTCAAAATAAGTTACAAGGGAGATGTGCTAGACGCATCAGCCTGATCAGAATGAGCTTCTGAGAGTAAGGATAATGGTTGCGATGATGATGTTGAGTAGGAGGAGGAGAGCTCTAATAATAATAATAATAATAAGAGTTATGCATCCATCCATCATCCAGTCCTACGTTGCCCCATGAGGAGCGTAGGAGCCCGGGGCTAGGCAAGTTGGTCCTGACATTTAAGATGAGAGTGACCAGCCTCACTCATCCCTGAGTGGCATTACGTGAGCATTAAACCCCAACCATCCCTTGGATATAAACCTTCACCGGCTTAATCCAATTGGAGTGCCGTAATTACCCATTAAACCACCAGGCGCCATAATTTGGTTACATGGTTACCACGCGGCGTAGTAAATGGTTTCCTGGTGTACAGGAAACAATTTGGCCTGTCACTTAGTGTAGTGTCACCCATAGGCAGAAGGAAGAGGAAAGAATGAAAGATAGACAGATAGAAGAGGGAATGTAAAGTCACCCGTAGGCAGAATGACGAGGAAACAATGAAGAACGACATAAGCGGAAGGAAAGAAAGAAGGAAGGATGAAAGGAAAGGACAGACACCCGAGAGTGAGTGGATGGTGAGCGCCTCCACCTACCACCAATAAAAATTTTTACTATTATTTTTAATATTAGTATTAGTATTACTATAATTATTATGAGTATTCACCGGCAAATGTTACAAATCAGCTGCAAAGAATAATTATTACAATCAAGTGTGCGCAGCAAGCGAACCGAACAAGCGTAGTGAAGTGATGTTTACTATACGTTCAGCTGAGAAATGAGTGGCCCAAAACAACCGGCCTGACACGACCCGGCCTGGCCCGACATGACATGGCCCGACCGTGGTGGTAGGGTAAGGCCGGGATAGATGGCCATAAAAGTACTACTTCTCTTCCTTTAAAATTCTCCAAAATTTCACAGTGATTCCTTAGAGGCATTAGCTTCCTATAGCAAAAATCTGAAGTCAGAGATAAATCAGAAAATATAATTAAATTTCGATTTTTAAAATTAGCTCTTGGGCCATCTCTCCCGAGGTGTCTGGGAGAGATGGCCACAGGTCATGGGGATACGAGTAGTTGGCCATACCATTTTCATAAGGTTACGATGGAAACTTATACATATAAACATCATATATGAGGAGATATATATGCAGGCAAACTTTTGTCTCTTTATTCATTGCTATAGAGTTGTAAATTTCCATTTATAATAACATATACTGGAAAAAGTAAATATTTACTTTGTTTAATTTCCTATCTACTTCATTAATTTATAACAGAACGTGTATATCTAAACAGAATAGCCTACACAGAAAAGAAAATGAATTATTATTTATTTAAATAAAAAAATTTCCTTTCATTTCAGTTACCCCATTATTACAAAATATCAAATCAAGTAAAAATGTATTTAAATGAATTATCAAAATGAATTCTCAAACTGACAATGTGTAAAACACAACACAAAGTTTATTTTTTACTTTTTGTTATGGCTTTGCCACGGGACTGGCACACATCAGTGAAAGAGGTGCAAGTTTCATGAAGCCCTACAAATGGGAGAGATGGCTACCCTACAAATGGGAGAGATGGCTATGGCCATCTCTCCCATTTGTAGGGGAGAGATGGCCATAGCACAGAAACAAAGATGCTGGGCAGTATAGCATGCTACACTAGGTAGGAATGTGCAGTTAACATAAACATACTTATTTTGATATGTTTTAGACATCAGGGTCAATAAAATATGTCATTTCTTAACACTTACACAATGTCAACAATAATTTTTGGTAGTAAACACAGAAATTTTTGGTAAAATACTCACAATTATGACGTTTTTTTAAAGTTGGATCACATCGACCGACCATCACAACAACAAGCTCGCTTCTGAAGGAACAGCATTTCCATCTAGTGGATAATGTAGGAACTACAGTGATTGGCCATCTCTACCATATGGCCATCTATCCAGGACTTACCCTATTCAGAGATTGATAGCTTTTCTATTATGTGAGATAGAGTAGAGATTCTTTCAGCAGGCAGTAGATACGTTCAATAAATTTTGTTCTTAACTATATATTTACTCATGAGACCAAAGAAACCCCTTGGAATCCCAGCTTTCAAAGAGAATGTACCGAGAACTTCAGTAGACATGCTTCACCATGAAATCGATAAAAAAAAAAAAAAAAAAAAAAATCCTGTTGTAACACTGTTTTCTTGCATGAATTTTAACAGTTAAATATCGGATATTACACTCATAACTTTACATGAACGTTTTTCTATGTTTAGTGGTGAAATCAGCATGGGTAATCGCCCACTTTCTGGGTTTTATCATTCAGTCAATAGCAATGCATTTACCGACGCAGTTTATTGACATGACAAGTCGAGAGAACAGAACTGAACATTGCGCGTGTGACAAATGCTACAGCGCCTCGCTATATGCGCATCCAGCGCCATGAATACTTATGTGTTGTCGAAAACACGTGCCATGTTGAATGTTTATAACATGATGAAATTATGATGATAAGCATATGTATAAACGCTCGCTTACTCGTTACGCGCTCATAAACCGAACTTTACTGGTGTGTGTATATATATATATATATATATATATATATATATATATATATATATATATATATATATATATATATATATATATATATATATATATGTATGTATCAACCAGTCTCAGATTATCATGTCTGAGGTTTAATGACACAAGGCTGGGTACTGCACTATCGATCATTTCACCTTTCTAGTACGATAAGGTCATGTTTATTTTTAATTTTGTCATCAGTCAATGATAATCAATGGCTTGGGAATGTGTTTTAGTAGCGAAAGGGTGAAAGAAGTAATATCTTATCCTTCCAGTTCCAAAATATCTCCTAATTCAAATGAAGATTTTTTGGCAGTGGAGCAATGAATGTAGAAGGCCGTCATCTTGTTGAAGAACAGTATGGGTAGGTGACCAGCCCTCTCCCTTGATGAAAAAAAAAAAAAAAAAAAAAATTCTACGGGATTCACACGGAAGCGGCAAGCACAGAACTTTGACGGCGAGTGGCGGCCTTGTACCTACAGACCACCAGGCGTCACCGTTAAGTATGCGCCACCACTGTATCCCTTTACTGACATCACAACATATTTATTCAGTCTTGCTACTTCCTCTCGACTTTATTCAGCTTAGGAAACATTTTTCGAACGAGAGGTGTTAGATCATGCCTTCATCAAGTCTTTTAATACCATGGCTCTTCCTCAAACTGTTTGAAATCGCCTGAAGGTAGCAAAAAAAAAAAAAAAAAAGTCATTGTATAATGTAGATGTTTACTTGTTTTCGGACAAAGAACATACGTGGGGTTTTACTCAAGCTATTGCAAGACGCATTTATTCAGAAAAAGTCAATGCCTGGCAGGAAAAGGATTAAAAACTGTCTTAGTTACTCCTCTAACTCCTAAGGTTTTGCTCTGCTGAATGAAAATGGCTGGTGTTAGTCAATAATATTATTAAGGCCGTATGAGCAAAGCGGCTAATAATATGATAAATGTATCCTATTTATATATAGAATTATTTGTATATGTAAATACAAAGTTCCTTATCAACCTGTATATAGGTGTCTATATCTATGTAAGTAATAATAATAATAATAATAATAATAATGCTATACAACTCATTAGTAAGGTAAGCGCCATGTAAATAAAGTCACAAATAGTTTAAGGGCACACATGATTGTCACGCTTATCTCATTTGACACTGGCGAATCACCGTACCTGCGCCTTCTTTACCCCCACCACTGGCTGAAGGATTATTGTGGCCAAGGATTCACAGCAAACCAGCGCCTGTGGCCCAGTGTTTAGTCTGAAGCTTTACTAGATACAAATGCAAGCCTTCACCATGACACTGTTGTTCGTGCAATCCACTCGTACAGTAGCAGCTTGAAGCCACCAGTAGCTGATCTTGGTTCGTTGTGAAATCCTTCAGCCCATTCGTTATAGTGCTTTTTTCATCATGTTCTTCCTATCTACAGACGATTTTATTCGACTTGAGTGAAACTTTCGTACTGATGGGTTTAATACATGCCATATCTAACTCCTTCACCTACGGTAGTCTTTTTTAAATCGAGTGAAATCGTTAGGAGAGAGCAAGAATATTACACAAACTTAAGTTCCAAGGCTGAAAAGCTTAAGTCAGAGTTGCAGGTAGAGTTTCAACTGTCACTGAGGCTGTGCCAATGGCTTGTAATGTCGTAGTCTTCGGAGACTCCCTGGCGAAATCTTCCTCACTACTTTATTTCTGTTCACTGCACTTGTATCCACACACGAGGCTAGGCTACTCCCGTGCTAGATAATATTGTCTGATGAATGCCATATTAAAATTAACAATACATCATTGTACTTGAAAGGATAAGTGTTCGAGGTTATTGCAGCCTGTTCTATTACATTTCCCAAAGGATTTTTTTTTCTTTTTAATTGGTGATATTAACGTTCGGTGGCACAGCCTCATGGCTTTAAATCAAGGCTGATTGGCCATAAACCAATTGAATGTACACACTGGGCCTGGTACCCATGTTTTCCTGATTAGGCCTTTTAAATTAGTTTGAAAAAAAAAAATAGTGGAAGGATGTGCGTGGAACCCCAAAATGCAGGGGTGGAAACACCAGACGCCAAAGCAACCAATCCAGTACAGACACAGGTTCTATTCAGGTTCGACCGCTGTCAAGGCACGGGGAGAGTTCGATTCGATTGTGCCTTTTAGCTTTTTTTTTTTTTTTTTTTTTTTTTTTTTGAGTTGCAAGTATAAGCAAATATGTATTTACATATAAGAAGCAAACTTTGGAAAATGTCAAGTTATTGCAGGCAAATGTTGTTTCTAGATTTTATTAGTTTAACATCGACATAGTTTGCATACAAGCTGATATGAAGGAACGATATGCAAAACAAGGCTCTGAGGAAGAGATGTTGCTAAATCCCAAAGCCAGCAGGAAGACGGCCCAGTATTATATATATAGCTTAATATCAAGGCAAATATTCTTGTTGTCTTGGGAGACTTTCAATTACCTCTTCTTTAGCGAGTTGCTTGTATTTTGCATTTCTTAAATTCTCTCTCTCTCTCTCTCTCTCTCTCTCTCTCTCTCTCTCTCTCTCTCTCTCTCTCTTATATATATATATATATATATATATATATATATATATATATATATATATATATATATATATATGTGTGTGTGTGTGTGTGTGTGTGTGTGTGTGTCGACATGTGCTCCATAAACAAAAACAGAGGCAACTAGTAAGGGCAAGTTGCTGACTTAGGAGGCATTCTAACACCTCTTCCTTAGAGATTTATTTTTTACCTAGTGCATCTTACTGTTGTTCCCAGGTATCCCATTTATAATTATTTTATATTAAAATTGATTTCATAGACAACATACAAAAGTATATTAACGTACTAGATACAGAAATAACCCGGTGAGGAAGGGGTGCTGGCTACGGAGACATTCTGGCATCTCTTCCTTACGATACATTTACAGTAACACAGCTAATTACTATTCTCTCGCATTAAATATGTTGTGTATTTCTTTCATATCAACATATTCCATAATAACATACAAGATCATAACAGTACACAAGATACTTAAATATACTGATGTGGAAGAGGTGCTGGAAGCCTCCTTAAATCGTAAACAACCAGTGGCCACTCCTGAACTGCATGAAATTTTCTGACGTAATCAACATTAAATTCGTTGATTTTTTTTTTTTTCACCATCTTCATAGAGGTAGCTGAGCCCTTTCTTAAATCTTATGGGCTATGGCAAAGAGATCAATTCCAAATTGAATGAACTCGCCTGGCGGTAGCGAGAATATAATTACAATTGTCGTCATGGCCACAGGGTTAAGTGAGGAGAACAGAATCCACTGTACGAAGTATGGATGGCAAACTGGAAAAAATATATATGACCATGAACGATACAAAAACCAGGAGTAGGATAATGATCAGTTGCCTCCCCTAACAAGAATTTATTTTTGCAAGTATGACAACAGATCAGTAGGTATATGGACGGGTAGTTTACTTCCACCAACAAATACAAACATACAGTACATAGTAATTCAAAAGTTAAAAAATATCTGTCAGACAAGTAATTTAGACTCCTCCCCCCAAAATACCATTCATATACTCGTACTGTCCTTCCTCTTCTTATCTTTTCTGAGAGAACCAATCAGAGTCAGGACAGGGATTTAGTGGGAAGTTCGTGAATCCGACCCCACACTGTGACCGCCAACCTTGTGACCAAATTATACTCTTTGGCTTCGTGGGGTTTCTCTGCGCCAAATCGAGAGGGTAATTAGAATGCCATGCCAAAGCTGTGAACGGTTTATAGAGGCTGTACTTCACTGACACCGAAAAGCTTCTATGTGCTGAATAAAATCGTCTGCCGATGGTGACACAAGAGTATCGATGTCTGAATATCACATAGAAAGAGCTAAAGAACACACACACACACACACACACACACACACACACACACACACACACACACACACACACACACACACGCACATACATACGGCATAATCCTCAGACCTCGGGAGTATTTCAGTTGGTAAGTCCAGTCGTTTGACTTTAACCAGAACAAAACAGATAACCCTTCCCCTGAGGCTGAGAGGATGAATTCATAGGAAGGCTTGAGTGAATAGCCCGCATCCCACACAACACAGTACTGCCAGATACGTTACAGTGACACCAACCACGTTTTGTCTTTGTTAGGTGCTTCGGAAATTGTCATCAGAAATTTTTTTTCAGCATGCCCTACCTTTCCAAACCATTTATAATACTGGGAAAATGATGATGTTGCTGTTGATATTGATGAATATTGAGCCTCCCCAGCACCTCCATCAACCAGGAGCACTGGGGATGATGCTCGGAGGATGCTGGCGGACGAATCAATGTAGAGACAGTAGGTTGATGATGCTGAAAAGTATCATAGTTCCCAATGAAAATATTTTTTAGTAATCTTGTATAAACCTTTCAAACTTTCCTTGACAATGAGTAGTAAATAGTTTATATGTATAATGCTAAAAAGTGAAATAAGATTATATATATATATATATATATATATATATATATATATATATATATATATATATATATATATATATATATATATATATATATATATATATATGTATATATATATATATGTGTGTGTG
>NC_137010.1:39858987-39871487 GCF_032717465.1 Coenobita brevimanus | reverse complement strand
CAATCCAGCGAAGTACGATGGTATCATTTTCAGCAACCCTCCCTATACAGTCGGTCTATACTCAGGCTGTGTGTGTGTGTGTGTGTGTGTGTGTGTGTGTGTGTGTGTGTGTGTGTGTGTGTGTGTGTGTGTGCGCTTTGACTCCTCGTAGGGTATTTAATGGATTTGCATGAAACTTCCCAGCTGAGTTCGTCGGGTTCAGGAAAAAATTTTCACACTAGACAGTTTCCTAACCACGATTTTTATGGCGTTTCAGCCTCCCCTATCCAAATATGTAATTATCAAAGTGAAGGGAGGGCAGACATGACTTTGATATCTTAGTACATGATGTACAATGGACTCTCATCCATAATGCGACATTTGAGGAGCGTGACCTCACCCTCATTGTTTCAGACCTCCCCCTCCCAAAAATAAAAACGATCAGAAATGGGGACAATATTCCAAAGGAACATTACAAGCGAGTTCGTCTGGTTCATTCAAAAGTCTTCCATTATATACAGATTTTCACCCTTGACTTCTATGGGGGTCAGCCCCCTCTCACCTAATCAAAAATTCTCAGAAAAAGTGAAAGGAGGACATATGGCTTTGATATATTAGTAGCTTACAAGTTGTACGATGGGTTCTCATCCGTAATGCGATATTTGGAGAGTGTGAACCCCAGTGATTCCTGGGGGGTCAGCCTCCTGTCAAAAATAAAAAAGATCAGAAGTACGGGTAAAGTGAGCAGATGGATTTCAACGATTTTGTCATACATATTACAGGATTAGGTAGGCAGTTTCCATTTTTTCTCTGAATGCACAAGAAGAAACTGTACATCGATATTAAGGGAGCGTGACTCCCCCCCCCCCATGATTCATGGGGTGGTTAACCGCTACAAAAAAAAGAAAAAAAAATCGGAAATAGGAGAAAGATCTCAGTGAAACATTCTAGGTGACTTCGTCTTCTTACGCAGCAGGTTTTCCACTACATCCAGTATTCCAGTCATTATTTTTATGGGGATCACCCTCCCCATCAAATTACGGACTCTGAAATAGTGAAAGGAGGACATCAATGGCTTCGACTTGTTAGTGTATGTTGTACAATAGACTCTCATCCATAATGCAATATTTGCGAAGCATGATCACCAAATGATTCTTAGACGGGTCAGTCTCCCTCCCAGTAATATAAATGGCCAGAAATAGGGAAAAATTTGAATAACATTTCCCAAGTGAGTCCGTTTGGTTACTGGAAAGGTCGTCTATTATATACAATTTTCCATCCATGATTTTTTAAGGGGTCAGCCACCCTTAGGAAATTAAAAATTCTATGAATCTGTGTACGGAGTACAGATGTGACTCCGATATCTTAGTTCATGGTGTACAATGGACTCTTACCTGTAATGCGATATATGGGGAGAATGACCCTCCCAGTGATTCTTGGGGAAGCAGTAAAAGGGGAAAGTGTACACACGCATTTCAGTGGAATCGGCATACATATCGCAGGATGGGGTATGCTGTTTCCATAATTATTTTTTCTGAATACACAGGAAGAAACTGCACATCAAGGTCATTATTATTATTATTATTTTTATTATGATTATCGTTATTATTATTATTATTATTATTATTATTATTATTATTATTATAATTACCATCATTATCATCATCGTCATTATCATTATTATTATTATTATTATTGTTATTATTATTATTATTACAATTATTATTATTTTAAAGGAAACGGTGCAACACTCACCATCCTCTCAAATTATATAGTGATATTTTTCGATGGCAATAAACGAGTGGCAGCCAAATTGCTTCCTCTAACACAGAAAACCATATACCCTGGTGGGTGATATCATATTACCAGCAGATGAACTCATGGTGGTCTAGTGGGGTCAGGCGGTTCAACGGGATGCGGCCCATAGGAGCTGAAGTTGAAGGGACTGATGGTGTTTATTGTTCACATAATGCCGCTGAGGGAAGAACAACTCGTCATTGTCGCCATAAATATCTGGAATGAGTATCCTCTGCAATGAGCAGTCCTCTCTACCCTTTCCTCTCCAAGTCTCAAATACAAGCCTCATCGGGTACTCGTAATCTCAGGGGCTGTCATCCTCACTCTGTCTTTATCACTGCCAGTCGCCTCCACACTTATTAATGCAGTGTGGCCAGACACGGCGAAGTGAATAAATATCGAGTTTGGCTTCCATATTCATTCAGTATTATTTGGAAAGAAGAAATTTCTCAGGCCTTAAGCCTTCAGTTCTTTCTCTTTTGCATAAAGCAGTCTCGTATGCCAAACCAATAATAATAATAATAATAATAATAATAATAATAATCTATATCTATATACCTAGGCTGCTTCCCCCAAGGAAAGGGAGGTACCCGAGACAGGACGACACACTCCCAATTTCCTCATCCACTCAAATACATTCATTCGCATCTTAGCCCCAAGGGTAGAAGGGACAGATCCTCACCGCACCACACCGCACGAGGGTCAACTGTGCACTGCAATTCGCAGAAGGGCCCGACAGCAGAGCTGGTGTACCCCTGCCACATCATAATAGACCCACCCCCATACCCGCACCTGACCTGATCAGGTGATCAGATCAGCTGCATAATAATAATAATAATAATAATAATAAAAATAATTATAATAATAATAACGATAAAAAAATAGTAAGAAAAATATGAATATTAACAATATTAATAACAGTAATAACAATAGCAAATAAAACAACAACGACAACAACGATAACAATAATATAATGATAATAATATCAACAACAACAACAATAATAATAATAATAATAATAATAATAATAAATCCATCCATCCATCCATCATCTAATCCCACGTTGCCCCATGAGGAGCGTAGGAGCCCGGGGCTAGGAAAGTTGGTCCTGGCATTTAAGATGAGAGTGACCAGCCTCACTCATCCCTGAGTGGCATTACGGGAGCAATAAACCCCAACCTCCCCTTGGATATAAACCTACACCGGCTCAATCCGACTGGAGCACCTTTATTACCCACTAAACCACCAGGAGCCAAAATTTGGTTATATGGTTACCACCCAGCGTAGTAAATGGTTTCCTGGTGTACAGGAAACCATTTGGCTTGTCACTAAGTGTAGAGTCACCCACAGGCAAAAGGAAGAAGAAAGAATGAAAGGAAGAAAGACACAAGAGAGAGTGTAAAGTCACCCGCAGGCAGAAGAAAGAGGAAAGAATGAAGGAAAGAAAGACAGAAGAGGATGGATGGAAAGAAGGTTGGAGGAGAGGAAAGGGCAGACACCCGAGAACAGCACTACATCAAGTGAGTGGATGGTGAGCCCCCCCCACCTACCACAAATAATAATAATAATAATACTGTTACAAGAACAACAACAACAACAACAACTACTACTACTACTACTACTATTAATAATAATAATAATAATTATCTATCTATTTATAGACGGACGCTCTAATCCTGCAAAGGGTGGCCGAGGACAAAACGCCTCCAAGTCGCTCTGTCACCCACCATTTGACTGCCCTTCCCCCAACTCACTCCCTCCTCCCTCATATACCTCACAACTCCATCCTTCCACCTCATCCTCGGTCTCCCCCTCCCTCCACTTCACCTACATACACCGTCTTATTATGATGATGATGATGACTGACATAATAATAATAATAATAATAATAATAATAATAGCAAATTTTTAATTATTATTATTATTATTATTATTATTATTATTATTATTAATATTAATATTATCATCATCATCATCATCATTATTATTATTATTATTATTATTATTATTATTATTATTAAGCCTGCTCCCACCTATATACGAGGAGGCCTGAAGTGCTTGGTCTGTCCGTACGTGCGTGCGTGGGTCCGTGCATCCGTAACACCATTTTGGCAGCGATATCTCCTGAACCCATCAACGGATATCCACCAAACTTTTGTCAGTGATGTAGTATGAGGAGATGATGAACTGTTTAGGTCAGCTAGGTCAAGGGGTCAAAGGTCAAGGTCATATGGGGTCGATTTAGTTTATCCTTGTGGGCGAGATATCTCCTGAACCCCTCGACGGATTTCGACCAAACATTTGTCAGTGATACAGTAAGGAAGGACGATAGACTGATTGGGTCAGCAAGGTCAAGGAGTCAAAGGTCAAGGTCATATGGGTGTGGGCGCAATATCTCTTGAACCCCTCGACGGATTTTGACCTAATTTTTGTCAGTGATATAGTATGAAGGTACAATGAAGTGACTAGGTCAGCAAGGTCAGAGGGTCAAAGGTCAAGGTCATATCGTGACGAGTTACTTTATCTTTAGTCTCATACCAACAAACAATGAACCTGTCATGAAGGTTGTATGGCGAGTCCGTGGCAAGGCTTGGCGGAGACATACTGAGTGTCGCTTGGCATCAACGGCTCGGGGCCAGAGTTCTCTGTATTGCATTATTATCGGCCGCCTTGGTAATGTTTTTGCCCGCGTCTGTGTGTGTGTGTGTGTGTGTGTGTGTGTGAGACCATTATGTCTCATGAACAGCTTGAGCTATCACCATGAAACCTTAACTGTAACAAGATGTGGCCAAAATCTTGGACCAGTTCGATAATGGGCACTCGGGGTCAAGGTCAAGGTTGCCAAAATGACTGCCAAAGGTCAACTACTTATTATCACCAGCTTTAGCCCCATTATATCTCATGAAAGGCTTGAGCTATCAACATGAAACCTTCAGGGTCTCAAGATATGGCCAAAATCTTGGACGAGTTCGAAGATGAGCACTCGGGGTCAATATTCTGGCGTGTGATTAGCATTCGGCTCCCAAATGCATTTCTTTTATTATTTTTATTATTATTATTATTATTATTTTCAATCCAGAGAGGCAAGATGATATTTCTGGAACCCCGACCTATATCGTTGCGCGAGATTCATCTTGTGTGTGTGTGTGTGTGTGTGTGTGTGTGTGTGTGTGTGTGTGTGTGTGTTTTGTTACCTTACCTAACTGTTCTTACCTAATTGTATCTTTACAGGAGAGAGTCAAGCTCGTACTGTCCCGTGTCTTGAACCATTTCTAATGTACAGCTCCGGACAGATGAAACGGCTACACCCACCAGCGACTTGGTTTGGGTCTCAGTGGTTCTGGTAACAGTTGCATGTGGAGGAGGGGGGATGTGGGAGGGTGAGGAGGGGAGAAATGTGGGCGGAGTTATACAGGGGGTAGTGTGGGAGGGTGAAGAAGCAGCACAGTCTGGCTGGTGGGAGGGGGAGACGAATGGTTGGGTAACGGAGACGAGAGTCTGCTGAAGGGTAAGACAGGTGAGTGTGATTAGATGAAAAGAAATTACAAAAAATGAATTATTATAATATCTGCTGCATATATTGCATTATATCTACTAAATAAAAACACTGTCTATTATTCACCACCGTATTTGGGTATCCTACTCATTAATATTATCCTTTGGATATTAGGCAATAAATAAAGATATTGGACGGTCTTTCGGACCCGAACCAATTTTTTCATAACTTTTTTCTTCAGCTATTTCCGTATTCTTATTATCCCTCGTGCTTGAAGTCCCCCTTTTTATCACTTTCTCCTACGCCCTACATTTTTTTTAGGCATCAGGCAGTTTAACTTTCTCTTTAAATAACCATATTTGTCAACAAATATTTCTTTCATTAATCTATTTAATTACCTTTTTTCTTTCAATATGCCTTTGTCTAATAATGGGTGTTACACCTTAATTGGCGCCGCTATTTGACGTTTTGAATAAATTTGGTCTAAATTTACGCATATATTGCAGTCTCTCTCAAGTAGGCTGGCAACCTCACACATCCTCCCCCCTGCTTTCTCCTTCTCTCGCTACCCGTTCCCTCCTGTCCATTTGTAGTACTGTTTATCTATTCTTTCTCATATTTTTAACCTCATTCCTTCTTACAAACTTTTAGTGCCATAGGAATTTCTTCCTTATCACCTACAGTCCTACTACATGAAAGTGGAAAAAACTGCCATCGGGAAAAGAATAACTGGAAATTTATGGCGAAGGTTACGATATTAGTTATTTAGAATGAAAGTGTTGGCAGATACGCATTCTTGACGTGATTATCACAGCCACAGCATTTCGCCTTCATAAAACAGAAGAACTATAGGTTTCATGCATTACCTCCTTACGTCCAGCATTACTGTGCAGAACGCCATGTATAACACATTAAGGACCACAAGGACAGTACTGGTAGTAATCGTGATTCTCATGAATCTCTCCATAGGCTATTGAAAACAGTGCTTTATGCCTAACTTCAGAATTATGTTCTCATCATGGCAATGATAGGCAAAGATAATAAAAACAATATATACAACCAAATTATCATTTATTATACAACAAAGCTCAAACTGCCTCCGTGCTACCTGAAAAATTTTAAATACCTGATCATATATATATATATATATATATATATATATATATATATATATATATATATATATATATATATATATATATGTATATATATATATATATATATATATATATATATATATATATATATATATATATATATATATATATATATAATAATACAGGCTCTACACTTGTGAAATTTAACATCGAGTAACCCTATATGGCCAAAGTAATTTCCTCTGCATGGACTGACGTTCTAACGAAACTGGTTGTCCCCCTGCAGTAATTATTAATATATTTTTATGGTCATGTATGACTGAATAGTTTAGTTTATACAAGCGAAAACCTCAGAAATAATACTCACCGAGTATTATTCCTTCTCCAGCAGTTACGCCTTCAGTGACACACTTCCAAAAATCCTCTGGCTTGTCAACATAACGTTTGCTAGGGTCCTGTGATGCAACCGTGCTTCGTGCAATACTCTTCTCATAGTCTTTTCGCTGATATCATGGTCTGTGCATCGGTTTCTGTGGCGTGTAGTGCAACATGGTGGTTTCCGTGTGGTAGGTTGCCATGCTAGTTAGTGTCCTCTGCTTTACCCAACACAATAAATTTTAGATCAAACAGTGTTGTTCATGGTTTAAAATATATATATATATATAGGATCATGTATTTAATTTCTTCAGGTTACATGTGATTGTGTGAGCTGGTTACACCCTTGAGACTGCAGCACGGAGGCAGTTTGAGCTTTGTTGTATAATAAATGATAATTTGGTTGTATATATTGTTTTTATTATCTTTGCCTATCATTGCCTTGATGAGAACATAATTCTGAAGTTAGGCATAAAGCACCGTTTTCAATAGCCTATGGAGAGATTCATGAGAATCACGATGACTACCAGTACTGTCCTTGTGGTCCTTAATGTGTTATACATGGCGTTCTGCACAGTAATGCTGGACGTAAGGAGGTAATGCATGAAACCTATAGTTCTTCTGTTTTATGAAGGCGAAATGCTGTGGCTGTGATAATCACGTCAAGAATGCGTATCTGCCAACACTTTCATTCTAAATAACTAATATCGTAACCTTCGCCATAAATTTCCAGTTATTCTTTTCCCGATGGCAGTTTTTTCCACTTTCATGTAGTAGGACTGTAGGTGATAAGGGGGAAATTCCTATGGCACTAAAAGTTTGTAAGAAGGAATGAGGTTAAAAATATGAGAAAGAATAGATAAACAGTACTACAAAAGGAAAGGAGGGAACGGGTAGCGAGAGAAGGAGAAAGTAGGGGGGAGGATGTGTGAGGTTGCCAGCCTACTTGAGAGAGACTGCAATATATGAGTAAATTTAGACCAAATTTATTCAAAACGTCAAATAGCGGCGCCAATTAAGGTGTAACACCCATTATTAGACAAATGCATATTGAAAGAAAAAAGGTAATTAAATAGATTAATGAAAGGAATATTTGTTGACAAATATGGTTATTTAAAGAGAAAGTTAAACTGCCTTATGCCTAAAAAAAAATTGTAGGGCGTAGGAGAAAGTGATAAAAAGGGGGACTTCAAGCACGAGGGATAATAGGAATACGGAAATAGCTGAAGAAAAAAGTTATGAAAAAATTGGTTCGGGTCCGAAAGACCGTCCAATATCTTTATTTATTGCCTAATATCCAAAGGATAATATTAATGAGTAGGATACCCAAATACGGTGGTGAATAATAGACAGTGTTTTTATTTAGTAGATATAATGCAATATATGCAGCAGATATTATAATAATTCATTTTTTGTAATTTCTTTTCATCTAATCACACTCACCTGTCTTACCCTTCAGCAGACTCTCGTCTCCGTTACCCAACCATTCGTCTCCCCCTCCCACCAGCCAGACTGTGCTGCATCTTCACCCTCCCACACTACCCCCTATATAACTCCGCCCACATTTCTCCCCTCCTCACCCTCCCACATCCCCCCTCCCTCCACCTGCAACTGTTACCAGAACCACTGAGACTCAAACCAAGTCGCTGGTGGATGGGGTGTAGCCGTTTCATCTGTCCGGAGCTGTACATATCCTTAAATTTATGAATTGTTTTGGTACACACTATTTCATTTGGTAGTGCATTCCAGTGATCAATTGCCCTATTTGGGAAGCTATATTTCCCTACGTCTTTATCGCCTCCCTTTTAATGCAGTTTTTTGCAGTGTCCTCTTGCTGATACATCCACATTGGTTATGTAATTATTTATGTCTATTTTCTCCTTCCCTGATATGTATTTATATAACATAATCATGTCTCCTCTCCTCCTTCTCTCCTGTAGTGTAGGTAGATTCAGATTTTCTTTCTTTGTAGCTTAGATCTCTTAAGCTTTGTACCCATCTTGTAGCGGCCCTTTGAATTTTTTTCAATATTATCTATGTGTTTTTTGAGATAAGGACTGCAGACTATTGAAGCATACTCCAGGACTGGTCTAATGAATGATGTTATTATCTTTCTCAGCATGTCCTCATTCATGTATGTGAATGGTATTCTCATATTTGCAAGCAGTGTATACATGTTCCGTACCTTCTCACCGATGTGGTCTGCCGGAGATAGTCTGTAATTGATAATCACACCTAGGTCCTTCTCTCTTTCTGATGTGTGTAGGGTTTTACTTCCTAACTTATGATCCCAATCAGGTCTTTTTCCACTTTTACCAAACTTGATTGCATGACACCTGTCCACATTGAATTCCATTTGTCATGTATTTCTCCATTCATGAAGTTTATTTAATTCTTCTTGTAGCTCTTTGTAAGAGTCTGCATTAGTAATTCTCCTTTGTATTTTTGCATCATCAGCAAACATATTTAGATAGCTTTCATTTCCACTGTTGTTATCTATATCATTTATATACACTAAAAACATAACTGGTGTCAGCACTGAGCCCTGTGGAACTCATCTAGTCACTTCCCTCCATGATCAGTAATTTCCCCTTAGTACTCTTCTCATTTCCCTTTTTTTGAGAAAATCTTGCATCCAACAATACAGTTTGCCTCGGATTCCTCCTTGATGGTACAGTTTCCATAAAAGTCTTTGGTGTGGTACTCTGTCAAATGCATTCTTGAAATCTAAATAGATACTGTCCACCCATCCTTCTCTTTTCTGTAATGTTTCTGTTACTCTATCATAGTAGCTCAACAGATTAGTAACACATGATTTTCCCTTTCTGAAACCAAACTGTCTTTCTGTTATCATATTGTGTTCTTCTAGATGATTTACCCAAACTTTTCTTGTCAGCTTTTCTAATACCTTGCTTACAACACTGGTTAGTGATACTGGTCGGAAGTTGAGTGGATTTTGTCTATTCCCTTTCTTGAATCAGGGAACAATGTTTGCTTTCTTCCAAATATCAGGTAGTTTAGCATGTCCCAAGGATTCCTTGAAAATTAAAGATAATGGTTTACTTAACTCCTTTGCACATTCATGTAGTACCCAACATGAATTTTCATCAGGACCGTTTGCTTTTCCTTTGTCTAATTTACTTAACTCCTCCTGTATTTCTTTTTCTGATATTTGTATATCTGGTAATATGTGTGGGGCATGCATGTTCCATATCATCTCTCTTAGAAATATTTACTTCTGGAAAAACTGATTGGAAATTCTTATTTAGTGCTTCACAAATATCCTTCTCTTGTGTATAGGTGATCCCCTCATCCGTAATGAATTGTGTTTTATCTTTTACTTTAGTTTTGTTTCGGATGTAGCTGTAAAATAGCTTCGGTTGATCACTACTTTTATTTATGGTGTCCTCCTCAAACTTTCTTTGGACTTCCCTCCTTATTCTTGTTTAATCATTTCTTGCCTGTTTAGAGTTGTTATATGCCCTTTCACTATTGTGTCTCCTGTATCTGTTCCACAACAATTCTCTTTTTTCTTTTGATTTTTTACATTCTGAATTAAACCATTTCTTTATTTTCTTTTCTGCCTCTTTGTGCTGTGGGATGTACTTCTGGACTTCTCTTTCATAAAGTTCGCGGAATTTTTTATGTATAACATTTAAATCTTTTCCTCTAAGCTCCTTTTCCCAATCTATTTCTAAGAAGTACTTCTTTAGGTCATGGTAGATTCCCTTTTTACAAATTAGGAACTTTTTGTAACTATCATTGCCGTTAACTATGTCATATGCAATTCTGAACTTGCAATTTAGTACTGCATGGTCGCTTTTGCCGAATGGAGGGTGATACATTAAATTGTTAATATCGCTTGCTTGCCTAGTAAATATAAGATCAAGTACTGAGGATACATCAAGTCCTCTTTTTCTGGTGCTTTCCCTTACATGTTGCGTTAGGAAAAACTCCTGCACGAGATCCAGGAGCTTTTGGTCCTAGCAGCTCTCTTGGCTTATTATATCTAAAGTATTCCAATTTATATTTGTATTAAAATCTCCAGTTATTAAAATTCTTTCCGATTTCTCCTCCATTCTATGTAGTAATGCTCTTAAACTCTGAATTGTACTCTCTGCCAGATCCTCATATGCGCCTCTGGGTGGCATGTATAAATTTATTACAATTTGATCTCTACAGCAATCGATTCTACTTGTAAGGGTATATCTAGTTCTATTTTTTTGACTTTTAGATTTTCCATTGTTAATATTATAATTCCTTCTCCTTTTTCTTAAGTTCCTATCTCTTCTCCATATATTGTATATTCCTCTGAGTTTAGGATGTCATTTGATATCCTTGATCTCTATTTTGTTCAGTTAGGCATATTATATATTGATAATTTTCTCTGATGTAATCATTCATCTCTAATAATTTAGATACCATTCCATCTACATTTGAGTACATCAACTTAATCATCTTGTTTACATACTTGTCTTTACTTGGGTCTAGTACCTTCCTCCTTTTTATTCCCTCCTGGTTATGTACCACTTTTAAATCTCCGTGTGTGTGTGTGTGTGTGTGTGTGTGTGTGTGTGTGTGTGTGTGTGTGTGTGTGTGTGTGTGTGTGTGTTCTTTAATTTCTCGTAGGTCATTTTATGAATCTGAATGAAACTTTCCAGGTGAGTTCGACTGGTCTCTGAGAAGGTCTTCCACTACATCTAATTTTCCAAAAACGATTTTCAGGGGAGTCACCCACCCCTCACCTAACTAAAAATTATCAGAAATACTGAAAGGAAGGCAGATATGACTTTGACACCTTAGTACAAGTTGTACAGTGGGCTTTCAAGCGTAATGCGATGTTAGGTGGCGTGACCCCTCCAATGACACCTAGGGGGTCAGCCCCCTTTCAATAATAAAGAAAAAAGATCAGAAATGAGGAAAGATTTGAATGAAGCTTTCCAGGTGAGTTCGTCTGGGTACCGGGAGGGTCTTCCACTACATATTATTTTTAAATCATGATTTTCAGGGGGATCGGTCCTAACACAACAAAAAATTATCAGAAATAGTGAAAGGAGGGCAGATATGGTTCTCATATCGTAGCATATATTCTACAATGGGTTGTCATCCGTAATGTGACATAAGGGGAGCGTGAACCCCCAGTTATTCTTGGAGGGAGTCAGCCCGCATCCCAAACACAAAAATAATCGAGAACAGAGGAACGTAGTCACATGGATTTCAATGAAATCGGCATACAAATGGCAGGGTTGGGTATGCTGTTTCCATGTTTTCTATGACTACACAGAAAGAAACTGCACATCTTCTTTATTAGTAGTAGTAGTAGTAGCAGTAGTTGTAGTAGTATCATTGTTATTACTATCATTTTTATTATTCTTATTCTTATAATAATAATAATAATAATAATAATAATAATAATAATAATATCAATAATGATAATTATTATTATTATAATTTAGGCTTAGAAAGAGGGTGGTGTGTAACGTGAATCCCCTAACCCTCTTTGCTGTCCTAAATGCATCACGAATGGCCTGGGATCTGCACTTCTCCCCCAAAACCCTAACACCCATCCACCCCTAGGCTCAAGCGTGAAGCACTGGGTGAGGGCGGGCTGCTTCCCCAGTGACAGACAGTGGTGTTAATTGTCCTACTTATCAATTGCCCTTCAGATGCCATAGAACTCAGCTTGGTTATGTACAAAAAGGAGTTGCCTTCTAATATCAGGCTTGTACAATCACGAAGTCATAATACACAAATAT
>NC_137010.1:39838987-39853987 GCF_032717465.1 Coenobita brevimanus | reverse complement strand
GCACAGTCAAATACTACCAGAATGAGAATGGCAGACACAGTGTCAGTTGTGAAAACAGCTACCTCAAACAAAGAACAAAATCGATCGCGACTAGAAAACAGACAGAACAAACAGCCACAAACTTCGTGGCAGCAATCACAGACACCAGGCCACAGACTGTCATATAAGTTTGCGTGCAGTCGAAGCAGAGGCCGTGCCACAGAAACAACTAAATAAGGGAAGTCATCTCGAGGATCACATACTATTGTGCAAACCCTGGACACACAAAGAATGGATGCTTTATCAAAACAAAAGAAGAGAGACAAAAGGCACAAGGGTGTGACCCATACTGCAGACATCACAAGTCCCAGGGTCACTGGACCTCAAATTGTAAGACAATGGAAAAACTTATTTCCATTCTTAAGTCGAGGGAAGGCCAAGCCACGACAAAAAACGACCAATCATAGAGAAAGCCAAATCTAAAATTCACATAGGAGGCATGTTGGGAAGTGAGAGTATCTTGATACCAGCTGTACCGTATGTGAAGTTCAAAACATTTCATATTCTTGGATACAGGCTCTCCAGGGAATTGAATAACACAAGATGAATTAGACAGGTGTTTAAGAAATAAGAAGAAAGTAACTTTCCTAGAAGAATCTGATTTAGACTTATAAGCAGTAGATGGCAAATAAATTACAGTAAAAGGTATGATACGGTTAGGCATCAGTTTTACAGAGACTACAAGACCAATTTCTGCATTTTTCTATATCGTTGAAAACTTAGCAATAAGAGCTAATATCTTGCTAGGTTTAAGAACAATGAGAACAGAGAAAATAATATTACTCCCACAAATGAATGGGATAGACTTTTATAATGAGTTCATAGAGGAATTATCATCAGATTTCTCATCCATTAATAGTAGAGAACCAAAAAGAATTGGAAATATTAAACACCTAAACCAGGGGTTCTTAACCTGGGGTCCATGGACCCCCAAGGTGTCCATGGATGGGCTTCAGGGGGTCCGTGAAGGTCACAACATTGAGAACATTTTAGCGGTATTGCGTGATACCGTTTGGCAGCACTAGCTTTCAATCAAGCTAAAAATAAATATTTGTATATGAAATACCGAAAAAGCGTCCGGTCAGGTAACAAAATCGTCATTGTCGTCAGGTTTTGACTTCTAGAATAGTTTCCCATTGAAAGGAACCAGAGCCAGGGCTTTGAATCATCGCGTTTTCATTTTTTTTTTTTTTTTCGAGAAATGGGAGCAGAATATGAAGTTCTTCTCTACCACACGGAAATTCGTTGGTTTTTCAGAGGACAAATCTTGAAGTTTGGACTTAATTTCGGGCGGAAGTTTATTTTTTTTTTTTATTATTATTTTTTTTTTGAGGGGGGGGAGAAAAAGAAAGCCCACTCTCAGAACAGTTTGACAGGGAGAGTTAATTTATGACTTAGCATACTTGGCGGATATTTTTGGCCATTTGAATGAGATGAATCTTATGATTCAAGCCCTGCAGTCACCATGATGGATGCTTCTGAAAGACTGCAAGCTCTTCTGGCCAACCTGCTACTGTAGAAGAGGAGACTGGAGGCAGACAGCTATGCAAACTCTCCAGTGTTAGAGGAAGTGCTTATAGGCACGATGGAATCGAGGTTGACAAAGCCCTGTCAGTTTCTCTGCAGGCAGAAATCTGCAGACATCTGGATACACTGCAGAATCCTTTCATAGGTTACTTCTGCTCAGGTGACCTTAAAGTTGAAACATGGATTCGTACCGTAATCCTTTCCTTGCCGACATAGAGTGTATCAGTGATGAAAACCTTGCTAAAGATTACCTCACTGATCTCAAGACAAAGGAACTGATACGAAATGAATTAAACTCGAAGAGTCTCGACGAATTCTGGTGTTCGTTGACACAAGCCTACTCTCGTCTGGCAAAGCGAGCTGTGGGTGCTATGATTCCGTTTGCTACTACATACCTTTGTGAGTCAGGGTTTTCAGGGCTGTTTCTATCAAAAAAAAAAAAAAAAAAAAAAAAAAAAAAAAAGTCGAAATCGATTGGATGTCAAAGATGGCTTGCGTGTTGCCTTGTCAAAGACCACTCCACAATTTCATCATATTCAAGCCAAACATAAACAACCTTCTCATTGAAATGAACTTTTGAGCAGAATTAAAGTTTTATTTTGTTTAATTTGCACAAGTTGGATGTATTTCATTTTTTCATCGAGTGGCCATTAACTTCTGCATGAAAAAGAGTGAGAACCATAAATATTTGTAATCATTGTTTTTATACGTTGTATGTCATACACTACGTGAGGTAAATTTCAGTAAAATCAAATATATTCATTGTATGCAAAATGTTGTGTTTATGTGCTTATGTATATTTTTCTAAGGAAGGGGTCCATAACATTCACCATATTCTCAAAGGGGTCCGTGCCTCAAAAAAGGTTAAGAACCACTGACGTAAACAGAAATACACAAGCAGACAAGGGTACAGATCCACTCACACCACCCCCACAGCCTCCTGGACTGGAGACCGAGGTAACGGTACTGACTCATCAGTTTTTCCCGCCCATCTCACCAATGATATAGTTATTCTGCCTAACTCATACATGAAAGTTACCATAAAGAGCAAATTGAAGAATAGTACTGTTCTTGTCTCAGAGGAATTATGTAAAGTGAATGGAGTGTCAGTAGAAAACGCATTATGTCAGCTGAATAACGATGTGCAAACTCAGTTGTTCCTAATTAATCACATAAATGGAGAATTACAGATGAAAAAGGGGACTTGTCTAGTCAATATAGAAAAATGTCCTGCCCTTATAATGGAAATAGTTACAGATGGAACAACAAGTAAGATAAAATCAACGAACAGAGGAAGCATACTGTTTCTGCTGTCTTATCCTTAATTGGGGCTAAAATTACGTATCGTGAGAAATTATATGTTGCAATGAATAGGTATTGGTTATTATTGTATGATAATGGTCACGTGGGTAAGTCAACCGTCACAACGTCTCACAGTTGATGTGGTACAGGGTATTTACCTATAGGTGCAGGTTTTATTGTGCAGCTTTTGTGTTTCGCACATGACTCGCATCTGTCTATATGATTGTTTGTATCTTTTCGTAATGATGGCATGGGAAACTCGTCTGGGATTGTGTGATTATGTAGTTTACGGTAATCAACTACAGCACGTGTTTCTCTGTTTCATTTGGGCACGAAAAATAATGGGGCATTCCACGGGGAGACCAATGGCTCAATAATACCCAGTTTTAGCATTTCATCAACAAGCTGGTTTGCAAGGGTACGTTGTGATTCCAGAACTCTATAGGTAGGTACAAAAATAGGTCGTGTGTCTGGGTGCACGTTAATCTTGTGATTAATCAGGTTAGTACACCCTAATTGTTCTCCAGGTAATGCTACAGTTTGTCGATGTATTTCTAATAAATTCAAGAGATCAGTTTCTTCATTAAATTGTCCTGAGTGAATCAAATTTTCCTTTATGTTTTCATTGTCCGTAGATTTTATCTTACTTGTTGTTCCATCTGTAACTATTTCCATTATAGGGGCAGGATATTTTTCTATATTGACTAGACAAGTCCCCTTTTTCATCTGTAATTCTCCATTTATGTGATTAATTAGGAACAACTGAGTTTGCACATCGTTATTCAGCTGACATAATGCGTTTTCTACTGACACTCCATTCACTTTACATAATTCCTCTGAGACAAGAACAGTACTATTCTTCAATTTGTTCTTTATGGTAACTTTCATGTATGAGTTAGGCAGAATAACTATATCATTGGTGAGATGGGCGGGAAAAACTGATGAGTCAGTACCGTTACCTCGGTCTCCAGTCCAGGAGGCTGTGGGGGTGGTGTGAGTGGATCTGTACCCTCGTCTGCTTGTGTATTTCTTTTTAGGTGTTTAATATTTCCAATTCTTTTTGGTTCTCTACTATTAATGGATGAGAAATCTGATGATAATTCCTCTATGAACTAATTATAAAAGTCTATCCCATTCATTTGTGGGAGTAAAATTATGTTCTCTGTTCTCATTGTTCTTAAACCTAGCAACATATTAACTCTTATTGCTAAGTTTTCAACGATATAGAAAAATGCAGAAATTGGTCTTGTAGTCTCTGTAAAACTGATGCCTAAACGTATCATACCTTTTACTGTAATTTATTTGCCATCTACTGCTTATAAGTCTAAATCAGATTCTTCTAGGAAAGTTACTTTCTTAATATTTCTTAAACACCTGTCTAATTCATCTTCTGTTATTCAATTCACTGGAGAGCCTGTATCCAAGATTATGAAATGTTTTGAACTTCACATACGGTACAGCTGGTATCAAGATACTCTCACTTCCCAACATGCCTCTTACGTGAATTTTAGATTTGGCTTTCTCTATGATTGGTCGTTTTTTGTCGTGGCTTGGCCTTCCCTCGACTTAAAAATGGAAATAAGTTTTTCCATTGTCTTACAACTTGAGGTCCAGTGACCCTGAGACTTGTGATGTCTGCAGTATGGGTCACACCCTTGTGCCTTTTGTCTCTTCTTTTGTTTTGATAAAGCATCCATTCTTTGTGTGTCCAGGGTTTGCACAATAGTATGTGATCCTCGAGATGACTTCCCTTATTTAGTTGTTTCTGTGGCACGGCCTCTGCTTGGACTGCACGCAAACTTATATGACTGCCTGTGGCCTGGTGTCTGTGATTGCTGCCTCGAAGTTTATGGCTGTTTGTTCTGTCTGTTTTCTAGTCGCGACCGATTTTGTTCTTTGTTTGAGGTAGCTGTTTTCACGACTGACACTGTGTCTGCCATTCTCATTCTGGTAGTATTTGACTGTGCTTCGGTCACCTCTGCTTTGCAACATTTCATCTCTACCTCGTTCATAAAATCTAGCAAGCACATTCCTGGGGTATAAGGAATTGTTTTAGCGATCTTAAGGATCCATCATGTAAATTACACAGGGCAGCTACATAACCAATGATGTCTACGACATGCATTGGTGACATCTTTCCATCATCTGTTATCCAATTTGAATTCTTTATGGTAGCTAATAATGTTCTCTTATTGTGGAAACATCTGTTGTTATTTCACCTAGGACAGGATTAGTTGTGTGTTGTCTCATAAGATCCATAATCTTACTGTATGTAATTCTGGAATTATACCTGGCAGAAAGTTTGTGCCTCCAGAGAATTTCTTCAGAAATTCTGCTCTAAACCCCTCATATATCTTTGCTCGTAGGAGTTTATCTGATCTGATTAAGTCGCCTGCTGGACATCTTTCTTGGTTAATCCATGAGGAAAATATTGCTATTTTCTCATGTTCATCCGCTACATGTCTCTTAACAAAGAGTTGTTCACAGTGGTTTATGAGAGACATTACATCGATGCGATCTTTTTCTGTGCCTGATAATTTTGGGATGTTTTTATCCTCATGGAAAACGTAAACATGAGGCGGGGATGTTTGAGTTGTGTTATTGCCTTCATTAGCCATTTTGGTTGGTTGTTTTGTTAAGTTCACTTGGAGTTCTTTGTCGTTATGTGAAGGATTAGTAGAATATGTTTTACCTGACCTATTCACTCTCTTAAGTAGGTTTTCATAAATATGTATGGCAGTGCTAAAGTCTTCACTTTCTACATCAAAGGGAGGTTCCCAATGATCATCATCATCATCATCTAAAAATGAGGTATTTGTTTCTTTATCCTTACTTTGTGGAGAATTTTGTGTGATTTGGTTGTTTTCCTGTTGTTCACCTAATTGTGAATCGACATTCGATGCTAACTGTGTTTCATCTGGCACCAACACTAGTGGTGTTGATGATATTCCTGTCATATCACTTAGCTAAATAAGCTCATATTGCTTAGGTATGGTGTTATGGAACACTTATTTTATGTATGTGTTAACTGTATAGGTGAATATATAAGTATTCATCAATGAAAGGTATTAATTATGTATATGTATACCCTGTATACATATAAATAAGTAAAGGAGGTGATTGTTCCTATTTTTAAGCACTGGGGAAAATTAAGAAAGAAGTATGATCACCCACTTAAAAGGCAGATAATGTCACTGTCGGAGTCTCAGGGCTGTGTTGATAGATGATATCACTCTCGGAAACTCCAGGGCTTGTTGATAGATCAGGGCTGATTGAAGTGAGGAGTGATCTTAGTCATACTCGAACCCCACCATACAACGTCGATTTCTCACTCGATAACTGTTGAGATTAAATGAGTATGAGTAACAATGCGTGAGTAACGATGAGTAACAAGTGGTGGGTGAGGTGCCTGAGTCAGAGGTGCGTGGTGTTTTTTGCTGGCATGTGTGACCTCTTCACCTCTGCATCAGTGTGGTGATGATGGAGACGGAAGGGGGGTTGGAGAGAATGGTGGGGTCAGGTACTGGTTTGTGAGTTGTTGGTTGTAAGTTATGAGTCTGATATGTTTTCTTGTTCCATAGCAATCGTAGATGTTATAGTTAGTTGGTTCGTCATAGAAAGTTGAAGATTCTTTGTAACAATTTTTTTTTATATGTTATGGGGGTGTATATTATGGTGCACTCTTAACCCTTAATTAAGCACCAAAAGGGATAAGGTAAAGCTTGCAAGAAAACTAACTTAACTTTACTATACACTATAACATACACAACCAAAGAAGAAACCAGGGTTCGTTTTACAAAAGAGAGGATTCATATAGGCCTCAGAATACAAATCTAAAACAAGTTATAACTTACCTAACCAGAATACACTCAGTGAAAGCTAAGTACTCACAAAGCTCGAGGAAACGTGGAGACTTGGAAGGTTAAATCCAGATATAATTCACACACTAGTGTAAATGGAGGAGTGAACCAAAAATACGAAATGGTGCACAAACAGTGTGTTTTGTTTTCAAAGTCACGTAGTGAGTAGTGTTGGGGAAAAGTGCAACACAATGTGACAATAGTGTAACGTGATAGCAAATGAGACAAAATGTGTACAAAAATGTGTACAGGAATGTGTGTACAAAATGAGACTAAATGTACAGGAATGTGTGTACAAAAAAATGAGATAAAATGTGTCTCTTCACATTTTCCTCAACCTTATAAAGGAGACTTACTCCGTCTTTCTCAGCTAATTAACCACTAGGCTGTCTTAAAAATAATCTCCGTCCATTCAGAAACAATAGAGGCACCTGCTAACCAATGAGGGGCCAATGGCGAAGTTACACAAATTACACAAGACCAGTGACGTGCCATTAAGAAGGCAGAACAAATATTATTGAGGCTTCTATTGGCAAATACTCTCTTTTAGCTCCTCCCATGCTATAAGCTACACCCACAGTTCAAGGAGAAGAGGGATTTTCTGCGTAATTTATGAGAAAAACATCTGGTGTGTTATCAGTCCAGTGACTGCTAAGTAAATGCAGCTGGGGACGAGGGTTACCCCTTACAGGCAGCAAAACTGATAAGAGAAAAGATTTAATGATCTTAACGGCTCGCTTCTCTCTCCTTTCATTATCATCTTATCTTCTATTTCACCCATTCGCTACTGGGGTAACCACTCCAGTGACTCCTCCCTTCCTTAGAGAAGAAATTTCCCATGAGGAAATTTCCGGATACTGTACAATCAAGTTCTGGACAGGTAATCTGCTAAAACATTACTGACACCTTTTGCATGTCTTACATCAAGGGAGTATGCTTGCAAAAATAGGGCCCAACGGGTCAATCTAAGATTTGTGTCCTTAAATTGGAAAAAAAATTTCAGAGGGTGGTGATCAGTGTACACTACGACATCACCTGACCCTGGACCAACATATACAGAGAAGTGTTGAAGGGCAAGTATGAGTGCAAGGAGTTCATTCTCAATAGTTGAATAATTTCTCTGGGCCTTATTAAACTTTTTGCTAAAATAGCACACAGGCATCTCAAAGCCTTGATTATTATCCTGAAGCAAAACTGTGCCGACCCCTAGGCCACTGGCATCAATAGCTAATTCAAAGGGTTTATCAAAATTTGGAGCTTGAAGCACTGGGTGACTTGACAGGATGGCTTTGACTTTAGAATAGGCTTCCTCACATTCTGGCTTCCACTCATACTTGACTCTTTTTCTTAACAAATCAGTGAGGGGAGCTACAAGATCAGACAAGTTCAGGACAAAACGTCTGTAGTACCCTACCATACCCAAGAATCGTTGCAACTCTCTCTTATTTTTGGGTTGGGGGGAATTGACTATGGTCTGAACTTTAACATCAGGTGGACTTACTTGGCCTAAACCGACCACATAACCTAGGTACTGCTCTGGAGCCCTCACAAATTCACATTTAGCTAAATTAAGCACTAAATTAGCAGAGGACAGTCTCTGAAGCAAGGCATCTAGTTGGCTCAAGAGTTGTTCCCAGGTATGGCTAAAAATAACATCATCAATGTAAGTAACACAATTCTCAACATCCTTGGTGAGATCATTCATCAGCCTTTGGAAGGTGGCAGGAGCATTCTTCATACCATAGGGCATGACCTTACATTTATAAGACCTGCCACCGACCACAAAACAGGAAATTTCTTGGGCCCTTACTGTGAGTGGGACTTACCAATATCCCTTCATTAAATCTAATTTTGTGATAAACTTAGCATTGCCTATCGTGTCCACAAAATCATCTACTCTAGGAAGTGGGTAAGTATCAGTCTTGGTAAGGGAGTTGACTTTACAATAATCAATACAAAAGCGATGTGACCCATCGAGTTTTGGAACCACTATGACCGGGGAGCACCACCCACTTTGACAGGACTCAATTAACCCCTGCTGCAACATGTAGTTCAGTTCCTCTTGAATGATGGTCTGCTTCTGAGGACTAGCCCAATAGGGGGACTGCTTTACAGGCTGGCATCTCCAATGTCCACGTCATGCTGTGCCACTTCCGTCCGTCCTGGGGTGTCCCAGAAGACATCAGGGAAATTCCTGAGAAGGGCAACAAGCTCAGCACACTGCTCAGCAGTCACGTGGGAGAGTTTATCAGTCAGTGTACTCCAAGCTTCCTAGTTTTCTCTCCAACTGGTCATCTGGTCCAAAGTCAAAATGCAGCCCTCATCCTCTGCCAACTTGACAGCCGACACCATGCATGCAGCACTAGGGGGGTCCATGTCTCGCCTGTGGTACTCCTTCAACATATTTATATGGCACAATCTTCGTCTCTTCTTCCGATCTGGGATTAAAATGACATATTTGACTTCACGTACCCTCTTTTCCACTAGATAAGGGCCTGCAAAACTTGCCTGCAGAGGCTGGCCATGAATGGGAAGCAAGACAAGAACTTAATCGCCTGGGTGAAACATTCTGTACCTAACTTTCTTAGTGATCATACCACCTCTTCATCTTCTCCTCAGAGGACTCCAAGTGTGTCCTGGCTACTTCCATACTATAGGCCAGTTTTTCTTTAAATTTTGACATATAGCCTAGCAAGTTAATTTTGTCATCATCCTTGACCCATTGTTCTTTGAGGAGTTTAAGAGGACCTCTTACTTCATGGCCAAAGATTAACTGAAATGGAGAGTAGCCCAAGGACTCGTTCAGTGCCTCTCTGGTTGCAAAAAGTAGGAAAGGCAAACACTTGTCCCATTCCTTTTCATCAACACATAGTTTTCTGAGCATACTCTTCAAAGTTTGGTGATACCTCTGTAATGCACCTTGACTCTGAAGATGATAGGCTGAGGAAGTGATCTGTGAGATTCCTAACTCCTTAAGGGTTTGTCTGAACAGTAACACGTTGTTTGGCCTTAAATAATAACACTCTGTCAGTTCAGACTCACATTCATCTTCCCTAACTACTGAGTCAATTAAAGTTGCAATCTCTGGATCAGATCTTTGCACATCAGCTACCTTTGCACTTGCATCAGTCTGGGGAGAATCATCAACCTTTGAGTCATTTAACTGGGCAAAAAAGGTATCACCAAGCTCAATATCATCATCAGCATTGCCAGTGCCATTACTGTCAACGTTCTCATGGCTGGCTTTTGGCGTCATAGCTCTAGTTACAGCACATGCTGGAAACAATTTAGGACATGTATCTTCCAACTCTTTAGTCCTGTCCTCACTCAGGGGAGTTTTTGACACGCAGGGAACAGCACTCACCTGTCCTCCTGCCAAGTTATTACCCAAAAGGAAAGTGACCCCTTGTACAGGAAGCTGGTCAACAACACCCACACACACTGAACCAGTAGCTAACTCTGGCTGGAGCTTCACCTCAACTAGGGAAACAGATACAAACTCAGCTATACTCTGCAGCAAGACACATTCATTAGGGTCAGCTACATCAACAATCCCCTTCAACATTAGTGACTGTGAAGCTCCTGTGTCTCTAAGTATAGTGACTACCTTACCACCTTTTCCATCAAATGAAACTAACCCCTTAGAAATAAAGTTAGTAAATAAATGACCTTGGGAGGAGTCACTTTGAGTACTGCTTGGGAGAGGACACTCTGATGGAGTCTTATTACCACTCTCACCTGAACCTGACGGCTTCACTGCCCCAGTCTTACTAATGTCTAACAATGGCTCTACAGGAGTCTGTCTATCCACCACTGACAGTTCCACTCTGGCCTTATCAACAATATGCACCTGCTGGGGTAGTGTCTGACTACCGCTAACAATATTTGTGGGTGGCTGCTCTCTGTTGGTGTCAAAAGATCCCCAAGAGTTTACCAAAAAAATAGGTTTTACAGAGGAACCTTTCCCTCGTTTTTTCCAGCACCAATCCTCCAAGTGCCTCGTTTTCTGGCAATACTGGCAAAACCTGACACTTTTTCTTGACCCTCTAGCAACACAGTCCTCACTTACTTTCGTAGAACTAACATGCTCTGGGGTTGCAGTGTTCCCACTAGTGTCACATGACATTAACTTGCCTTTACCAGAAGACGGGTTCACAAAAACTGGTTGATTCACTCTCCTACCCTTAACAAATAACTGAGGCTTACGTTCATGCTTATGAATTAGACTATAGTTATCTGCCACAAAAGCAGCCTCAGCTAGGGTATCTCAATCTTTCTCCACTAGGTATGTAACCACGTCCCTATCTATCTTACCAGTGAAGTTCTCCAAGATCATTCATTCTTTAAGTTTACAGAAATCATCAACTTTCTTAGAATACAACCACTGATCAAATAAATCTGTGAGTACTCTAGCATATTCCACATGAGTCTGATCTTTCTGTTTAAAGGTGGATCTAAATTTAATCCTATATGCTTCTGTCACTAGTTCATATGCTTTGAAAAAGGCATCTTTTAAACAATCATAGTTGGCACTTTGAAAAACAGATAAAGAAATATAAGCCTCTTCAGCCTTTCCTTTCAAAACACTCTGCAGCAGTACTGTCCAAGAGTCTTTTGGCCACAAGAGACGACCTGCCACCTTTTCAAACATATGGAAATACTTGATGACATCTTGCTCATTAAAGGGAGGTACTAGTTTAATGTTCCTAGCAACATCAAAAGTTTCTTTGGCAGATGAACTACTAGCTCTAGGTAAACTATCCGGGTGCTTCAAGCTGAATTCGTGATCCATTTCCTTTTGTCTCATTTGAGCCTGTAATTCTGTTTCCTTCATTTTGGCATTCCATTCATGTTCTCTCATTTTTGCTTGCACTTCTAGTTCCTTCAGCTTAATTCTGGCTAACTCACGTTGCACTTTGTCACCAGTATCGTGAGCAGAAAAATCACTAGGGCCAGGTATCTCCGATGCCCAAGGTTCAGGGTCAACACCTTGTACAGTATCAAATGGGTCAGAACTAGCTATAGAGGACTCACTTTGCTCAAACATGGTGTCCAATATTAAGTCAAGTAACTTAGTCTTAGTGATTGTGGCAGGAAATCTCAACTGTAAGGCCTGGGCCAGCAATATGAGCTCGTGTTTTGTGACTGTTTTCACTCTGATTGGGGAAGGCTTAGAATCCAAAAATGCTTTCACATCATTATCATTCACTAGAGCCATGATTACTGATTATAGTTTAGTAGGTAAGAGTAAGCACTGTGTATGTGGCCAAGGTTGCCAATATTATGTCACAGAGCTATCCTGGCGAGGAGGTCCCCAAATTGTCACGGGGGTGTATATTACGGTGCACTCTTAACCCTTAATTAAGCACCAAAAGGGATAAGGTAAAGCTTGCAAGAAAACTAACTTAACTTTACTATACACTATAACGTACACAACCAAAGAAGAAACCAGGGTTCGTTTTACAAAAGGGAGGATTCATATAGGCCTCAGAATACAAATCTAAAACAAGTTTTTTCTTACCTAACCAGAATATACTCAGCTCGAGGAAACGTGGAGACTTGCAAGGTTAAATCCAGATATAATTCACACACTAGTGTAAATGGAGGAGTGAACCAAAAATAGGAAATGGTGCACAAACAGTGTGTTTTGTAATCAAAGTCATGTAGTGAGTAGTGTTGGGGAAAAATGCAACACAATGTGACAAAAGTGTAACGTGACAGTAAGTGAGACAAAATGTTTACAGGAATGTGTGTACAAAATGAGACTAAATGTACAGGAATGTGTGTACAAAAAAATGAGACGAAATGTGTCTCTTCACGTTTTCCTCGACCTTATAAAGGAGACTTACTCCGTCTTTCTCAGCTAATTAACCACTAGGCTGTCTTAAAAATGATCTCCGTCCATACAGAAACAATAGAGGCACCTGCTACCAATGAGGAGCCAATGGCGAAGTTACACAAATTACACAAGACCAGTGACGTGCCATTAACCCGCTGTGTGCCAGCTATTTTTAGCCCTCTGGGTCACCCCAGTGCCTGCCATTTTTTGACCTTTTTTGGGGGGGGCTAAAATGATAGATTTTGATGTGGAAACAACGAAATTCGCCATTAAAATGCTCACCGAGGCTCGGAAATCAGTTTTATTGAGTCCTGCATACTCGTGTACAGATATAGCCGCTCTCTCATGTTCACCACGTAAGTGAGAGAAAGCCTTTTTCTATGTAAGGTATACCCAGGTATTTATGCTGGGAAGGTATAGCAATGTTCAGTACACTTTTCTGATCACTTATTACTTCAACAGCTATCACAATTTGCGTGTCTTTCTCACTGTGAATGGATTATCTTACACTTACTTGAAGATAGGTACAACCTGATTTCATTATGTCACGGGGTTTTTAAAATAAAAGCTTATATTATTTAATTGATAATAATATTCAATAATATTGAAGAGCAGGGACAATGATTGTCTTACTAAATCAAGCAACGATTACTTTACGCTAGCTTGCTTCGCACGATTCTCTAAGAACGAGAATTTATCAACTTTCTCGACAATACACAGCAGAGACTAATCACTCAATTGCTGTTTATTTGTACTGTAGCCTCTGGAGAAAGTTTCTTCACCCCTGACAATAAATAACTAATACTAATAATAGTATCAGGTTCTTGCTGATGCTTAACTCCTAGGAGGCACAACGGATTTTAAGCTTAATACAAGACTGGCCTAAGTACCAGTTATGAATGGCAAATGTTTATGCAAGCTAGGAGCTATGAGAAATAGGCTTAATTGTGGAGAAATGAAACAAGAGTTTACATTACATTAAGCTCAAGAAAAAAAGAACTGTTAAATTTATTGATTACAAAATAAATTTGACGTTACATTTCAAAATCAAATTAATGAGATTGCACTCACTCACTCACACAAGAGCTAAATTCTTACGCCTAGAAAAGAACACAACATGCGGCGCAGCCGGCCAGCATGTAAGGAAACAGCTCACTTAACTAAACTCTTAAACCTAGGAAAATACAAAAATGAAATACTGGTCGATGAATGCGGTGTATCACCAACTAAGGTGGGAGTCTGGAGAACTGTGGTCTTGTGGAGTCTGGGTGCTGCTGACCTCTCTCTCTCACACTTCTGGAGCACAGTACCTCACTCCTTCACGGCAAACACTGGACTGCCTATTCAAACGATGCGTGTGGTAGAACGCATAGGCCACCGGAAGAAGGCGTGGCTAATGGTTGAGGCAAGCAGGGACGAACAATAAAGAAACAATAGTATCGCTCAGTACAGCACTTAGTGACGTGCATTAGATCGGTCACTTATGAAACAGTGACGAATGTTTTGAAAAGTATACCACCGAAGTGGAGAGAGAAACGGTTAACTGAGCGATACACAGTGAGTTTTCCACTAATAGTTCATGGCTTCTCACAAAAGGGAAATGTCGCTAATTTGATTCGTGACACATTACATACAGTCCTGTCCCTTACAAGAAGGTATTTACAACTTGACTTCATTATATAGTCTTTACACTTACAAGAAAATATTTACAACTTACACTTACATCAAAATACAAAATGCCTTCACTATGTACAGCACTGGGTGAGGAACACAGGCAGAGTGAGGCAGAGTGAGTGTGAGAGGGGGAGCGAAGAGTGTACAGTCTTGACAGCTTGGGGGATGGTAGAGGAACAGTTACCCTACATGCCTGCCAATTTTTACCCGCGAATCTTGAAAAATGCTGTCACAGTGAAGATTTTTATTTTAGACCGTTTTAAAATGGCACTGGCACTGGCCGCGGCATTATGTTAGACCATTTTAAAACGGCACTGGCACTGGCCGCGGCATTTTGTTAGACCATTCTAAAACGGCACTAGCACGCGGCGGGTTGAGAAGGCAGAGCTAATATTATTTAGGCTTCTATTGGCAAATACTCTCTTGTAGCTCCTCCCACGCTATAAGCTACACCCACAATTCAAGGAGAAGAGGGATTTTCTGCATAATTTGTGAGAAAAACATCTGGTGTGCTATCAGTCCAGTGACCACTAAGTAAACACAGCTGGGGACGAGGGTTACCCTTTACAGGCAGCAAAACTGATAAGAGAAAAGATTTAGTGATCATAACGGCTGGCTTCTCTCTCCTTTCATTATCATCTTATCTTCTATTTCACCCATTCGCTACTGGGGTAACTACACCAGTGACATATACTACTGGCAAGGCGTCGTGTGGCTCGACTTGTAGTATTGTGTGTTTTCTATCTTGGTAATGTAGAA
>NC_137010.1:39823987-39836487 GCF_032717465.1 Coenobita brevimanus | reverse complement strand
GCGGTTATTCCTTGATATTTGTGTTTTATGACTTCGTGATTGTACAAGCCTGATATTAGAAGGCAACTCCTTTGTACATATCCAAGCTGAGTTCTATGGCATCTGAAGGGCAATTGATCCGTAGGACAATTAACACCACTGTCTGTCACTAGGGAAGCAGCCAGTCCTCACCCAGTGCTTCACGCTTGGGCCTAGGGGTGGAAGGGTGTTAGGGTTTTGGGGGAGAAGTGCAGATCCCAGGCCATTCGTGATGCATTAGGACATCGAAGAGGATTAGGGGATTCACGTTACACACCACTCTCTTTCTAAGTAATAATAATAATAATTATTATTGATATTATTATTATAATTATTATTATTATTATAAGAATAAGAATAATAAAAATGATAGTAATAACAATGATACTACTACGACTAGTACTACTACTACTACTACTAATAATAATAATAATAAAATAGATGTGCAGTTTCTTCCTGTGTAGTCATAGAAAACATGGAAACAGCATACCCAACCCTGCCATTTGTATGCCGATTTCGTTGAAATCCATGTGACTACGTTCCTCTGTTCTCGATTATTTTTGTATTTGGGATGCGGGCTGACTCCCTCCAAGAATAATTGGGGATTCACGCTGCCCATATGTCGCATTACGGATGACAACCCATTGTAGAACATATGCTACGATATGAGAACCATATCTGCCCTCCTTTCACTATTTCTGATAATTTTTTGTTGTGTTAGGAGCGATCCCCCTGACATTTATGATTTAAAAATAATATGTAGTGGAAGACCCTCCCAGTAACCAGACGAACTCACCTGGAAAGCTTCATTCAAATCTTTCCTCATTTCTGATCTTTTTTAATTTTTGGAAAGGGGCTGACCCCCTAGGAATCATTGGAGGGGTCACGCCCCCTAACATCATATTACGCTTGAAAGCCCACTGTTCAACATGTACTAAGGTGTCAAAGTCATATCTGCCTTTTTTTTTCAATATTTCTGATAATTTTTAGTTAGGTGAGGGGTGGGTGACCCCCCTGAAAATCGTTTCTGGAAAATTAGATGTAGTGGAAGACCTTCTCAGAGACCAGTCAAACTCACCTGGAAAGTTTCATTCAGATTCATAAAATGGCCTACGAGAAATTAAAGCACACACACACACACACACACACACACACACACACACACACACACACACAGATTCAAAAGTGGTACATAACCAGGAGGGAATAAAAAGAAGGAAGGTACTAGACCCAAGTCAAGACAAGTATGTAAACAAGATGATTAAGTTGATGTACTCAAATGTAGATGGAATGGTATCTAAATTTTTAGAGATGAATGATTACATCAGAGAAAATTATCCATATATAATATGCCTAACTGAACAAAATAGAGATCAAGGATATCAAATGACATCCGAAACTCAGAGGAATACAATACAGTATATGGAGAAGAGATAGGAACTTAAGAAAAAGGAGGAGGAATTATATTAACAATGGAAAATCTAAAAGTAAAAAAAATAGAACTAGATATACCCTTACAAGTAGAACTGATTGCAGTAGAGATCAATACATTTGAAGGGAAAGTAATTGTAGCAAATTTATACATGCCACCCAGATCAAACACATGGGAAAGAGGCGCATATGAGGATCTGGCAGAGAGTACAATTCAGAGTTTAAGAGCATTACTACACAGAATGGAGGAGAAATGGGAAAGAATTTTACTAACTGGAGATTTTAATACAAATATAAATTGGAATACTCTAGATATAATAAGCCAAGAAAGCTGCTGGGACCAAAAGCTCCTGGATCTCGTGCAGGAGTTTTTCCTAACGCAACATGTAAGGGAAAGCACCAGAAAAAGAGGACTTGATGTATCCTCAGTACTTGATCTTATATTTACTAGGCAAGAAAACAATATTAACATTTTAATGTATCACCCTCCATTCGGCAAAAGCGACCACGCAGTACTAAACTCCAACTTCAGTATTGCATATGACATAGTTAACAGCAATGAAAGTTTCAAAAAGAGCCGAATTGTAAAAAGGGAAACTACCATGACCTAAAGAAGTACTTCTTAGAAATAGATTGGGAAAAGGAGCTTAGAGGACAAGATTTAAATGTTATATATAAAAATTTCTGTGAACTTTATGAAACAGGAGTCCAGAAGTACATCCCACAGCACAAAGAGGCAGAAAAGAAAATAAAGAAATGGTTTAATACAGAATGTAAAAAATCAAAAGAAGAAAGAGAATTGTTGTGGAACAGATACAGAAGACACAATAGTGAAAGGGCATATAACAACTGTAAACAGGCAAGAAATGATTATACAAGAATAAGGAGGGAAGCCCAAAGACAGTTTGAGGAGGATATCATAAATAAAAGTAGTGATCAACTGAAGCTATTTTACAGCTACATCAGATGCAAAACCAAAGTAAAAGATAAAATACAATCCATTACAGATAAAGGAATCACCTATACACAAGAGAAGGATAATTGTGAATCACTAAATAAGAATTTCCCATCAGTTTTTACAGAAGAAAATAATTTTGAGAGAGGTGATATGGAACATGCATGCCCACACATATTACCAGATATACAATTATCAGAAAAAGAAATACAGGAGGACATAAATAAATTAGACAAAGGAAAGCAAATGGTCCTGATGAAAATTCATGTTGGGTGCTACGTGAATGTGCAAAGGAGTTAAGTAAACCATTATCTTTAATTTTCAAGGAATCCTTGGGACATGTTAAACTACCTGATATTTGGAAGAAAGCAAACATTGTTCCCTGATTCAAGAAAGGGAATAGACAAAATCCACTCAACTACCAACCAGTATCACTAACCAGTGTTGTAAGCAAGGAATTAGAAAAGCTGACAAGAAAAGTTTGGGAAAATCATCTAGAAGAACACAATATGATAACAGAAAGATAGTTTGGTTTCAGAAATGGAAAATCATGTGTTACTAATCTGTTGAGCTACTATGATAGAGTAACAGAAACATTACAGAAAAGAGAAGGATGGGTGGACAGTATCTATTTAGATTTGAAGAATACATTTGACAGAGTACCACACCGAAGACTTTTATGGAAACTGTACCATCAAAGAGGAATCCAAGGCAAACTGTATTGTTGGATGCAAGATTTTCTCAAAAAAAGGGAAATGAGAAGAGAACTAAGGGGAAATTACTGATCATGGAGGGAAGTGACTAGCGAAGTTCCACAGGGCTCAATGCTGACACCAATTATGTTTTTAGTGTATATAAATGATATAGATAGCAACATTGGAAATGAAAGCTATCTAAATATGTTTGCTGATGATGCAAAAATACAAAGGAGAATTACTAATGCAGACTCTCGCAAAGAGCTACAAGAAGAATTAAATAAACTTCATGAATGGAGCAATACATGGCAAATGGATTTTAATGTGGACAAGTGTCATGCAGTCAAGTTTGGTAAAAGTGCAAAAAAACCTGATTGGGATTATAAATTAGGAAATAATACCCTACACACATCAGAAAGAGAGAAGGACCTAGGTGTGATGATTAATAACAGACTTTCTCCGGCTGACCACATCGGTGAGAAGGTACGGAACATGTATACACTGCTTGCATATATGAGAATACCATTCACATACATAAATGAAGACATGCTGAGAAAAATAATAACATCATTCATTAGACCAGTCCTGGAGTATGCGTCAGTAGTCTGCAGTCCTCATCTCAAAAAACACATAGATAAGATTGAAAAGGTTCAAAGGGCTGCTACAAGATGGGTACCAAGCTTAAGGGATCTAAGTTACAACGAAATACTAGAAAATCTGAATCTACCTACACTACAGGAGAGAAGGAGGAGAGGAGACATGATTATGTTATATAAATATATATCAGGGAAGAAGAAAATAGACATAAATAATTACATAACCAATGGGGATGCATCAGCAAGAGGACACTGCAAAAAACTGCATTAATAGAGAGGCGATAAAGACGTAGGGAAATATAGCTTCCCAAATAGGGCAATTGATCACTGGAATGCGCTACCAAATGAAATAGTGTGTACCAAAAAAATTCATAAATTTAAGGATATGTACATTATAAATGGTTCAAGACACGGGACAGTACGAGCTTGACTCGTTCCTGTAAAGATACAATTAGGTAAGAACAGTTAGGTAAGGTAAGAAAACACACACACACACACACACACACACACACACACACACACACACACACACACACACACACACACACACACACACACACACACACACACACACACACACACACACACACACACACACACACACACACACACACACACACACACACACACACACACACACAAGATGAATCTCGCGCAACGGTATGGGGCGGGGTTCCAGAAATATCATATTGCCTCTTTGGATTGAAAATAATAATAATAATAATAATAATAATAATAATAATAATAATAATAATAATAATAATAATAATAATAATAATAATAATAATAATAATAATAAAAGAAATGCTTTTGGGAGCCGAATGCTAATCACCAGCCAGAATACTGACCCCGAGTGCTCATCTTCGAACTCGTCCAAGATTTTGGCCATATCTTGAGACCCTGAAGGTTTCATGTTGATAGCTCAAGCCTTTCATGAGATATAATGGGGCTAAAGCTGGTGATAATAACTAGTTGACCTTTGGCTGTCATTTTGGCAACCATGACCTTGACCCCGAGTGCCCATTATCGAACTGGTCCAAGATTTTGGCCACATCTTGATACAGTTAAGGTTTCATGTTGATAGCTCAAGCTGTTCATGAGACATAATGGTCTCACACACACACACACACACACACACACACACACACACACACACACACACACACACACACACACACACACACACACACACACACACACACACACACAGACGCGGGCAAAAACATTACCAAGGCAGCCGATAATAATGAAACGCAGAGAACTGGAGCCCCGAGCCATTGATGCCAAGCGACACTCAGTATGTCTCCGCCAAGCCTTGCCACGGACTCGCCATACAACCTTCATGACAGGTTCATTGTTTGTTGGTATGAGACTAAAGATAAAGTAACTCGTCACGATATGACCTTGGCCTTTGACCCTCTGACCTTGCTGACCTAGTCACTTCATTGTACATTCATACTGTATCACTGACAAAAGTTAGGTCAAAAGCCATCGAGGGGTTCAGGAGATATTGCGCCCACACCCATATGACCTTGACCTTTGACTCCTTGACCTTGCTGACCCAATCAGTCTATCGTCCTTCCTTACTGTATCACTGACAAATGTTTGGTCGAAATCCGTCGAGGGGTTCAGGAGATATCGCGCCCCCAAAGATAAACTAAATCGACCCCATATGACCTTGACCTTTGACCCCTTGACCTAGCTGACCTAAACAGTTCATCATCTCCTCATACTACATCACTGACAAAAGTTTGGTGGATATCCGTTGATGGGTTCAGGAGATATCGCTGCCAAAATGGTGTTACGGATGCACGGACCCACGCACGCACGTACGGACAGACCAAGCACTTATGCCTCCTCGTGTATAGGTGGGTAGGAGGCTTATTAATAATAATAATAATAATAATAATAATAATCATTCATTCATTCATTCATTGCCAGACGCCATGTATCCCAAATGGGGTGGCCAAGGGCTTAGAGTTAATTGTTTTATAGGGAGGGGCACTAATCCTCCACCAACCCCACTTGACACGTAGGGAGAACGTTATGCCAACAGCATCTGGTGTTCCTAGGCGGTCACCCATCCAAGTACTAACCAGACCCAATGTTGCTTATAATAATAATAATAATAATAATAATAATAAGAAGAAGAAGAAGAAGAAGAAGAATTTGCTATTATTATTATTATTATTATTATTATTGTTACTATTATTATTATTATTATTATTATTATTATTATTATTATTATGTCAGTCATCATCGTCATAATAATAAGACGGTGTATGTAGGTGAAGTGGAGGGAGGGAGAGGGAGGGGGAGACCGAGGATGAGGTGGATGGATGGAGTTGTGAGGTATATGAGGGAGGGGGGAGTGAGTTGGGGGAAGGGCAGTCAAATGGTGGGTGACAGAGCTACTTGGAGGCGTTTTGTTCGCGGCCACCCTTTGCGGGATTAGGGCGTCCGACTATAAATAGATAGATAATTATTATTAATATTATTATTATTATTATTATTATTATTATTATTATCATTATTATTAGTATTAGTATTAGTATTATTTGTATTTTTAATAATAATAGTAGTAGTAGTAGAAGTAGTAGTAGTAGTAGTATAGTAGTAGTAGTAGTAGTAGTAGTAGTAGTAGTAGTAGTAGTAGTATCATTATTATCATTATATTAATGTTGTCGTTGTTGTCAATGTTGTTTTATTTGCTATTATTATTACTGTTATTATTATTATTAATACTCATATTTTTCTTACTATTTTTATCATTACTATTATTGTTATTATTATTATTATTATTATTATTATTATTATTATTATTATTATTTTTATTATTCAGCTGATCTGATCAGCTGATCAGGTCAGGTGCCCGTAAGGGGATGGGTCTATTATGATGTGGCAGGGGTAAACCAACTCTGCTGTTGGGCCCTGCTGCGGATGTCACTGATTGTACTGTGCGGTGTGGTGCGGTGAGGATCTGTCCCTTCTCCGCTTGGGGCTAAGGTACAAAAGAATGTATTTGAGTGGATGAGGAAATTGGGAGTGTGTCGTCCTGTCTCGGGTACCTCCCTTTCCTTGGGGGAAGCTGCCTAGGTATATAGATATTGATAGATTATTATTGTTATTATTATTATTATTATTATTATTATTATTAAAGAGTTACAAGCAATCCCATATTACTCTCCCCGTGTCTGAGTGTAGGGGGGAGGGCACACTAGGCTGGTTTATGCAAAAGAGAAAGAACTGAAGGCTTAAGGCCTGAGAATTTCTTCTTTCCAAATAATACTGAATGAATATTGAAGCCAAACTCGATATTTATTCACTTCGCCGTGTCTGGCCACACTGCATTAATAAGTGTGGAGGCGACTGGCAGTGATATAGACAGAGTGAGGATGACAGCCCCTGAGATTACGACTACCCGATGAGGCTTGTATTTGAGACTTGGAGAGGAAAGGGATGAGAGGACTGCTCATTGCAGAGGATACTCATTGCAGATATTTATGGAGACAATGACGAGTTGCTCTTCCCTCAGCGGCATTATGTGAACAATAAACACCATCAGTCCCTTCAACTTCAGCTCCTATGGGCCGCATCCCGTTGAACCGCCTGACCCCACTAGACCACCATGAGTTCATCTGCTGGTAATATGATATCACCCACCAGGGTATGTGGTTTTCTGTGTTAGAGGAAGCAATTTGGCTGCCACTCATCTGTTGCCATCGAAAACTAGAACTATATAATCTATCACTATACAATCATAATTGTAATAATAATAATAATAATAATAATAATAATGATGATGATGATGATGATGATGATGATGATGGCAGTAATAATAATAATAATAATAATAATAATAATAATAATGACCTTGATGTGCAATTTCTTCCTGTGTATTCAGAAAAAATAATTATGGAAACAGCATACCCCATCCTGCGATATGTATGCCGATTCCACTGAAATGCATGTGTACACTTTCCCCTCTTGCTGATTGTTTTTCTTTTTTTTTGGGGGGGAGGGGGGCTGCTTCCCCAAGAATCAGTGGGAGGGTCATTGTCCTCATATATCGCATTACAGGTAAGAGTCCATTGTACACCATGAACTAAGATATCGAAGTCATATCTGTACTCCGTACACAGATTCATAGACTTTTTAATTTCCTAAGGGTGGCTGACCCCTTAAAAAATCATGGATGGAAAATTGTATATAATAGAAGACCTTTCCAGTAACCAAACGGACTTACTTGGGAAATGTCATTCAAATTTTTCCCTTTTTCTGGCCATTTATATTACTGGGAGAGGGACTGACCCGTCTAAGAATCATTTTGGTGATCATGTTTCGCAAATATTGCATTATGGCTGAGAGTCTATTGTACAACATACACTAACAAGTCGAAGCCATAGATGCCCTCCTTTCACTATTTCAGAGAGTTCGTAATCTGGTGTGGAGGGTGATCCCCATAAAAATAATGACAGAAAAACTGGATGTAGTGGAAAACCTGCTGCGTAAGCAGACGAACTCTCCTAGAATGTTTCACTGAGATCTTTCTCCTATTTCCGATTTTATTTTATTTTTTTTTTTTTTGTAGCGGTTAACCACCCCATGAATCATGGGGGGGAGGGGGGAGTCACGCTCCCTTAATATCGATGTACAGTTTCTTCTTGTACATTCAGAGGAAAAAATGGAAACTGCATACCTAATCCTGTAATATGTATGACAAAATCGTTGAAATCCATCTGCTCACTTTCCCGTACTTCTGATCTTTTTATTTTTGAAAGGAGGCTGACCCCCCAGGAATCACTGGGGTTCACACTCTCCAAATATCGCATTACGGATGAGAACCCATCGCACAACTTGTAGGCTACTAATATATCAAAGCCATATGTCCTCCTTTCACTTTTTCTGAGAATTTTTGGTTAGGTGAAAGGGGGCTGACCCCCATAGAAGTCAAGGGTGAAAATCTGTATATAATGGAAGACTATTGGATGAACCAGACAAATTCGCTTGTAATGCTCCTTTCTAATATTGTCCCCATTTCTGATCGTTTTTATTTTTGGGAGGGGGAGCGCTGAAACAATGAGGGTGAGGTCACGCTCCTCAAATGTCACATTATGGATGAGAGTCCATTGTACATCATGTACTAAGATATCAAACTCATGTCTGCCCTCCCTTCACTTTGATAATTATATATTTGGATAGGGGAGGCTGAAACGCCATAAAAATCGTGGTTAGGAATCTGTCTAGTGTGAAAAACTTTTCCTGAACCCGACGAACTCAGCTGGGAAGTTTCATTCAAATCCATTAAATAGCCTAGGAGGAGTCAAAGCGCGCATGCACACACACACACACACACACACACACACACACACACACACACACACACACACACACACACACACACACACACACAGCCTAAGTATAGCCAAACCGTATAGGGAGGGTTGCTGAAAATGATACCATCCTACTTCTCTGGATTGATAAAAATAATAAAAAAAGCAGGCAATGCTACGCTGTTGCAACCATCCATCTGACCAAGCACATACCCCCCACCTCCCTGCACACCTAACCAAGCACATAACGGCCCTCACCGCCTCAATCATTTCTTTTAAAGGTGTGCGTAAGGAGAACGTCTTGAGGACACATGACCTGGGCCTTTCAGATTACTTGTACAGGTTGCACCGAAATCTCTGGATTTTTTTTTTTTTTTTTTACTTTTCATTATTTTCAAAAACTTCTTAAGACACAGCATCCTATCAATCAAAAGGCACCAGTTCACTATAAGACACATAACTATGTGAAATTTCATGACTCTTGTGAATACTTTCTGAGTACTGGCCTAGAAACGAAATCTTTATGCCCGGCCAACCGCCCTGCCGCCCAACTCAACGGACAGACACCTATTGATCCCAGTGATCAAAACACCTTCCTCTTACTTTATGAGGTGACTGGTAATAATAATAATAATAATAATAATAATAATAATAATAATAATAATAATAGTAATAAAAATAAGTACATTATCATCTTGTCTGTGTCTTTTAAGTGTGGTGCATGGGATCATCACAGGGATATTAAAGTAACAAACCAGTAACAGTAAAACATTTATTCGTATACATGTACAAACGAGATCAGAATAATATCAGTTATCAGATCTGCCTTAGCTTGTGATTATTACTCGCTAAACATTCATTCTGGCTTCAGTAAATTTCATCGTAAATAAGACATCCTGTTGTCTTTAATAATGCACTGAAGAACGGCTGAAATGCATGAAGTGTGTATTATGTTTCTTGAAATTAATGTGTACAGAGTGGTAAAAAAAAAAAAAAAATGTGTGCCTTAGGAAAACGGGAGATGTGGCGGTGTGAGGTGAGACTGAGATGTGTGTGTGTGAGGTGTGGCAGTTTGTGACGTAGTTGAGTATGTTGTGATAGTGTCTGGTATTACAGTGTGCGGTGCTGCAATGTGGGTCACGGTAAAGTTTGATGTGGCAGAGTGTGAAGTGGTAGTGGGTGATTTGGTAGTGTATGTTGTGAGAGAGTGCGGTGTGGTAGTGTTTGGTGTGACAGTGTGTTGTGTGAGTGGGATGAGGTACTGTGCGTAGTGGTAGTAAGTGGTGTGGTACTGTGTGGTGATATAAGCGTGTGTGTTGTGGTAGCGTGTGCTACGTAAGGCAGTGTGTTGTGATAGTGTTTAATATGGTGGTGTGACGTGTGGTAGATTGTGGTGTAACTCAAAGGTGTGTATGAGGTGAGGCAGAGTGTGGAGTGACTCTAGAATGTGTATAAGGTGTGTCAATGTGTGGTGTGGCAGTGTATGATGTAATGAGGTAAAGAGAGCGTGTGTTGTGGCATTGGGAAGTTGTAGGCTACTCGAGGTTGTGGCAGTGTGTGGTGCAAGTGTGAGATGCAGCAGTGTGTGTGTGAGTATGTGTGTGTGTGTGTGTGTGTGTGTGTGTGTGTGAGAGAGAGAGAGAGAGAGAGAGAGAGAGAGAGAGAGAGAGAGAGAGAGAGAAGGAACCGACTAAGATGGGCCAATGAGGAATGCAGGGAAGCAGAAAAGCCATTGTGAGGGAGACACTGCTAAACGTCAAACAGCCACACCTCACACTGCCACACCTCAAACATACCTCACACAGTCACACCTCACGTCACTGCACATCACACACACTTCATACTGCCACATCTCACACCACCACACATCACACACTCCTCACACTGTCACAACTCGCACTGCTGCATGTCACACTGCTATCCCTCACACTGCCACGCCCACACTGCCACACCTCACACTGCTTCATTTCACACGTCATATTGCCACATCTCACACGGTCACAGATCATAGGACCACCTCACACTGCCTCATCACACACCCACACACACACACACACACGCACACACACACACACACACACACAACACTAGCACACTTTACGTTCACTGTTATCTCTCTCTCTCTCTCCCTCTCTCTCTCTCTCGTTTTCTCTGTGATCACGTTTTCAGTCATCCTCCCATCTGATTAACATAAGCAGTGAAGACCAAATTTGTCTATTATTACCATCAACATCATCATCAACAATTATCATCATTTCTGTCATAATCTTCATCATCATCATCATCACTGCCATCATATTCCCATTATCTTATATGCAGGAGAATAGTTTAAGAATTATGATCCTCTTGAAGTGTAAGCCAAGATATGGCCTTCTGTTAGTGCGTATGAAAAGCATATGGCCAAATAGTGTATGTCTGGCCACCCTCGCCATCTTGGGTCCATATTTATACATCTCGTACACCAGTATTCTCACGAGCTTGGTACGCTTCCAAACGCATTTTCTTTAGTGAATTGATTTACATATATTGATATTTTCTAGTATTATTTATATTTACTAATACAGACATACTTTGTCAAAATAACATAAAAGAGAATAATATGCACGGTACTCAGACTATACTCCTTTCACCTTAACTTGTCCCAGATTTACGTTCTCTTGCAGCTTTGTTCACATAGTTCAGTGACAGAAAAAAAGACAGTTATATGTCTCTACATTTTCTTAACAACACTTCTTCATGACTAGCATTGTAATATAGTGTTAGTCCATTGTTATAACTCTGCATTCAAGACGGGGAAATGTCAATTTCAGGCCATGTTAGAGTATGAAGGATATAGTTAGGAAGAGGCGCCATGAAACTACCTTAGCCCACACAAATGCTGGCCTTAGAAGCTTGATATGTACAGTTGCGGCCAATAGTTCCCTTACAGTGTCCTCTACAGTGTCCAGATCCAATCACACCTTCCTGAACTAATCCAGCCTCTCATGCTAGGATAAACTCCAATAATCTTTTTCACCTAACATCAAACATATTTATCTAGAAAAGTATGCCACGGAATACTGACATCATTAACCCTCTATATGCGGAACAACTCTAGTATTTAATCTTGCTTAGAGTGAGTGTAGGAGTCTGAGAGTGTTAGCATATAATATGTTCATTACTTCAGACCCACAGTATTGTAGAGGAAGTTTTGACGGGACTGTACGATTATATTTACAAGATTATATTGCATCGTAACATTTTTTCGACACAAAAATTGCTTTATTATAATGTTCAAGAATATTTACATTATGATTTAACAGACTTGTTTGGGTTATATACACTATAATATAAACAGAAACATTGCATCCATACAGAAAAACTTATACCTTCGACTGACGCATTAAACTGTCTTCATTTAGTTCTGGTGGGAAACATTCTAGAAGTTAAAGTGTTGGAAATTGTCTCGGTTAACCCATGGGATGGTCAAGAC
>NC_137010.1:39798987-39821487 GCF_032717465.1 Coenobita brevimanus | reverse complement strand
TAAACGGTTTGGAAAGGGCAAGGCAAGCTCAAAAAGTTTGATGACAATTTCCGTAGCACCAGACAAAGACAAAACGTGGTTGGTGTCACCGTAACGTATCTGGCAGTACTGTGTTATGTGGGATGCTGGCTATTCACTCAAGCCTTCCTATGAATTCATCCTCTCAGCCTCAGGGGAAGGGTTATCTGTTTTGTTCTGGTTAAAGTCAAACGACTGGACTTACCAATGGAAATACTCCCAAGGTTTGAAGATTATGCCTAATGTATGTACGTGTGTGTGTGTGTGTGTGTGTGTGTGTGTGTGTGTGTGTGTGTGTGTGTGTGTGTGTGTGTGTGTGTGTGTGTTCTTTAGCTCTTTCCATGTGATATTCAGACTTCGATACTTTTGTGGCACCATCAGCAGACGATTTTATTCAGCACATAGAAGCCTTTCGGTGTCAGTAAAGTACAGCCTCTATAAACCGTTCACAGCTTTGGCATGGCATTCTAATTACCCACTTGATTTGGCGCAGAGAAACCCCACGAAGCCGAAGAGTATAATTTGGTCACAAGGTTGGCGGTCACAGTGTGGGGTCGGATTCACGAACTTCCCACTAAATCCCTGTCCTGACTCTGATTGGTTCTCTCACCAAAGACAAGAAAAGGACAGTACCAGTGTATGAATGGTATATTTTTTCTGTATAGTCTAAATCAGTTATTTGGTTGATATTCTTTAACTTTTGAATTACCATGTGCTGTATGTTTGTATTTGTTGGTGGAAGTAAACTACCCGTCCATATACCTACTGCTCTGTTGTCATACTTGCAAAAATAAATTCTTGTTAGGGGAGTCAAATGATCATTATCCTACTCCTAGTTTTTGTATCGTTCATGGTCATATATATTTTTACCAGTTTGCCATCCATACAGTGGATTCTGTTCTCCTCACTTAACCCTGTGGCCATGAAGACAATTGTAATTATATTCTCGCTACCGCCAGGCGAGTTCATTCAATTTGGAATTGATCTCTTTGCCATAGCCCATAAGATTTAAGAACGGGCTCAGCTACCTCTATGACGATGGTAAAAAAAAAAAAAATCAACGAATATAATGTTGATTACGTCAGAAAATTTCATGCAGTTCAGGAGTGGCCACTGGTTGTTTACGATTTAAGGAGGCTTCCAGCACCTCTTCCTCATTAATATATTTAAGTATCTGGTGTACTGTTATGATCTTGTATGTTATTATGGAATATGTTGATATGAAAGAAATACACAACATATTTAATGCGAGAGAACAGTAATTAGCTGTGTTACTGTAAATGTATCGTAAGGAAGAGATGCCAGAATGTCTCCGATGCCAGCACCCCTTCCTCACCGGGTTATTTCTGTATCTGGTACGTTAATATACCTTTCTATGTTGTCTATGCAATAAATTTTAATATAAAATAAATATAACTGGCATACCTGAGAACAACAGTAAGATGCACTAGGTAAAAATTAGTTCTCTAAGGAAGAGGTGCTAGAATGCCTCCTAAGTCAGCAACTTGTCCTTACTAGTTGCCTCTGTTTTGGTTTATGGAGCACATGTCGACATGAAATATATATATATATATATATATATATATATATATATATATATATATATATATATATATATGTATATATGAAATAAAAAAATGCAAAATACAAGCAACTCGCTAAAGAAGAGGTAATTGAAAGTCTCCCAAGACAACGAGAATATTGGCCTTGATATTAAGCTGAATATATACAATACTGGGCCGTCTTCCTGCTGGCTTTGGGATTTAGCAACATCTCTTCCTCAGAGCCTTGTTTTGCATATCGTTCCTTCATATCAGCTTGTATGCAAACTATGTCGATGTTAAACTAATAAAATCTAGAAAGCCAACATTTGCCTGCAATAACTTGACATTTTCCAAAGTTTGCTTCTTATATGTAAATACATATTTGCTTATACTTGCAACTCAAAAAAAAAAAAAAAAAAAAAAAAAGCTAAAAGGCACAATCGAATCGAACTCTCCCCGTGCCTTGACAGCGGTCGAACCTGAATAGAACCTGTGTCTGTACTGGAATGGTTGCTTTGGCGTCTGGTGTTTCCACCCCTGCATTGGGGTTCCACGCACATCCTTCTGCTTTTTTTTTTTTTTTTCAAACTAATTTAAAAGGTCTAATCAGAAAAACATGGGTATCAGGCCCAGTGTGTACATTCAATTGGTTTACGGCCAATCAGCCTTGACTGAAAGCCATGAGGCTGTGCCACCGAACATTAATATCACCAATTAAAAAGAAAAAAAATCCTCTGGGAAATGTAACAGAACAGGCTGCAATAACCTTGAACACTTATCCTTTCAAGTACAATGATGTATTGTTAATCTTAATCTGGCATTCATCGGACAATATTATTTAACACGGGAGTAGCCTAGCCTCGTGGGTACAAGTGCAGTGTACAGAAATAAAGTAGTGAGGAAGATTACGCCAGGGAGTCTCCGAAGACAACGACATTACAAGCCATTGGTACAGCCTCAATGACAGTTGAGACTCGACCTATAATTCTGACTTCAGTCTTTCAGCCTTGGAACTTAAGTTTGTGTAATATTCTTGCTCTCTCCTAACGATTTCACTCGATTTAAAAAAAGACTACCGTAGGTGAAGGAGTTAGATATAGCATGTTATTAAACCCTTCAGTAAGAAAGTCTCACTCAAGTCGAATAAAATCGTCTGTAGATAGCAAGAACATGTTGAAAAAAGCACCATAGCGAAGGGGCTGAAGGATTTCACAACGAACCAAGATCAGCTACTATTGGCTTCAAGCTGCTACTGTACGAGTGGATTGCACGAACAACAGTGTCACGGTGAAGGCTTGCATTTGTATGTAGTAAAGCTTCAAACTAAACACTGGGTCACAGGCGCTGGTTTGCTGTGAATCCCTGGCCACAATTTTCCTTCAGCCAGTGGTGGGGGTAAAGAAAGAGCAGGTACGGTGATTCGCCAGTGTCAAATGAGATAAGGGTGATAATCATGTGTGTCCTAAAACTATTGGTAACTTTATTTACATGGCACTTACCTTACTAATGAGTTGTATATTTTTATTATTATTATTATTATTATTATTATTATTATTATTATTATTATTATTATTATTATTACTATTATTTACATAGATATAGACATCTATGTACAGGTTGATAAGGAACTTTGTATTTACATATACAATTAAATTCTATATATAAATAGGATACATTTATCATATTATTAGCGCTTCGCTCATACGGCCTCAGTATTATTATTGACTAACACCAGACATTTTCATTCAGGAGTTAGAGGAGTAACTAAGACAGTTTTTAATCCTTTTCCTGCCAGGCATTGACTTTTTCTGAATAAAAGCATCTTGCAATAGCTTCAGTAAAACCCCACGTATGTTCTTTGTCCGAAAAAAAGTAAACATCTACATTATACAATGACTTTTTTTTTGGCTACCTCCAGGCGATTTCAAACAGTTTGGGAAAGACCCATGGTATTAAAAGACTTGATGAATGCATGATCTAACACCTCTCGTTCGAGAAATGTCTCCTAAGCTGAATAAAGTCGAGAGGAAGCAGCAAGACTGAATAAAATATGTTGTGATGTCAGTAAAAGGATGCAGTGGTGGCACATACTTAACGGTGACGCCTGGTGGTCTGTTGGTACAAGGCCGCCACTCGCCGTCAAAGTTCTGTGCTTGCAGCTTCTGTGTGAATCCCGTGGAAGCATGTTTTTTTTTTTTTTCTTTCATGTAGCGGCATCAAGGGAGAGGGATGGTCACCTACCCATATTGTTCTTCAACAAGATGACGGCCTTTTACATTCATTGCTCCACTGCCAAAAAATGTTCATTTGAATTAGGAGATATTTTGGAACTGGAAGGGTTAGATATTACTTCTTTCACCTCTTTGCTACTAAAACACATTCCCAAGCCATTGATTATCATTGACTGATGACAAAATTAAAAATAAACATGACCTTATCGTACTAGAAGGGTGAAATGATCGATAGTGCAGTACCCAGCCTTGTACCATTAAACCTCAGACATAATAAGCTGACACTGGTTGATATATATATATATATATATATATATATATATATATATATATATATATATATATATATATAATAATAATCTGACACTGGTTGATTATATATATACCAGTAACGTTCGGTTTATGAGCACGTAACGAGCAAGCGAGCGTTTATACATATGCTTTTCATCATAATTTCATCATGTTATAAACATTCAACATGGCACGTGTTTTCGACAACACATAAGCTTTCATGGCGCTGGATGCGCATATAGCGAGGCGCCGTAGCATTTGTCACACAGGCAATGTTCAGTTCTCTTCTCTCTACTTGTCATGTCAATAAACTGCGTCGGTAAATGCTTTGCTATTGACTGAATAATAAAACCCAGAAAGTGGGCGATTACCCTTACTGATTTCACCCCCAAACATAGAAAAACGTTCATGTAAAGTTATGAGCGTAATATCCGATGTTTCATTGTTAGAATTCATGAAAGAAAACAGTGTTACAATAGGAAATTTTTTATAAATCGATTTCATGGTGGAGCATGTCAACTGAAGTTCTCGGTACATTCTCTTAGAAACCTGGGATTCCAAGTGGTTTCATGAGTAAATATATAGCTAAAAACAAAATCTATTGAACGTATCTACTACCTGCTGAAAGAATCTCTACTCTATCTCATATAATAGAAAAACTATCAATCTCTGAATACCACCACGGTCGGGCCATGTCATGTCGGGCCAGGCCGGGTCGTGTCAGGCCGGTTGTTTTGGGTCACTCATTTCTCAGCTGAACGTAAACATCACTTCACTGCGCTTGCTCGGTTCGCTCGCTGCGCTCACTCTATTGTAATAATTATTCTTTGAAGCTGATTTGTAACATTTGGCGGTGAATAATCATAATAATTATAGTAATACTAATACTAATATTAATAATAATAGTAATAACTTTTATTGGTAGTAAGTGGAGGCGCTCAACATCCACTCACTCTCGGGTGTCTGTCCTTTCCTTTCATCCTTCCTTCTTTCTTTCCATCCGCTTCTGTCGTTCTTCATTGTTTCCTCGTCATTCTGCCTACGGGTGACTTTACATTCCCTCTTCTATCTGTCTTTCTTTCATTCTTTCCTCTTCCTTCTGCCTATGGGTGACTCTACACTGAATGACAGGCCAAATGGTTTTCTGTACACCAGGAAACTATTTACTATGCGGGGTGGTAACAAAATAACCAAATTATGGCGTCTGGTGGTTTAGTGGGTAATTACGGCACTCCAATCGGATTACGCCGGTGGAGGTTTATATCCAAGGGATGATTGGGGTTTACTGCTCACGTAATGCCACTCAGGGATGAGTAAGGCTGGCCACTCTCATCTAAAATGTCAGGATCAACTTGCCTAGCCCCGGGCTCCTACGCTCCTCATGGGGCAACGTAAGATTGGATGACGGATGGATGGATAACTATTATTATTATTGTTATTATTATTATTATTAGAACTGTCCTCCTCCTCCTCATCATCATTATCATCGCAACCATTATCCTTACTCTCAGAAGCTCATTCTGATCAGGCTGAGTGCGTCTACCACATCTCCCTTGAAACTTATTTTGACACTACACACTGATAATTTCTTCTTTGTTGTGCATATCATTTGTACTCGTTCACTCCCATCGCATATTTCTGCTGCAACCACAGGGGCTGCCAAATATAATGCTTGTTCTTAACTATGTCACTCCCTTTCTCCATCACTCATTCAGAATCGTTGTACATTCTTGAACAATAGGGTTCAGGCCTAACGGAAGGAGTGCTAGTATAACGAAATTTGTAAACTAGGAGGCATCCCCTCGAGCGGGATTTCAGGCAAGGTGGGACCCCCGAGGGCTACCCCCCACCGGGGTGGTAGCCACCAAGTTTCCCACTCAAAAATGTTAGGCACGGCCTAGTAGTAATAGTACAAAAGATCCTTTACAAGTAAGGGAAAAATCGTCTGTTGCAGCAGGAATAAGCAAAGAACTACGTCACTGGTTTCAAGGTATTGATCTGTTCTTGATTTCTTGCTGCCTGTAGAAGGTTTTATTCAGTTTTCCAACAAGCTCTTGGAATGAAGGGGTTAAAGCAGTCTCCATCAACCCTTCACTACAAGAGGCCTCCCCCAGCCTGCATAAAACTGTCAGGCAGTAGCAAGATTCAAAAGGCAAGTGCAGGAGGGATGTAACAGAGATGCGGAATCATATGGCGCTTCGCTAAAATGAACCATCTTGCGTACGAAAATCCACCTGGCTGCTCCTAGAGATAATCCTACATCTAGAAATTAAATATTATTTGTTCAATTAAATTAGCATTAGTCTTTTTCCTCTAGAATTCTGTTTTCCTCAGCTTAATTTCCACTTTTTTTTTTCTCCTCAACATCTCTCTTCAACACTAATTCGTTTTCTTTCATTATTCTGTTTGTCTCTCATTATTATCTGTTCACTTTCACTTTTCTTCTCCCATGCTTCTGTTTATTTTTGTAACTTTTTCCTCTCCTTCTCTCCCGTTAGTTTTCATTTTCCCTTCTCTCCCTTCCGGCTTTCTCTTCCTTACAATCAGACTCCCTTTCTTTGTTTTTCCTATCTTTCATTCTTCGTATTCTTTCTTTCTCCTCTTTTTGTTTCTCGTCCGTACTCCTTTTTTCTTTTTTCTCCTCTCGTCATTATTTTCCCCCTCTCTTTTATTGTTTTTAGTTTTTCTTTCAGTTTTTCTTGTTTACTCTTTTCCCACTTCTCCGAAATCATTTCTTTTATTTCCCTCTTCTTTCTCTTGTGTTTCCTCCTCTTCTTTGACCTCTGTCTCCCTCTCCGTCTCCATCTTATCCCTCGTGCAGTTGTCTTTCTTCGCAGTCTTTCCCCCATCTTCCGGTTCCCTCAGGCTGTGCATCTCTAACACCACCTCCCCCACTTTCTCCCCCACTGCCGCGTCTCCAACATACCCCACCATCCTTTCCCCAGCTTCACCAAACTCCAATGTTCCTAGTTTCCCGTCTTCCCCCACCTCCTCCACCACATCTCCAACATCCTCCCTCGAGCCCCCAGAATCCTCCTCCACCACAGTCCTGCTCTCCACCACCCCACTTCGACCCTCCGCCACTGGAGAGGTTCGGCCCCCCACATCAGCACCCCCCTTCCCCCTCTTCCCCCACTGCACTGATAGCAGCCCCCCCTTCGGCACGGATGATGTCTTGCTGAGGCGGAGTATGCTGGAGCTGGTCTTGAACTGGGAACCCTGTGGACGAGGAGGAGAAAGTTTGCGTCATTACCATACCAGAGCAGGATATGTCTGGGTTTTGTTGCTGTTGGTGCCTGAGGAACTGAGCTTTGTGTACTTGATGGAGAGAGAGAGAGAGAGAGAGAGAGAGAGAGAGAGAGAGAGAGAGAGATTCACATATAGGTATAGTCAGTAACAATCGCTGGTGGGCTTAGGAGACCCCCAGCACCTCTTCCTATCTAGTTTATTGTTGCATAAGGCGCGTTAACTCCTACAGCACGAAGAGTATGTATTTTATTTTCAATAGCCACAGACAGTTTCATTCAGTTAGGAGAGACGTTTTGAAGTGACTAGACTATTATATCGTCTTGATTAATCCCATAAGAAAAACTATAATGTCTGCTGATGGCTTGAGTAAAAAAAAAAAAAAAATGGGATGTCCTAGGCTGAAAGGGTTAATATTTTCTAGAATATTCTTTCCACAATGTACAATAATTTTCAAAACGCAATAGTGTAATATGGACATGAAATTGCCGAGCATGAGATTTAAGCAGCCTCCCAAGCCCACCACACCTCCCTGTGAATGTACTGATGGATTTTATGATAGACAGCAGAAACTTTCACCTTCCTCCCCCTCTCTTTATCGCTTTCTTTGTCCTACTCTTTCTCTTACATTCCTCTCTCCATCCTTCCCTCCATTTTTCCTCTCTTCCTCTCACTCTGTTCTTCTCTCCCACTACTCCTCCATCTCCAGCATTCTTCCTTTCCACCCATCTTCTTCCCTTCCTCCCACCCCCGACAGTCTTCCTCTATCCCTTCCTCATTCCCCACCTTTCCATCTTCCTCAGACCTACTCTCCCTGTCCCTCACACTCCTTTACTCAGTCCCTCCTTCCCGGTCCCCTCCTTCATCATTTCTCTACCTATCCCTTTCCTTCTTCCATCCCTTTCCATCACTCTTTCCCCTCCATCCTTCCCTCCCTCTCTCCCTGTTCCCTCCATCCTAATCATCTTTCATTCCTTCCCTTCATCTCCCTCTTCCTATCTTCTCTTTTAAGCTCTACCTTTCCTCCCTTCCATTTCCAATCTTCCTTTCCCCTTCCCCCCTCCATCATTCCCTTCTTCCACCACCTCTCCTTATTACTCAGTTCCTCTCGCTCTCTCCTCTTTCTCCTACATTCCTCAATACCTCCTTCATTCACTCGTCGTTTACCTTCATTTACAATCTCTCTCTCTCTCTCTCTCTCTCTCTTTCTCTCTCTTTCTCTCTTTCTTCCTCCATTTTTCTCCCCTCCTCTTACTTATTTCCTCCCCCACTCCTCCCTCCCCTTCTCTCTCTCCCTCCCTCCCTCCCCTGACTCACATTGGTGGTGAATGTGGTGACGGTGGATGAGGAGGGTCTGGGCCGCCTGTTGAACTGGTACTGTTGCCACCGCTTCCTTACCGCAGCCGTCACCTGCGTACACACATATACACGTACATACACGGGTGAAGTTGAGATATGGGCTGCTAGATGGTAAGGTGGAGGTTAGTTTGGGGTATATGCTTGTTAGGTGGGGGTTAAATAGTTGTCCGTCTGTCTTGAAGGGTTGGTAGGAGCGGTTACTGGGGTTAGAAGGCAATTGGATAGCGTTCATGGGTTGTTAAGCGCTAGTGGATGGTTACTGTGTGAGCAATGGGTTTGCTACTTACTGTTATGGGGGTTAGACGCTTGTTAGGAAGGGTTAGTCGGTTCTTACGTGGTGTTTCAGGGTGCTAGGTATGTTAGAGAATTACCAAATGATGACAGATGGAGTTACATGAGGATGGGTTGAATGTGGCTGGAGCGTTACCCTTTCTCAACAGGGCTTACAAGACAGCATTTTATTCTGCTTAGAGAAAAATTGACAATAATATTCAAGGCGCTGTGAGGGGGGTGCACGAATATGTACTATTATATTTAGAAGTCAGAGATGCACGCAGAATATGTAGTTACAGCAGAAACAAAACCCCAACATCAGCGAGGGAGGGATGGTGGGAGGGGTAGAGGAGGGAGGAAGGGGAGAGAGAGAGAGGAAGGGGGCAGAGTATGATCCTAAATGTTGCCCACCAGTTCATGTAGTGAGGGAATCCACACTCTTTGATCTCCTTTCATTTATTAATCAGACATGAATGGACGCTTTGGAAGTTTGAGGTAATGCTCTCTCTCTCTCTCTCTCTCTCTCTCTCTCTCTCTCTCTCTCTCTCTGTATCTATCTATTTATATCAATCTTTCTATCTATCACACTATCAGTCTATCTATGTGTATGTATATATAAAATCATCATGCTAACTTTCATCGTATTATTATCGTATTATTTCAACGGGGTGGGTAGGGTACAGACACAGCAGCAAGGAGAAGGGCAAACCTTAAAGACTCACCGTCAGAGCGCTTAACGACTTTACCCTACACTTCAATTCATACACCATTCAAGCCTTCCACATTCCTTCCTAATATGTTACAATCCCCTCTCCTCCTCTACCAAAAGTGCCGCTGCAGTTCGATAATATAATACGTATTTTATTCATGCTGTCTCCACTTTTATTCAACCTGAGGAAGGTCTTTCACACAGAAGGGATTCATGAAAACTATATAGAGCTGTCTTATTCCCAAATGACTCTGTTAAGCGGAATAAAGCAGTCTCGAGGGAGCAAGAATAAATGTAAAAAAAAATACATCATTCGACTGAAGGCGTTGTGAGTAAACTGACCTCGCCATTGCAGAAGCAGAAGAGCAGAGCCACGCAGAACCCCTGGGCAAGAAGAAATCTCAGTATTAATGCATAACGACTGCACAAGGGTCATCAAGGCAGACAGTCAATTTTTGCCATCACAATCTCTCCATACTAGGACAAGCAAGAGTTGATTATACATCCTGGTTGTGCTGACCATTACACCACCGGTTCCCCCATAGGTGTTAGTGCTATGATGGGAACTGTTAACACCTTCTTTATTCTTGGTGCTATCGGAGGATTTTATTCAACTTAGAAAGGGCCGTCATAGTGAAAATGATAATGAAAGCTATATCTAACCCCCCCTAGTTGTAAAAATTGCCCCTAAGCTGAAAAAATCGTCTGGCGATAACACAAACAATATATAACTAGGCTGAATGGGTTAACATTTCCATCGTCGTCAGAGATTAAATATACAATCTTTAGTTTTACTTGGCTGAGTAATCCCTTCTGGCGGCGGACATTTTTTATTTCTTTTCTCGGTGAGAGATTTCTTGTATGAGAGTGGTTATTGGAGTCTGTATCTAATCCTTACATTTCCGGAGCCTTCTCTTCATCTCAGTGAAATTGGTAAGTCAGTAAATCAAGGAAAAAAAGCCCAAACTTTGAACACATTGCAACATTTTATATATATATATATATATATATATATATATATATATATATATATATATATAGATATATAAATTCAGGGGCACTTACAGAACAGCTTATAAAACATGCACCTAAATCTACCTGTGGGCAATGTGCCTAATTTGCATAAAACCAGTATGGCCGCTAAGTTTGACGGACTTATTTTAGTCACCCAACAACATCGAAGTAAGAACCTGGGGTGATTTATACGCATGAAATGCGGTTTTTGGGCATGAGAAACCTATTTTGAGATGAAGCATTGATTAGTTAACATGGACTTGCAAAAGTTCAAGATGGTAGCCACAGTGCTCAGTTTTAGCTCACATTTTTTGTGTGTGCAGTAGGTGTGCTGGTGTGCTGGCAATACTTGAACATTTTAAATTCTTTACACGCCTGGGTCTTCCAAAAAATAAAATGAACTTCCTTTCCCTTAATTACAAAATGGGCATGGTCAGTGGCGGCCATGCCTTACGTGCAGCTATTTCAATCTTAAAGGAGACTGGACGTTTTCCTACTATCTAAAATACTCTTAGGGGTTTAGGTCGTTTTGTTAGATCATAATGATAAGACTACAGCGGGTGCCTAGCTTCGGGCCCTTACACCTCGAAGAGATGATATTTTATAGTTATTCTTCTCACACAATCTAGTTTCTTGGCTGCAGGTGACCATTGACAATGCTGGTGATAACCATATTACCAACAAAGAGAAGACTGGTGGACTAGTGGGTTAGGACGCTCCAACCTGATGTGGAGGATAAGGGATTCAATTCGAGGTATACTGTGAATTTATTGTTCACATAATGCCACAGAAGTTAGAGCAAGTGGCTATTCTTGACCTACATTTTTGGACTGAGTAGCTTTACGTCAGACCTTCCACTCCTGATCACCGATGGTGGATAAATGTTTTCATTCATTCATTGCCAGACGCCACGCATCCCAGACGGGGTGGCCAAGGGCTTAGAGTTAATTGTTTTACAGGGAGGGGCACCAATCCTCCACCAACCCCACTTGACGTAGGGATGCCAACAGCATCTGGTGTTCCCAGGCGGTCACCCATCCAAGTACTAACCAGACCCAACGTTGCTTAACTTCGCTGATCGAACGGGAAGCGGTGTACTCAACGTGGTATGGCCGTTGGCAAATGTGTGTACTGTAAAACCAATCTTCCTGGACAATGAACGAGCTGTTAAAGTGCCTCAAACGACGTGCACGTTCCGTATGGATTTCCCGATATAAATAAGATGACAGAAGACTGTTATGGTGATATGATGTTATTTACACAGATTGCTGGAATGCATAACGTTGCACCTCCATTGACACCGTCGGCACCTTAATGTCTTTCACACTTTATTTCTGCACCTGTCAGATGGTTTTATTTATTGCAAGACGAGTCTCAAAGATTAGCCATTTCCATCACCTCATTCAGCACCAGGATGCCCCATATACTCGTGTTCTGTTCTTATTATGGTCAGTTTATTTCATTCAGCTTAAGAAAGACCTATAGTGGTGAACCAGAGTCATCTCCACTGATCCCATCAGTATGAGGACGTCACGTGTGCTTCTGACTTGCTACAGTCACACATTTTATATCCAGTGTAGGAGTGACGCCTGGATATGAATGGTCAGAAATATTCTCCATTATCTCCATCCATGGCGGGGTGGCTGCTGACGATTGTTTCTGTGGCAGTACATCGGTATACAAGCAAACCCATTTGTGTGTCCTGATCCACTTGTCCTAACCCGCTTGTCTATCCTAACTGTGAGAGGTGGTGGCCAAGTGGTTAGAGAAGTCGTGAGCTGTTTGAAATGACGCGAATCCAATCCCAGGTTACAGCAGGGAACAGACTGACGAACTGAATTTCATTAGAGGAGAATTTACTGATCCTTCAACAAGACTCATCAGGTCACAAAAAGAACCTCACTAATATTATTACAGACGTTCTAAATGACAGCTCAAGCAAATATTCTATTGGGTATTAGTGCCAAACTAGTAGCATGCGAAGGTGTGTAGCATGTAGGAGTACCGCTGGGCCTCAGTAAATGAGCTGCTAAGCCAATTCTAAGAGTCGGACATGAAGACATTCCTTTTCCTGATCCAACCGTTGTCCTAATCCACCTGTTGCCTTAATCCACCGGTTGTCCCATTCCACCTGTTGCCCTAATCCACCTGTCTGTCCTAATCTACCTTCTGTCCTCATCTACCTGCTTTTGTCCTTATTCGCCTGTATGTCCACATCCACCTGTCCTAACCTACCTGTCTGTTGCTATCTGTCTATTAATCCACTTTTCTCTCCTATTCCACCTATCCATCCTAATTTGCTTATTCTCCTACCTATCCACTGTCCTATTCGGTAGCAAATAGGCTACTCCGATGTGCCCTGATCAGAAGTTAATCTACCTTTCTGTTCTAAGCTACCAGTTTCCTAATTCACTTTTCTGTCTTCATCTTCCTCTTAATTAGAAGTAGCTCCACATGTGTGACCCCGGGTCATATGCTACATGGATATGAAGATTCCCAAACACCTCTTCCTTAGCCATTTATTTTACATATTACACTCTCACAATCTTGTTAATATTTTTTATAACAAGTATAAACATTATTTGCATCAAAATAAAAGAAGGGGATACTGAAGTGCTCAAGGTGTAATATACAGACTGAATCGCCATTGAAGAGGTGTTACGTAGTCTTCAACACCTAATTAGCTAACACACCTGGAAGGACGACACAACGGCTGAAACCACGTGGTACACCTGTTCGCCCCTCGACCCGTGCACCGGCCTGTGGGCAGAGAGATAGAGTGTAACTACGCGGTGGGAAGGGTGTAGGGAAGGTGTAAATGGGTGTAGGTGATGGTGTAGGGAAGCTGTAGGTGGATGTGGGAGGTGTTACGAAGATGTAAGCGGGTGTAGGTGGGTGGTGGAATGATGTACAGTAGGTGGGTGCAGGGAATGTGTAGTGGGTGTAAGTGAGGTGATGGTGAGTTTAAATGGGTGAAAATGGGTGAAGGTGGGTGTCGGGGGAATGTAGATGGATGTTGATGAGTGTAGATGAGGGTATGTGGGTGTAAGACTCTCCCTCTCTCTCTCTCTCTCTCTCTCTCTCTCTCTCTTCCCCTTTCCCTCTGCATCATCCTCCTTCTTTCCTTGTTAACTAACTCACGTGAATGACCTAAGTACAAAGTTAAAACCCAGTAAAGGTAAATAGTATCAATATTGCCCTCACAGCTTTAACAATCTCTCTCTCTCTCTCTCTCTCTCTCTCTCTCTCTGTATGTATGTATGTATGTCACCCTACCTCTTCCATCTCTTACTTTCTTTCCTTCTCCCTCCACCCACCTGAATGGCATAAGTACATAGTGTAGGCCGAGGAGAGGTATGAGTATCAGTGTCGCCCTCACAGCCTTCCTGGTGCCTTTGCTGGCCGCCTCCACATGGTTGGCCCGCAGCTTGGTGACGAGGACCCTCACGATGTTGATGAGGAACACCAGGTTGGCCAGGATGGATAGACAGACGGGCGTGGACAGAATCAGCATGTAATGGGACTCATCTATCTAGCAGCTGTTGGCAGGGACGCACGGATAGAAGCAAGGTAATGTTCTGCGGTTGGCACGCTTAGGCATTATACTCAGGCCAACACTGAATTATTTTGTTTGACTGGGGGGAAATTCCTACAGCTAAGTGTTTTGATTAGTATTTCGAGTTACTGTTTCTTCGTTACTGATGCATTTGTGATTTCTATAGGCTAACATCGGATGGCAGTGTTGAGTGAAATTTTGGCACCAAACGTTTGATCTGAAAAACAGAAAGAGAATCTGGATACAAAAAATGGGTGTGCACATTCATGCAGCGGGATTCCTGTACCATCAGCTGTTGGAATGGATGGATGGATAGATGGCGGACTCCAGTGACTCACTCGGCTGACTATCATCTGATGTCACCTGAAATAGAAGGCTACAGCTATCCCGACCATGAGTGGATCAGTTGGTACAGTATTAGTAGTATCAATAGTAATACTCAAGATCCTATGACTTACAGCTGAACAAAATCGTCTGTTAACCTGGAATAGATTATTAGAAAACGAGGTCATGAGAAGATTAATGGACTATTTTTTCTGTATCTGAAGATATAACAGGAAAAAAAACTGGACTCAAAAATAACTGTGGATAGGACCACTATGAAAAAAAAAAAATGGATAGAAAAATAGCTGTGGACAGGACTAGTATGCATTATGACTATCCAGCCGCTATATGGGACAGGCGGATGGATAGTGGAAGGAAGGCATATTTCATCATCATCCTCAACATAATCAATACATTTTTTTCCCTCCCATTAACAACCTAGGAGCTTGGGGCTAGGGTGGCCAGCCTGAGTAGCCCCCGAGTGGCATTATATAAGCAATAAACTCCAAGCATCCCTCGGATATAAAACCCTAGAGGCTCACTCCGGTTGCAGAGCCTCTACCCACTAAGCCATCAGACGTCACTCGGTTGTATGGTTGCCACCCAACAAATGGTTTCCTGGTTTTAGGAAACCATTTGGTTTGTCACTCAGTGCACAGTCACCTGAAGGTACCATTACATCGACTGAGTGAATGGTGGTCGGTCTCATCTGCCACACAGGAAAGAATTTAATGGACTGTGAAAGAAGTGTATGAAAACATGGAAAAAACAGCTGAACTGCCACGCAAATGTGGATGGAGCCAGCTTGTAATGGTACTCATTTGTTAAAGTGTGAGGATGGAGAGACATACAGAAGGGCATGCATTTTACCCCTCCCACTGCTGATATTACTCTCATCTGTTGCACTCATTTTGTTGATTACGTGACAGTGAAAGTGTTAATCGAGAAACGTTTCCGTAATTTCTTTCCGCTGCGCTTTGATTAATTGAGAGTGAGTTCCGTCTTTTCCTCCTCTGCTTGCAACCCTCGGGCGCCACTGTACATTACATCCACAACAATCCGTCCACTTTAATTCGACCCCAAATTGCCATCTCTCAACTTTGACTACTGAACTGTTACAAGAGATTTACACAGGAATATGAATTAGTGCTATGAAGAAAAGGTAGGGTCGTAGTATTGTCTTATTTTGTTAGAGCTCTAGGAAAGAAGCTGGAATAGGGATAAAGACCTTCGCCAAGATGAAGTGGACGAACAATAACTATGGCTCTACCTTTAATGAGAGCATGACGCTTCACCACACACACACACACACACACACACACACACACACACACACACACACACACACACACACACATACATACATTTGGGCATCACGAATGAGGCAGAGAGGTTTTCTGATGTTCAGGTTGGGGTGCTTGGATAAGCATGATTGTAATGATGATGGGAAGATCTGTGAGACATGTGGTGTGTTTTATGAAAGAAAACTAGATGGTATGGATATGTCTGAAACAAAGCTGAAAGGAATAGAAAAGGCGGCTGGAAGCACAAGGAGAAAGTTTAGGGTGAATGAAAAAGTAATGGCAAACGAAGGAGTTGCGATACATTTAAGAGAAAATGTGGTATTGCGAATGAGTGCATAGTCGCAGGTAGTGGTCATGTGATTAGAGGAGTGATCTGCGGCCTAAAATGACGCGAGTTCTATCCCACGCTGGGGCAGGGAATGGTCTGATGGTTTGATAATGCATAGAATGACTACATTAACACTCTGTTTAGGCCCACTAATATGCCCTAATAAAACCCCACTAATAACAACACACTAATCCTGAAAGAGGCCTCTGTAGCACGTGTTAGCGCCGAAGAGGTGACATGTGAAGGTGTGTGACATACAGGACTGCTGAACCTCAGGGAATATATTGTCAGGTCTATGGTCACAGTCATACACAAAAACGTCAGTGAAAGCATATTGAGTATTTGAGGGGAGTGCTTAGGAAAGAGTGGGAATTTGGGAATACTTAGGTGATTGAGCGGGGGGTTTGGGGAGAGGGAGAGAGAAGCGGTTTGGGGGAACTTTTTTTTTTTTTTTTATGCAAGGAAGAAGGAACCACAGGCCAGAAGCCCGCAAGATTGTTCTCTCAAAAACACACACACACACACACACACACACACACACACACACACACACACACACACACACACACACACACACACACACAAGATAACAGAAACCAAATTCAAGATCTGTTCATTTCGAGATGCCTGGACACAATGCCTTTGAGAGACTGGAGGTCATAGGCAGTAGGAAATACAGACAGAAGAAGTCTGTTCCAGAGCTGACCTATTGCATACATGAAGGACTGGAAGTAAAGGTTAACTCTCGCATTAGAGAGTTGGACAAAAAAGGGATGAGAGTTTGTTGCTAGACGGGTGCTACGCGCCCACCGTAGTGATGGGGGAATGCAGGCACAGTTCAGAGGAGCAGTGACCATTGAAGCAGCGACAGAATAGAGATAAAGATGCAGTAGTGCGGCGAAGAGTCGGAGACTGAAGGGACACAGTAAGAGGAGGAGAGTTAATGAGACGAAAAGCCTTTGACTCCACCGTGTTTAGAAGAGCTGTATGTGGGGAGGCTACCGTCCCCACACATAAGAGTTGTACTCTACACGAGGGAGAGGGGGGAAGGAATAAAACCCATGTATAAGTCAACTTTGCAGGGGCAAAGAAGTCAGAGAATCAGCTTAGCACACCTAATCTCCTAGAAACAGATTTTACAAGTTAGGTATTATGATCATTCCGAGATAAATGTCAAGAGAATAAAACCCCAAGTATGTTTAAAGATGACGCGGGATTGAGTTGGATATTGATAAAAAGTAGAGGATACTCCTGCGGAAGATTTTGATGGGTTGAACGATAGAAGAAGTGAGTTTTTGATGCATTAAAAACAAGATCACTTTTACCCCTATCAGAGGCATAAGCCGCATCAGATATTGGGTGTGCCATAGCCTCATCCCCTGTTTGTTGAAGTAATTGCTTAGATGGACGCTGCGTGAAGCGAGTGGAAAGGTGAAGGGTGGAGTTATCAGCGTAGAATTGAACTGAATGCAAGGGCAGGAGGCAAAGGTACAAGAAGGAATAACAGGGAAACATGGAGTGCCTAGAGTAAATGAGAACGAGGAACTAAATATCCATGAGTACACATGAGTGAGTGGAGTGGATGAACAGCGGGCACTGATGCACATAGTGCTGGTGGACAGGCTTGTGAAAGGCAGGTCGCTTGATGTGACCGATTTAGGAGGACATCAGGAGGGATATTTAATTACTCTTTTATTAATGCAGTGGGCAAAATGTGTAGTGGACTTGGTAGAAAAAGGAAGAGCGTGAGTGTGAAGGAACTGGCGAAAGTGAGTGACTTCGAGTGAGATGAAAGTGTTGACATGTCAGGGAAGATTAAGACAAGAATTATCAAGGGTGAGAGATGCTGAATAGAGAGGAGGAAGATCATTTTAAAAAGTTCAGAGAAATTTTGCAACAAATGGTAATACAAAAGCTGTAGGGATATAAGTCTACTGTAGATGCCAGATAAGGAGCAGAGGATTGTGACGATCGGATGGGAACTACAATTTACACAACACAACGCAAAGGAGGAAGTGGGAGTTTTTCTGATGGCGTGTGTGTGTGTGTGTGTGTGTGTGTGTGTGTGTGTGTGTGTGTGTGCAATCATTTGCTTGGGGAATAGGTGAAAAGTAAACAAAGAAAGTGACGGATTTCCATGTAGGTTTTATAGACCCAATGAAGGCATGTGAGAGAGGAGATAGGGATACTTTATGGCAAGGGACAGAGATGTAATGTATGGGGTGGGAATGATATCTTTAAGCACTGTACAATGAAAAACTTATCAAATGATCAGGGCAGGTGTGTAAGTGGAAGTGAAAGAGAATGAATGGTTAAAGTAGAGGTGGGGTTGTGTTAAGAATGTCATGTCTTCAAGGCTGTTCAGTCTATAATGGATAAGCCGACCAGGAAGGCAGATGTAACGTTACAAAAGAAAGAGGGAAGATCAAGGGATGTATGGAAAGAATGAGACTGGGATGTAATGCACTTATTTTTTGCAGATGATAATATAGCACTGGTCACAGACTCAGAAGGCAAAATTCAACAGGAAGTATCTGAGTTTAGGGGAGTTGTGAGTGAAGGAAACTGTCAGTGAGTGTGAGAAATGGCAATGTGAGGCGATGTGGTAGGGAAAGAGAGCACACTAGCAACATGCAAAAATGCCTGATAGGAGAATTTTGAAAGAAATTAACTGTTTGAAGTACTTAGAAATGGACATAGCACCAGACAGAACTCACGAACTAAACTAATTCAAAGGATAATGAAATGATCAAAATATCAAGGGCATTGAAGAAGGTGTGGGAAGCAAGACCTATATCTATAATGGTGGGCATGGACACGTACAACGACTAATGGTGCCAACTGCGCTGTACCAATGCATGGCGTGAATGTGCACCTTGTATGTTATGGATCGGTAAAAGGTGGAAGTGCTGGAAATGAAGTGCCTAAAACATTATTATGTGAGATGAGGTGGTCGGACTGAATGAAAAATGATACGGTAAAAGAGAGTTGAGGAAGCAGACGCAGTGTGAAGGAATGGACTGCACAGTTGTGATATGGTCATGTGACGAGAACTGGTGCCAAAAATGTTGGGAAGAAATATATCGATTGAAAATAGAGGAACTGAGAGGAATGGAGACCAGATGCATAATGTCAAGCAAAATAAAAGCATCTTCTTCTTCTTCTTCTTCTTACCTTCGTGGTACCTTTTGCTTATTTGGAGACCGACATCGAAGGAGTTTCATTATATGTGTACTAAAGATCACAGACCCTAAGCAATAAAGTTTTAACCACTAGTGTTCATATTGACGAAAGTGTGCTTAAGCAGAGTTTTTAGTAATAATTGGTGACATTTTATCGTTTTTTTTTTTCTTTTTTGTCAGTCCCGACTCTCATTACCAGGGCCACTTGAAACTGAATCCTTCGAGGAAAAATGATAAAAGTGCTGTGGTATAAAAAGAAAACGAAAAAAATTGCATTTTCTGCTTCATTCCCAGAGTAAAAAATGAGCATAGAAATATTGCTTAGGGAATCCGTGTGGCTACAAAACCTGAATAAAAAAAGAAAAAAAAGAGAATAAATACTTACATTGTTGACACAGTCTACTCCAGCTAAGGCCAGACGGTTTCACGCAGCTGAGACTGAGTCATGGCAGCCGTGGAGTGTTAGTACTGTCACCATCAACCCCCTCACGGTCGGAGCAACACTGATAATCTAATCCAGTACGCCAGTCGACTTTATCCAGCCACATGTGAATCGGCATCACCTTGGAGTGTCAATGTGTCACCATTAACTCTCATTTGGTCGGAAAAACTCTGTCATATTACTCCAGTTGATGACAGACACTGCATTCACATGAGAACAAGTCATAAAACTGTGTTAAACAGTTAAGGTACATCACTGTCCACCAAAATTCTTAATCTGAAAAATCTTTTCATTTGTAATTTGTGTGTGACACCAATAAAAAAAAATAACCAGCATAACCCTTTTGACTGGCCTGGCTTCCGTCTTATGAACACCTGAACAGCATCATCTGCGGTGATACCCTCGTCAGATTGGATGTTCCTGCGCCTCCCTTTCAGCGATTTATTTTGTACACTAAACTTTACTGCTTTTCTTTTCTCATTCATTTTCTTGCAATACTGACAAAGTGTGTATTTATAACATTCAAGGTAATACTGGCCCCTCCAGCATGATGGAGTCTTATTAATCATATTGTTGCTGTCTGCAGATGACTATATTTTACTTAGGAGACAGTTTTCGAACTGTAGGGGTTAAACATAGCCTTCACTAACCCCTTCGTTCCATTAGATACTTTTTAACCCTAGATAGGTAATGTGGGGTCTCAGAAACCCCAGTCCCCGAAATTTAATTTTTAAAAATATGAGCATAAGGTCTACAGATCTGTCCGTCTCATTACCTTCCTGCCTAGTGATGCTCTTCATGGGGATGACGGGGTCATAGCTGTACCTGGCTCTGATTTTGCTCTATAGAGCCACTGGGGTCTGTTAGACCCTAGATTACCTATACTGTAACCTCAGTTGAGCCCTCTTGTGATTTTTTTTTTATTTCAATTTGCTGTCTTTCTCTTTTTGTATACAGGTCCCAACATCGGGCTACTGCAGACCATCCAAGGAATCATGATATTACTTTTCAATTTTGCAAGATTTAATTTTAAAATTTGTATACCTAAAATTTAATCATTTTTGTATAAACTTTAAAAAAATATATATTTTTTTCAATTAAACTTTATTTTTTCTGGCATTATTTAAAGATAAGGGGTTGAATTATTTGTGTATTGAAGCATTTTGAAATATCTCAAACGTATTTTTTTTTTAATTTTTTTTCCGTGGGGTCCGTCAGACCCCACGTTACCTAATATAGTAACAATATCAAGATTACCTATCTAGGGTTAAGCTTAATCAAATCGTCTGAAGGTTTTAAGAATTACCTAAAATAAGACTTCATCGCAGTGAAAAAGCAAACAGGCCACATGTAGAAAACGCAAGTGCCGGCGACACTACAGCCCCTGATGGCCTCAGTATACAATTTTACTCTTTTGATGCAATGGACGCGGTTGGGTATTTTGTTCAGGCTAAATTCAAACTATTTCACTCAGCTGAGGCAATATCAGGTTGGCCAAATGTTGATCGATATTTTATTCAACACTGTTACTACTAGAATTTCCCTTAGCTGAAGAAAAACGTCCAGAGAAAACGATATGATTAAGTGGGTGCATGGCAGTGAAAGCTGAATAATAATAATAATAATAATAATAATAATAATAGTAATAATAATCATCATCATCATCATCATCATCATCATCATTATCCGGATCTCCTTTCCCACCCTAGGGCAGGGTGAGGAGTAGCAATAATAATAATAATAATAATAATAATAATAATAATAATAATAATAGAAATAATAATGATAATTATATTAATAATAATAATAATAATAAAAACTATGATACTAATACTAATACTAATAATAACGTGATGATGATGACTATGATGATGAAGATGAAGATTAGACTAATGAGGAAGAAGAGGCGAAGGGGGAGGAGGAGCTTGGTTAAATTATCGCCTATGGGCTGTAGGAGGGTCTTTAAAGCAGACATTTTTCGCTAAGCTGCAGTTTTCGCTTAGAACACCACCTGCAACAGTCGGCGTCCAAGTCCATCTGTTACGCTGTGTGGTGAACTGTGACAGGAGAGAAACAGATCTTATCCAACAGTCTGACCAGTTCAGGTTAGGAACTCAGTCATGGATAAGGGAAAAATCGACCTTTGGTTTTTGCATTTGCTAGCTGGATATGTTGACTAATAACACCATCGGCTGCCCCTCACCATAGGGATTATCAACACAGTGTTAACCTTTTCATGGTCACCTCAGATTCACTGTCATATTCTGGCCAGCATCAAACCACTTTATTCAGTTGAGGGTCAGCAGTGGCATCTTTAGTGTTAATACTGTGTCCGTTAATCGTATCACGGTCGTATCAGCCACACTAAAAACCAAAATAAGACCAGATGGTTTTAGTCAACTGAGGGTAGGTTACAGGGGCCTAAGGATTATAGCTTTTCTAGTACGGTGATGTGTTCATGTATATTATCCTTGCCGCTGCAAATGATTATATTCAGTTTAGCATTGCCCCTTGCAGTGAAAAGATTAACAAAGACGAGGTATAACTTTTCCACATTGAAAATATCTGCTTATCTGATAGCAAGAGCAAAAAAGGAGACATGGAGGGGTTCAGTTTTAACAATGTGTACTTCCCGCCTCCAAATGAAATAATCTGATGTTAGTGTGAATTAGCTATGGA
>NC_137010.1:39736487-39793987 GCF_032717465.1 Coenobita brevimanus | reverse complement strand
GGGTGAATGATGGATACATGTAATCCCTCAAGTTCGAAAAGTCTTTTATTAAACTGAAAGAAGCAAAGGCAAAACAAGAAGCTGTGCTAAGGAACAGCAAACCCGTCCCCGGCAGTCATTTTAGTGCTGGCGTATAAACACAACAGGATATCTAGTCAAAGATGCCCCATATCAAATTTGGAGTAAATCGGGTGAAAAGTGACGATTTTATGCCCATTTGAAATTTCAGGCCCGACCCACCTGACGCCGACCTCCCTACAGCTAACTGGGGGGGTGACCCCCTGAGGCATGTTGTGGGATGCAGATATGAAAGATGCACCTTTAGGTTTTGGTGTCATGTCGATATGACGAATTTGAAAGGAGTTTTGGCGAAAAAAATGTTTGTTTGTTTTTCTTACATTTTTTGGGCCTACAGCCTGAGCCTTGGCCCAATTTGGCCCAAAATTTAATCACACGATCTGAAGGTCATAGCCCATCATCTTTATAATTTTAGTCAAAATCGCACCAGTAGTTTTCGTGTAAAGTTTTTAACAGTTAGACAGAGAGACAGACAAACAAACAAACAGACAAACCGAGTGAAAACAATACCCGTCCCAAAGCCCCTCCAGGGCAGGGACGGGTAATTAGAGACGGCATCGTACTGAATAGGTCGATGGAGAGAGTATCTAGCCTCTTCACTAACAGACACCTCCCAGTGTTGCATAAAACTGTCAGACAGCACTAGCGATAGAATATACGTGACGTCATCGTGATGGAGGGGTTAATGCATTGGATCGACCCTCCTTTAGTGCAACATCGGTTAATCAATCGCAGCAGGAGGACGTACTTTGTAGTTAGTTTGGCGACAACCAAATTATTTTATTCTCCTCACCTCTTGGGAGATACTAAGTGAACGGAAGGGATAAGATATAACCTTCATTAATCTTTCATTTACAGGCACTCTCCTTAACTGGATACACTGGCTGGTGGTGGCACGAATATAAACTAAACAAAAAGGAGCACTTAGAAATTGCAACGCCCGCACCAACCAACTGGTGTAAGATTCAAATATTTAACTTTGCTCTGTGGCCTGAACCCGACAGATTACTCACAAAATTTGCCCAGTGACCTTGACCTAAGACCTTTCCCTGTCACCTAGACCTCTGACTGATCTCAGAATCGAATCCCTTTATCCTTGGATAAGCGTCATCATTTGCACTGGGTAAGAAAATGTAAGTTGACATTGCCACGTGACCCTGACTCTGAGTGTAGGGTTCGAGTCCATATCGTGGTTGATACTACACGTGGGTGTTGGCAGTATGTCTTTTCATAATGTTTGGATATATTCATACCCTGTCCGTTCTATCATTGACTTAAATAGACCACGACACAAGCACAGTCAGTACCTCACTTCAATTTCCACATCACTTTTCCTTCAGACACCCCTTCTCCTGCGTACTTCGTCAGCATGGGGAAGGGTTATTTACGGTTATCCCTCTTCCTCCAAGAAGAAGGTCCAGTTCTGCATTAGACCTGATATGGACTGATACAAACACAGATACAAATACAGTGGATAACATCTCGTTCCGAAGTAGTTGGTGGAAACTGTAAATCCTTCACCTCGACATGCCTCCCAAAGATGAACACAGTTGTCTTGAGGTGGTCAGAATTAGGTTTCATAAGACCAGCCATCCTTATTTTCCTATAGCCTTCTTTTCAACCCTGCCTCTCTTTGTCCAACATTCACTGCCTCCCCATCCTCTCTCTCTCTCTCTCTCTCTCTCTCTCTCTCTCTCACACACACACACACACACACCAAAAAAGCATATAAGAATCATTGGAGTGGCATATACAGTATATGGGCTGCTAGCAAACATGAGAGTGACTTTCCATTATATAGAAAAGGAGATGATGTGAGAGTAAATGTGTCTATGATGACCGAGATTAGAATCTGGAACACTGGAATGGTTACAATATATAAAAAAAAGTTAATTAAACTAAAAATGTAAAGATTATGGCCACAAGGATGATGCCAAGCTCGAGGAAGGTGTGTTATGAGGAAAGGATTATCAACCTTATATATATATATATATATATATATATATATATATATATATATATATATATATATATATATATATATATATATATATACAGTATATATATATATATATATATATATATATATATATATATATATATATATATATATATATATATATATATATATATATATATATATATATATATATATATATATATATATATATATATGCAAGGGTGTGCAAGGGACAGCATGGTGGAATGATGAGGTGAAACGAGCTGTGGAACAAAAGAAGAAGGCATATAGTGAATGGTTAGCGAGTATAGGTAGGGGAGAAGATGAGAGAGAGAAGAGAGAGGTATATGTGAGCAGGAGAAGGGAGGTTAAGAGACTGGTGAAGGAGAGTAAATAGAAAGTGGATGAGGAGTTTGGGAGGAATCTGAGTGTGAAATGGAGGGAGAGTAAGAAATTGTTTTGGAAGGAGGTAAAGAAAGTAAGGCATTGTGAAAGGGGAAATAGTAGGGGAGTGAAAGATAGGAATAATAGATTGTTGGTGGAGAAGAGAGAGAAATTGAGGAGATGGAAGGAGCACTTTGAGGATTTGTTGAATGTGGAGAATGAGAGCAGTGCGAGTATAAGCGGTTGGGGAATGGCTGGGAGAAGAAGAGATGAGAGGAGGGAGGAAGAGATCAGTAGGGCGGAAGTAGTGGAAGCGATGAAGAATATTAAGTTGGGAAAGGCCCCAGGAATTGATGGAGTGTGTGGTGAAATGCTTAGGTATGGGGGTGAGATTGTTGTGGAGTGGATATGGAAGTTGTGTAGATTGGCTTGGGAAGAGGGAAGGGTTCCAGAGGACTGGAAATCAGGTATAATTGTTCCTTTATATAAAGGAAAAGGAGAGAGAGAAGTATGTGGTAACCATAGGGGTATTTGCCTACTTAGTGTGACTGGTAAAATATATGGTAGAATACTCATTGATAGGGTTAGGCATATGACAGAGGAGCTAGTTGGAGAAGAACAAGGGGGATTTAGGAAGGGAAAAGGGTGTGTAGGTCAGATATTTGTTCTAAGATGTTTAGTGGAGAAGTATCTATAGAGAAGGGAAGGAAAGTGTATGCTGCCTTCATGGACTTGGAGAAAGCTTATGACAGAATAGATAGGCAAGGTATGTGGAAGGTATTAAGAATATATGGAGTGGAGGGAAATTGTTGAGTGCTGTGAAGAGTATGTACGAGGGAGCTAGGGTTACGGTGCGAGTGGATGGTGAGCTGAGTGAGTTCTTTGATCTGAATGTGGGACTGAAACAGGGTTGTGTGATGTCTCCATAGCTGTTTAATATATACATGGATGGGGTTGTAAAGAAGGTGCAGGGTAGGGCAGTGGATGTGAGGGTGGCTCTAATGAATGAGGGTGAGATTTGGAAGCTTCCGGTGTTGCTGTTTGCTGATGATACAGTACTGTTGAGTGAAGATGAATGGGAGTTGCAAGGTTTGGTGAATGAATTTGGGACAGTGTGTAGGAGGAGGAATCTGAAAGTTAATGTAAACAAAAGTAAAGTTATGGTGTTTGAGAAGAATGAAGTCACAGAGTGTGCAGTGAGGTTGGATGGTGAGGATATGGAGAATGTGAGTGCATTCAAGTACTTGGGTAGTGTGATGAGTAAGGACGGAACTTTGAGGGATGAAGTGCGTGAAAGGGTACAGCAGGGAAGGAAGGTTATTGGTACACTGAAAGCAGTGATGAGAAATAAGGAGGTGAGTATGGAAGTTAAGAAGTCACTGCATGATAGTATTGTGATCCCTACCCTGACGTATGGAAGCGAGGAATGGACCTTGCAAGAGGGGAACAAGTCAAGAGTGAGAGCAGTGGAAATGAGTTACTTGAGAGGAGCATGTGGAGTGACGTGGAGGGACAGGTTGACGAATGAAGAAGTGAAGGAACGCTGTGGGGTGGATGTGGATGTGGTTGAGAAGATTAGGAGAAATACACTGAGGTGGTTTGGACATGTGAAGAGAATGGAGAATGGAATGTAGGTGAGGTGGAGGGAGGGAGAGGGAGAGGTAGACCGAGGATGAGGTGGAGGGATGGAGTTGAGAGGTATATGAGGGAGGGGGGGGTGAGTGGGGGGAGGGTAGTCAAATGGTGGGTGACAGAGCGACTTGGAGGCGTTTTGTCTGCGGCCACCCTTTGCGGGATTAGGGCGTCGGGCTATAGATCTATCTATCTATCATCTATCTATCTATCTATATAGTATGTATATATATATATATGTGTGTGTGTGTGTATGTATATCTATCCATCTATACGTCTTGGCTTCTTCCCCCAAAGAGAGGTAGCTGAGAAAGGACGACATCTGGTAAATTACCAATATGCTGGGAATCGAACCAGGGACTCTCAGATGAGAGCCAGGCAGCATACCACTACACCACGACCAGGTAAAAGTTAACTCACGTTGTCACAATCTTGTAACCAACGTCCCTCCGCCCCCACTGTGGGCATCAAGAGGATGAGTTAACCCCCTGGCACTCGGGCAAGTAGATGCTTTTAATCTATCCCAAACACTTACGGCAAGTCAGAATGAAGGGGGAAACCTGTACTGTACACAGGAAAAATCATCTGGTAAATTACCAATATGCTGGGAATCGAACCAGGGACTCTCAGATGAGAGCCAGGCAGCATACCACTACACCACGACCAGGTAAAAGTTAACTCACGTTGTCACAATCATGTAACCAACGTCCCTCCGCCCCCACTGTGGGCATCAAGAGGATGAGTTAACCCCCTGGCACTCGGGCAAGTAGATGCTTTTAATCTATCCCAAACACTTACGGCAAGTCAGAATGAAGGGGGAAACCTGTACTGTACTTGCCCGAGTGCCAGGGGGTTAACTCATCCTCTTGATGCCCACAGTGGGGGCGGAGGGACGTTGGTTACAAGATTGTGACAACGTGAGTTAACTTTTACCTGGTCGTGGTGTAGTGGTATGCTGCCTGGCTCTCATCTGAGAGTCCCTGGTTCGATTCCCAGCATATTGGTAATTTACCAGATGATTTTTCCTGTGTACAGTACAGGTTTCCCCCTTCAAAGGACGACATACTCACCAAATTACTCATCCACACACACACACACACATTTACTTGTATCTTAGCCTCCAAGGGGTAAAGGGACTGCTCCTCACTGCACCACATCGCACGAGGGTCAACTGCACAATGCAATCCAGCGACATCCGCAGCAGGGCCCGACAGCAGAGCTGATCAGACCAGATGCGGAGAGCATCCCGTCAGGGCCGCGTCACCATTTATTCATCCACAGTTTCTCTCCATTCATCCCCATCATGCACAGCCACTCTTCCTTGCTCCACAGACATCCTTTTCGCATCTAATGTTCTCCTCACACTGTCTATCCATCCTATTTGTGGTCTTCTCTAAACCTTACACTTCTCACATCAGATCCAGTTATCTTTTTCAACTATCATCGCTCTTCATCCATTCTCTCCATGTGCCCAAACCACCGCAATATTCTCTGCTTAACTCGATCAGCCATCTCGCCCAGTGCTCCAGTTCTCCTGCACTCTTCATTATTTCTCACACGATCCACACGCGTCACTCCACACATACTCCTCAGACATCTCACCTCTATTACGTTTAATCTCTTCCTCTCATCTACTCCCATTTTCCATGTTTCTGTCCCATATAACACAGTCCGTACCACATAATCCCTCATACAGCCTTCACTTTATGTTCATTCTAAGGGAACGACATCTAAACATTTTTCTCATTCTTCCCAGCTCCTTTCCTAATTCATTCATGCTAAACTTCACCTCTACATTTATTCTTCCATTCACAGCAACATGTGACCTTATCTACTTAAAACACTCTACCTCCTGGAGCAACTCACCATTCAAAGCTACAGTACATTCATCCTCCTATCATCTACCATCACTTCATCACCTTACTCTTATTCTTATTCACTCTCAATTTCCTCATTTCACACACCCTTCCAAACACCTCTACCAGCTGTCTCAACCTCTCCACCAAATCAGCTACCAGTGCAGTATCATCTGCAAACAACAGCTGACTCAAATTCCACTCTCTACCTCAGCATTCACCAGACAACCTCTACAAAGCACTCTCGCATTCACCTCTCTTACAACCCCATCCATATAAATATTAAACAACCAGGGCGACATCACACATCCCTGTCCCAGCCCTACTCTCACAGGAAATCAATCATTCACAGTATTTCCCACTCTTACACACGTTTTGCTATTTACGTAAGAACTTTTCACTCCTTTTAACAACCTGCCACCTAGTCCATACAATCTCAAAACAGTCCACAGTACCTCCCTATCATTATCATACTCATTCTGTAAATCCATGAACTCCCAAAACACATCCTTACCTTTTCCCAAATACTTTTCACACACCTGACTCAGCAAATATCTGATCCACGCATCCCCTCCCTCCCCTAACACCACACTGTTCATCACCACTCACTCCCTCTGTACCCTTTCTAATACTCTTAATCAACACTCTACAATGCACAATACCTACAACGCTCAATAGACTTATGCCCCTAAAACTAGCACATTCATACTTATCACCCATACCTTTACACAACAGAACCACACATTAACTTGCCCACCCAATCGGCACTATAACACTCACAAAACACACATTCAGCAATCTTACTAACCACTCAACAATAGTTGCCCTACCAACTTCCAGGCATTCCTTAGCACACCCATCCACATCTGCAGCTTTCCCTGTTTTCATCTCCTTTGTTGCCTCATGCACTTCCTCCATCATGATCAAAGAATCATTGAACTCTCCCAACATATTTATTCCTTGCTCTCTTTCCTCTGCGACAGTCTCAGCCTCCTTTTCTTCCTCTACATTTAACAGTCTTTCAGAATACTATGCCCATCTCTTCCTCACTGCATCCATCTCGGTTAACATCCTTCCATCCTCTGCTTTTGGTTGCTCTTCCTTCCCAGACTCTCCCTTTCGCACCCTCTTCATCTCCTTCCAAAATATTTTCTTATTCTGTTGAAAAATTTCAGTCAATCACCTACCCCACCTCTCATCTGCTGCCACTTCAGCATCACTCACAGCCCCTCTCCTCCCATTCCTCTATTCCTTATGCCTCTCATATGACACCTCATCCTTCCTCTGCAGTCACACTTCATATGCACGTCTCTTCTCAGTTACAGCCATACTTACTTCCTCGCACCACCATTCACTTCCCTTTCTCACACCACCACCCACTCGTCTCACACCACATACCTCTTTTGCATACTCCACAACAGCACTCTTAAACAACTGCCATTCCTCCTCCACACCGCCATTTTCCTGATCTTGCACTGAGTTCCTCTCATTTTTCAGCTTCTCCTAATACTCTGTCATTCTCTCTCTTTTGTCCAACTCACTTACTCTTAAAACCTCTCCGCCACACCCAACTCTCCTATCTCTCACCCACCTCACACCTACTTTCAACTTTCCTTCCCCCAGGCAATGGTCAGACATATCTCCACTCTCCCCTCTCAGAACTCTCACATGCAACAATCTTCCTCTTAGGACACAACCATATAGTTCATCAATGCTCCATCAACAACCCTTCCACCCTCCTGTCTCACCCATGTACACTTATAAATATCTTTCTTCTCAGACAAGGCATTTCCATCCACCATCTCTCGCTGAACACACATCCCTATCATTCTTTCTCATTATCATTTCTTCCAGGCACACCATGCATACCAACGACACCTTCAACTGCTACAGTTCCCACTCTAGCATTCAGATCTCCCATCATTACCATATTTACATATGCTCCAAAACTCTGCAGACACTCATCAACATTATTCCAGAAAGACTCCCTCTCTTCTGCATCCCTTTCACTACCAGGCCCATATGCACTCACAGATATCCACAACTCACGTCCAAATTTCGCTTGCACTCATATCAGTCTCGATGACACCTCCTTCCATTCAGTCACACACTGCTGTACATCGGCTCACTAACAAGGCCACTCCTTCTCTCGCTCTTCCTCTGTCAACACCTGATATTCTTCCAGTCACACGTTCAAATTTAGATTCACCTTTCCCTTTCATCTTTGTTTCACTCAACGCTAATACATCCAACTTTGTTCCTACAAACCTTCTCCCATTCTCCTCCTTTTTAGCCTCAATCGTACTACATCCACGCACATTCATAGGCCCAATCTTCAGGGTACGGGAATAACTCAACCCCCCATCTCTTTCTATTCCCTGTCTCACTATAGGAACTAAAAATACAGAGGAGGGGGTCCCTAGCTCCCTCATCCCGTTTCTTTTAGTCGCCTTTTACGACATGCAGAGAATACGGTAGCAGAATTTTTCCTAACACAACCTGGCCGTAGAGTGGTAGTATCACCCCATAGTGCGGCCACATTGTGTCCCCCGCCACAGGGGTACATATATATATATATATATATATATATATATATATATATATATATATATATATATATATATATATATATATATATATATATATATATATATATATATATATATATATATATATATATATATATATATATATATATATATGTCTACCTATCTATCTATCTATCTATCTATCTATCGAGAGAGAATATTTAATTATATTATTTAAAGAGGTATGGGGACTGGAAAAAGCGGACAGAGAGGATCTTTTGGTGAAAGATGAAGGACAGACAAGAAATAAATTTAAACTGAAGAAGAGATGTCTTATTCATGGAAAAGAGTTTAGCTTCCCAAATATAGAAGTACAGACTGGTAGCTGAGAGAGTTGCTGTTGTTGATGAACCCCGATGTGCTTGACCAAGCAGACTCATCGACCGCAGATAAGAAACCGTCCCAAATGGCTGTCCTGTGCAGAAAAATAATGTTTCCTTGCCGCTGGACACCGCATTTGCGTTGCATCAATCAGTTAATAGGGACACTGTACTTGGCCCCACATCACCCTATTATCTTGTTATATGGCTTCCACCCAGCATTGTAAATGGTTTTCTGGGGCACAGGAAACCATTTGACTTGTCACTCAGTGTAGAGCCGCCACAAGTGGAAAGAAGATTAATTAAAAGTGACAGGGAGGAGAGGGAGAGGGGAAAACAGACACAGAGATAGAATGATAAAGATGAAAGAAAACATAGGCAGCACTTTTGTGGATGCTGGTGGCCACCACCTACCACCAGGGGAGAGGGTGCGAGCTAAGAACACCTATATGTTTCAAACTAGACTGGACTAAAGTAGATTATGGAGACAGTACAAACTTAACCCATCTCTTCCATACTAGAATTACGAGTATGTACAGGCACCTATAGTTCATTAACCTTAACTTAGGAGAGATTTTCCTTCTTATCCAGCCTATAGCACATAGTTCAACGGCTGAATATGGCAATACTCGTGCTGCACATCCTTTCATGGCAGTTCTTCTTAACTAGCATCGCATTCTTGTGTCATTCTCTTGTTACAGCTCAGCATTCATGAGTGTGCGGATCCCATGCCTAGCTGTCTCCAGGGTTCTCATAAGTTGAAGAAGCTTAATAGCACCTCTTCCATAGCGATTTATTCTGCATTTCACGCCTTACTGCTATGCTGTATCATATTTATTCCTTTGTGTCATCGGCGTAGATTGCAATAATAAGATAGAAACAATTATTAAAATAGCACATGCAAAGAAAACGTGTTATGGAACTTCCTCATCCAACGACAAAATGACCCAATGTTCCAAATTAGGTGTACTTGAGGTATAGAATACGTCTGATGCTCGTTCCGCCTAACAGCCAGGTGATGTTCGTTCCAGTATGGTACATGCATCACTAAGTCCATGGGATATGCGGGGCCAAGGGTTAGGTGAGATTAGGTTAGGTTACGTTAGGTTACGTTAGGGGAGGGTAAGTCAGGTTAAATGATATATTTGGTTCGAATACATTAAGTTAAATTAAGTCAAGTTAGATTAGGTCGGGTCATGTGAGTTTCGGTTAAATGAGGCTAAGTCTGATTTGGTTGGTTTTGATTAGGTAAAGTTAAGTTCCGTTGGGCTGGGTTTGGTCAGGCAAGGTTAAATTAGGTTAGCCTGATTTAGGTTAGATTAAGCTACGCTAGGTTAGGTTCGGTTTGGTTTGACTTGGTTAAGTTTGTGTTAGGTTAGGTTAGGTTGAGTTAGTTTTGGTTTGTGAGTGTGCCAGACTTTTCCGCTATACTTAACAGTCCCGGGTCCCAGATGGCAGGGGATTTCGGCGACGCTTGTCACTCAGTTTCATGCTTAAAACCGCATTTAATATGCAGAGACAGTAAATTTACGCCTCGTTAAAGCGAACAGATTAACGTAAAATAAAACCGTACTTACTGTAAGGTGTCCTGAGTTGATGCGCCCCTAGCCAGGCCATACACGGCCACTATGCCCCCAGGCAGGCCCCAGCCCAGGACGTAGAGCCACCTGAGCAGCGCCTCCTCACTGACGAAAGCCACCACCAGCAGTGTGTGCAGGTACAGACCCTCAGCGAACATCCACAGGTAACTCGACACCAGGAAGTACTGAAGCAGGATGTGCAGAGCCTGACATCCAGCCTGTGCGAGGGACCACATCACGTTAATGAGGAGGGACATAGTTGGAAGAAGGGGAAAAAGGGATTGTGCGAAACAGAGAGAGAGAGAGAGAGAGAGAGAGAGAGAGAGAGAGAGAGAGAGAGAGAGAAGAAGAAGAAGAAACGGAAAGAGAGATCAGAGAGTGGGACAGGGCTGAAGAAACGGAGGGAACAAGTGAAGAGAGGGGAGGGAGGGAAAAATGGGAGGGAGGGAAAAGCTGGGGGCAACGATGTGAGTGGAAGGAAGAGAGAGAGAGAGAGAGAGAGAGAGAGAGAGAGAGAGGCTGAAAGCAAGGGGAGGAGGAACTGTGAGAAGAGATGAGAGGAGACAAGTGGAGCGGGTAGGAAGGAACGAAGGTAGGGAAGGACTCGGAGAAAGAAAGGAGGAAGATTGGAGACGATTAGAAGAATGGAGGGAGGACGAAACTAGGGAGAAGGAATGAGTATAAAGGAATACACAGGAGTTAGTACAGAGGAAAGCAAATAGCAACAGACCTGTTGTGCCTCTCGTGACTGTTTGATATAGGGAAGGTCATAACTAACCAAATTATTCTATCAGCTAAAGACAAAGGCAGAAAAGCACAAAGGTTCCCCCCCACCATCACCAAACCCTCCAGCCGAAGCCGGCAAGAAATATATATATATATATATATATATATATATATATATATATATATATATATATATATATATATATATATATATATATATATATATATATATATATGTATATATATATATATATATATACTACTCCTTTAAGAAGAAATGCTTAGCTTCATGTGCCTGAAATCGTTTGCCGGTAATTTTATGTCCTTTACCTCTAGTATAGGCCGGGCATTGAGATTTCATTTCCGGGCCAGAACTCAGAAAGTATTCACTATAGTCATAAAATATCACACAGTTGCGTGTCTTATAGTGAACTGGTGCCTTTTGATAGGTAGAATGCTGTCTTAAGTATTTTTTTTTTAATGAAAAAGTAAAACAAAAAATAATTTGCCGGACATTTTAATGCAACCTGCACATGGAATGTGTCTTCAAGCCGTTCTCCTTAAGGTCATCTTTAAAATAAAAGATTGGGAGGGGGTGAGGGCCGTTATGTGCTTGGTTAGGTGTACAGGGAGGTGGGAGGGTATGTGCTTGGTCATGTGGAGAATGCAACAGCGTAGCGTTGCTCATGTTTTGTAATACAGTGACCAGAACTGAACGCAATAATCCAACTGCGGGAGTGCTAAGGAATTATACAAAATGAGGACGATTTTTTTTTTTTTTAATGCAGATGCTCTGCCCATGAATCAAGTAAATTCATTGCCTTTTTCAAAAGTTTTTGTTTGTTTGGTTCAAATCATTTGTTATTATAACCCCTGAGTCTTTTTCATGGTTTATCCTATCAAGTTGGACATTATTCATGTTACAACTGGCCCTTACGTTTTTACTGCTAATGTTTAGCACTGTACATTTACAAATATTGAAATTCATTTGTCATGTTTGGTTCCAGTTAAACAAATGATCAGTTTCTCTCTGAATGCCTGTCTCTGCTGTGCTGTATCTGTTCTGTTACATATTTTTGTATCGTCAGCAAATATAGAAATCTTACAAAATAATCCTTCATCAGTATCATTTACATGTATTAAAAAAAGAGGAGAATCTAACACTGAACCCTGCTGCACTCCACTTGTAAAGCTGATCCATTTTGGTTAACTCTTTGCTTTTATGCAGTGAGCCAATCTTCTATCCACCCTAGCACACTGCTACTGAAACCATGTGCCTTTAGCTTCTAAAGAAGTCTTTTGTGTGGAACTTTGTCAAAAGCCTTTTGAAAGTCGAGATAGACAGCATCAACAGAGTTAGTCTCGTCTTACATGTTCCGTATAGCCTACCGTTGAAAAAGTCCAAAAGGTTCGTGAGGCAGGAGCGATTATTCCGAAAACCATGTTGCGAATCTCTGATGAGATTATTCTAAGTGTTTCACCAACTTGTCTCTGATAATAGTTTCAAGCAATTTGGAAACCACTGATGTTAAACAAACTATGAGGTAGAAAGAAACTGTACTGGGATCAAAGACAGAAAAAGAGAGGAAGGAAGGGAGGGAGGGATTGGCAGAGTGGGAGAAAAGGGAGGAAAGAGTTAACGGAAGGGAATGATGGAGGGAAGAAGGGCGTGAGGGAAGGAGGGAGGGAAGGCGGGAAAGAATTAAAGGAAGGAAGAGAGTGAGAAATAGGGAAGGCAAGGTTAGAAAGAAAGGAAAATAGAAGGAAGAAACGGAGGCTGTAAAAAGGAAAGAACATAGGAGGAAAAGGAGGCTGGAGACTAAGAGATCTGGTGAAAAAAGAAGGTAAATAATATGTCTAGGGAAAGAAGAAAGTGAAAAAGAGCAAAGAATTCTATCTATCTATATACCTAGGCTGCGTCCCCCAAGGAAAGGGAGGTAGCCGAGACAGGACGACACACTCCCCATTTACTCATCCATTCAAACACATTCATTAGCATCTTAGCCCCAAAGGGGAGAACGGACAGATCCTCACCGCACCACACCGCACAAGGGTCAACTGCGCAATGCAATCAGTGACATCCGCAGCAGGGCCCGACAGCAGAACTGGTTTACCCCTGCCACATCATAACAGACCCATCCCCTTACCCGCACCTGACCTGACTAGCTGATCAGACCAAATGCGGGAGAATATCCCCTCAGGGCTGCGTCATCACTTATTCATTCACAATTTCTCTCCATTTACTTCTGTCACGCACAGCCACTCTTCCTTGCTCAACAGACATCCTTCTCACATCCAGCGCTCTCTTCACACTGTCCATCCATCCTATTCGTGGTCTTCCTCTCAGCCTTACACCTCTCACATCAGATCTAGTTATCTTTTTCACCAATTGCTCATTATCCATTCTCTCCATATGCCCAAACCATCGCAACACCCTCTGCTCAACCCTACCAACCATCTCCCGAACAACTCCAGTTCTTCTTCTCACTTCATCATTTCGCACTCGATCCATACGCGTCACTCCACACATACTCCTCGGACACCTCATCTCCATTATATTCAAACTTTTCCTCTCTGCTACACCTATATTCCATGTTTCAGCCCCATACAACGCAGTCGGTACCACAACCCCCTCATACAGCCTTCTCTTTACATCCATTCTAAGCAAACGACATCTAAACACTTTTTCTTTCCTCCCAGCACCTTTCCTACTTCATTTATTCTAAACTTCACTTCTGCATCTATTCTTCCATCCACAGCAACATGTGACCCTAGATATTTAAAACACTCTACCTCCTCAAGCAACTCGCCATTCAAAACTATATTCACCCCCCTAACATCTACCAACCTCGTACACTTCATCACTTTACTTTTATTCACATTTACTTTCAATTTCCTCCTTTCACACACCCTTCCAAACTCCTCTACCAACTGTCTCAATCTCTCCTCTGAATCAGCCACCAGTGCAGTATCATCTGCAAACAGCAGCTGCTTCAGATTCCACTCTCCACAATCAACATTCACCAGACTCAGACCTCCACCTAAAACTCTTGCATTCACCTCCCTTACAACAATATCCATGTAAATATTAAACAACCAAGGCGACACCACACATCCCTGTCGCAGCCCCACTCTCACGGGAAACCAACCACTCACAGCATTTCCCACTCTTACACACGCTCTACTATTTACATAAAAACTTTTCACCCCTTTTAATAACCTACCATCAAGTCCATACAATCTTAAAACAGTCCACAAAGCCTCCCTATCAATTCTGTCATACGCTTTCTCTAAATCCATAAATGCCCAAAACACACCCTTGCCTTTCGCTAAATACTTTTCACACACTTGTCTCACAGCAAACACCTGATCCACGCAACCCCTCCCTCTCCTAAAGCCACACTGCTCATCACCAATCACTCCCTCTGTACCCTCTCTAACTCTCATAATTAACACTCTACTATACACCTTACCTACAACACTCAACAGACTTATACCCCTAAAGCTAGTACATTCATACTTATCACCCTTGCCTTTATACAACGGGACCACACAAGCACTTGCCCAGTCAATTGGCACCATACCTTTCACAAAGCACACATTCAACAATCTTACTAACCAGTCAACAATAATCACTCCGGCACCCTTCAGGCATTCCACAGCACACCCATCCATACCTGCAGCTTTCCCTGTTTTCATCTCCTTTACTGCCTTCTCCACTTCCTCCTTCGTGATCAAAGAATCATTCAACTCTCCCAACACATTTATTCCTTGCACCCTTCCATCTGCCACAATCTCAGCCACCCTTTCCTCCTCTACAATTAACAATCTTTCAAAATACTCTGCCCACCTCTTCCTTACTGCATCCATCCCAATTAACATCCTTCCATCCTCTGATTTTACTCGTTCTTCCTTCCCAGACCTCCCTTTCGCACCCTTTTCACCTCCTTCCAAAACATTTTCTTATTCTGTTGAAAATTTTCTGTCAGCCGCCTACCCCACCTCTCATCTGCTGCCACTTTAGCATCACGCACAGCCCTTCTCGCTCTATTCCTCTTTTCCTTATACCTTTCATATGACATCTCATCCTTCCTCTGCAGCCACACTTCATATGCACGTCTCTTCTCAGCCACAGCCATACTTACTTCCTCGCACCACCATTCACTTCCCTTTCTTACACCATCACCCACACGTCTCACACCACATACCTCTTCTGCATGCCCCACCACAGCACTCTTAAACAACTGCCATTTCTCCTCCACACTGCCATTTTCCCGATCTTTCACTGCGTTCCACTCATCTTTCAATTTCTCCTGATACTCTATCTTTTTCTCTCTTTTATCCAACTCACTCACTTTGAAAACCTCCCTGCCACACCTAACTCTCCTAGCTCTCACCCATCTCTTACCTCCTCTTAACTTTCCCTCCACCAGGTAGTGGTCAGACATACCTCCACCCTCCCCTCTCAGAACTCTCACATCCAACAATCTTCCTATTACATTCCTAGACGCAACTACATAGTCCATCAAAGCTCTATCAACAACCCTTCCACCCTCCTGTCTCACCCATGTATACTTATAAATATCTTTCTTCTCAAACAACGTATTTCCAATCACCATCTCTCTCTTAACACACATCGCTATCATTTGTTCCCCATTTTCATTTCTTCCAGGCACACCATGCATACCAACTACGCCTTCAACTGCTACATTTCCCACTCTAGCATTCAGATCTCCCATCATTACCACATTCACATTCGCTCCAAAACTCTGCAGACACTCATCAACATCATTCCAAATGACTCCCTCTCTTCTTCATCCCTTTCACTACCAGGCCCATATGCACTCACAAACACCCACAACTCACGTTCAAATTTCGCTTTCACCCACATCAGTCTCGATGACACCTCCTTCCATTCAGTCACACACTGCTGTACTTTCGGACTCACTAACAAGGCCACACCTTCTCTTGCCCTTCCTCAATCAACACCTGACAATCTTCCATTCACACTTCCAAACATAGACTCACCCTCCCCTTTCATCTTCGTTTCCCTCAAAGCTAACACATCCAACTTTCTTCTGACAAACATTCTCCCAATCTCCTCCCTTTTAGCCTCAATCGTACTACATCCACGCACATTCATAGACCCAATCTTCAGGGTACGGGAATAACTCCATCCCCCATCCCTTTCTCTGGCCTGTCTCTTTTTAGGAACTAAAAAACAGAGGAGGGGGTCCCTAGTCTCCTCACCCCGCCCCTTTTAGTCGCCTTTTACGACACGCAGGGAATACGGTGGCAGTATTCTTCCTAACACAACCTGGCCGCAGAGTAGTAGTACCACCCCATAGTGCGGCCAGATTGTGTCCCTCCCGCCACAGGGGTAAGAGCAAAGAAAACATGAAAAATATAGGTGAAGAGAAAAGAGGAAACGAACGCAAATAAAGAAAACTAAAAGTGGGCGAAGAAAGAAGAGACGGAAGAACACAAATAAAGAAGGCGCTAAAACAGGCATAGAAAAAGGACGGAAATGAAAAAGAGGAAAAAAATACAAGGAACTGAAATAGGTGTGGACAGATGAAAGATGCGATAATATGGACCTAGACAGAATGATGTGGAGATGAGCAAAAATTAAATATAAAACACTTGACGCTGAAAAATAAAATTAGTGTAGAGAAGGAAGGCGAAAAAATGCAGGGAAAGAAAGAGTTAGAGGAATGCAAAGAGCGTGGGAAACCATGTGTGAAAAGAAAGAGGAATGAAAGAAGGCAAAGTCAGAAGAGAAGAAAATGAGTGGAGAAAATAAATACGAAATAAAATAACAAACAAAGCGTGTGATAAAGATAGTTTAAAGATGGGAGAAGAAAGGGACGGAGAACAAAACTAAGATGATAATAAAATGGATAATTAACCCCTTCATTTCGATTACTTAGTAAATAACTTACTATTGATACCTCCGGGCCTATTAATTCACTTTAGGGGAGATATTATAGTAAGGAGGCTATATAACAGCATCTGGAGGTAGCAAAAATAATTCATTACAATACGTCACCAGATTCGAGTAGTTATGGTGGCCAAGCAAGACGCAAGAATATGAAAGAGGAATGAGATCAAGAAGACGACAAAACTAATGCAGAAATGCCAGTAACTGAGCGAGGCACTGGAATAAGAACCTTGAATAATTTTTGAGGCATGTAGTGATGAAAGGACACGTGTGACCTTCCTGTTTCGTTGCTGACTACCCTAAGTAATGTGGCATGCAGACTAATTACATCAAACAGCTGCAAGTGTTATACAAATGACCGTCAAAAATTAGGTGCTCGACGTGCACTCAGAAAGTCTCTTGCCCAGTAAGCTTATTACCAACTCTCCGGGTTCGTTCCTGAGAGAGACAGACAGTTTGGATAGTTTGGGAGATAGTTGCACAGATAGATAGTTGCACAGATAGAGAGACATGAAGGAGCACTCAGAGAACAACCGTTTTGTTTTAACCTGACACCTTCCACAAAGTTTAGTTGGCATAGGATAAAAATTGTTCAAATAGACCTTACCATGTGACTTTGACCTTTGATTTATTAGTAAAAAAAAAAAAAAAAAAAAAAAGGCCCACCTCTTGGGTGATCCTCAGCTTATCCAATAAGTTTGAACCAGATCAGATAAAAACTGTTTTAACTGTTGTATTCACACACAGGCTCACGGATCGAACTTTGACCTTGTCCTGTGACCTTGATCTCTTACTGAATGGTCTCAAAACTGAATCCCGTCGGTACTGACTGACCCTTAACAGTGCCAAGTTTGATTTAACTCAGAACAGTGTGAGCTGATATTGTCTTGTAAGTGTTCACAACACTGAATCACTTAATTTTTGGCGCTGCCTCAGAACTCCAGCAAAGCTGGATGGGAAGTGGATAAATGCATTTGAAGTTGATTTTGACAGATCAGTGTCTAATCTATGCCAGTGACCTTGACCTTCGACTAACTGTTAAAAAAGAAAAAAACGCTTTCACACTGGCTGACTTTCAGCCTTTCCACAACCTTTGGTTAGATTTGGATGGAAACTGCATAAGTTGTCCTTTTTAAACACACACACACACACACACACACACACACACACACACACCTGATGGCGCGGTTAATAGAGCATTGGATCCCAATTCAAGGGATCTGATTTCAAGGCCGGTTCAGTCCACGCTGTTTGCGTGGGTGACATGAGTACTTACCTGTCAAGTGTACAGTAGTTATTTGCCCGCTGTGGTGGAAGACCCGCAGGGGTTCGAAACTCAGCGGGGTAAAGATAACGTGGTCCGTCCCCTTGTGCCTGCACCTCACTCCATATATATATATATATATATATATATATATACATTATATACAAACATAAATACTATATAATGTATATATATATATACTGGGTATATATATATATATATATATATATATATATATATATATATATATATATATATATATATATATATATATATATATATATATATATATATATATATATATATATATATATATATATATATGTGTATATATATATATATGTATATATATATATATATATATATATATATATATATATATATATATATATATATATATATATATATATATATATATATATATATATATATATATATATATTGTTACATAGCCTATGATGTCATCATCCTTTGTGTAATTTTAACGCTCAGTATGCTGCATGTTTGATCACGAGCGTGTTCTGCCTCAGTCCCCCCTTCTACCGTTATAGTAGAGTAAGTCGTTCTCTCTGTTATACTTTGCGGGATTTTCAGCTCTCTGTCCCCATGGCTTCATTTGCGCGTCCCTCTTACAAGTTGTATCAAACTCTGCCAGCCCCTATATAGTGAGCTCAGTCTCTGAATCATTGCCACTTAGATCTGCTCCTCATTTTGTTCACATCTCTGTCCTCTCCTGTACAGATATTATTATTGTGAGTGCTCAAGAAATCTCCAACCATCTAGCAGCTGTGTGTAATTTGAGTATAACTGTTGTTGCATTTTTTCTTGTACTGTATAGCATAAGTTTAATTTGTAGGCCTAGTGAAGTTTTTGTAATTCGTGTGGGGTTCTTTATGTCAGTCATTTTTGATAATAGTTTGTATCTGTAATTATTTATCTGGCATTCACTGAGTATTATCTGGTATCTCATTTTATCAGGGCTGACTTAGATAAATTTACTCTTGCTAATTTCGTGTTAATAGAGGCTATTGCAGTTAACCATATATTTAACCTGTTTATTTGCCATTACATTATCCTTATGAGTCCTGAATGTTTTGTTGTTAGTTTGAGCATTAAACTTTAACTTGTAATTTTACCTAACTCTTTTGTTTTGAACCTGGAACTTTACGGCACAGTAGTGATTTTTAGCATTCTCACTGAAAGTGTACGTTATCTTTCTCTGTTCCGTAACATAAATTTGGCGACCTCGCCAGGATATTAAGGATATTATCATAAGGATATTGTTTGATATTTTGTGACTGTGATATATTCATGATGGCTACTATTTCTACACTTGATGAAGCCAAAGATTTTTTGTCAAATGTGCAAACAGTGTGTGATATAGAAAACAGAACAAAGAATGAACTTAAGCTTGTTGCTCAACAATTGGGAATTGCAGTTCACTCTCATCATTCTAAAGATCAAATTGTTGGCATGATTAATAAAAGCTTGTTTAATGTAACTCCTCCAAATGAGCAAACGCAGATTGAATTAGCTAAGTTACAGCTAGCCCTGCAGGAGGCTAAGGCTAAGGAGGCGGAGTCTCGTGTGAAGGAAGCTGAATTTCAAGCACAGGCTAAGAAGGCTGAATTTCAGGCAAAAGCTAAGGAGGCTGAGGCACAAGTTGAAATTGCTAGGATTCAGGCAGACCATGAGTATCGCATGAAACAAGGTGGAACTGGATCATCTAGCTCTGATGGTTTTGATGTGGCTAAAAATGTTAAACTTGTCCCTCCTTTTAATGAATCTGATTTAACAAAGTATTTTCAGTTGTTTGAGAGGGTAGCTACAGGTTTTAATTGGCCTAAGGAGTATTGTCCAGTACTCCTTCAAACTGTTCTCATCGGTAAAGCTCAAGTAACTTACGCATCTTAGCCTCAGGATCAATCTGATAATTATGATGTAGTTAAGAGCTTGATTCTTAAGGCCTATGAGCTTGTTCCTGAAGCCTATAGAGTAAAATTTAGGACAACTTACAAGCAAGATAAGCAATCCCATGTTGAGTATGCAAAAATCAAAGAAGATCTGTTAGAGCAGTGGTTAAATTCTAAGAATGTGAATTCTGATTTTGATAAATTTAAGCAGATGATTTTGCTGGAGGACTTCAAAAGGTGTATTTATAAAGATGTAAGCCTATATCTTGATGAGAAAAGAATAGATAATTTGTCTGATGCTGCAGTTTTAGCTGATGAGTATGTTCTCACTCACAAGAGATATTCTAGAGAAAAAGGGAAAGCTGAGAGTAAGTACGTTGCCTCTACTCAGAGTACAGGTAACAGGAAAGAGAATAAGGATGATGTTTCTCAGGAAGTAAATACCAGCTTCACCTCTAGAATTCTGAAAAGTAAATGTACTTATTGTAGTAAGCTTCGTCATACTACGGAGAAATGTTTCAGGAGACAGCGTGATGTGAACAAAAAGGAGTCTTTAAATATTCAGTCAATTGGTCTAGTGTCCACTCTTGAGAGTTCCCAGAATTCTTTAACTGAGTTAACTGAACCTGCTTTGAGGGGTAACTTAAATTCTCATGATGGAGCTCCTCTTTTGAGCAGTAACGTGGGTGACACTCTCAAGAGTTCATGTGCTAATTTCCTGTCTGATGGTTTTGTCAGTCCTCTGGACAGTAATGACAGGAAATCAGTTAAAATATATCGTGATACAGGTGCTTGCCAATCCCTTATGCTGACCAGTGTTCTAGGCTCTAATTTTAATTCCTCTGATGAAACTGTAATCTTACAAGGTGTAGGGAATAATTACTTCTCTGTTCCTCTGTGCAGAGTGAATTTAGAGTCTGGTTTTGTTAATGGTTCTGTTATGGTTGGGTTGGTTGAGACACTCCCAATGTCAGGTGTAACTTTCTTACTTGGAAATGATATTGGTGGAAGTCAAGTGTGTCCAGCTCCTCAGTTGTCTAGTGAGCCAGTAGCTGCGTCCCAGGATTGTGATGTCCCTGATGTGTTCCCTGCATGTGCTGTCACTAGGGCTAAGTCTAAAGTTACTGGTGATTTAGAGGATAATGATGATGATGATGTTATCCTAGCTGACACTTTTCTTGCTAATTTGGACCACTCACCAGATGAGGCAGTACCCCGTAGTGTTGATAATTTGTCTCGTCAAGAGTTGGTTGAGTTGCAGGCTGCTGACCCTGAGCTGAAAGGTCTAGCTAACTCTGCTTACAGTGAAGAAGAGTCAGCCGGTGCTTCTACTTGTTATTATGTAAAGTCAGGAGTACTTATGAGGAAGTGGAGACCCCCAACAGCATCAGCCGACTGTGAATGGGAGGTTGTACATCAAGTTGTCATCCCTCGTGTTTGTAGGCAGGATATCATTAGAGTGGCTCATGATTCCAGTTTGGCACGCATTTTGAAACACTTCTACTGGCCAGGTATCTTCAGGGATGTTTCCTGGTATTGTAAGTCTTGTCACACCTGTCAAGTTGTGGGAAAGTGTAATCAGACCGAAAAGGTTGCACCTCTAGTTCCCATTCCTCCTTTTGAGGCGCCTTTCACCCGTGTGTTGGTGGATATTGTGGGCCCTCTTCCTAAGACTTCTTCAGGATTTTCTTATGTGTTGACCATGATTGATATGGCTACTCGTTATCCTGAAGCCATTCCACTTAGAAATATCTCAGCAAAGAACGTGGTTAAGGAAATGCTAGGGTTCTTCACAAAGTTTGGTCTGCCCAAGGAGGTACAGTCAGACCGGGGAAGTAATTTCATGTCAAACATTTTCAAACAGTCTCTGAAAGAGTTGGGCATCACCCAGATCACGTCTTCAGCTTACCATCCCCAGACCCAAGGAGCGTTGGAGAGATATCATCAAACACTCAAATCGATGCTCAAGAAATACTGTTTGGAACATCAGAAAGACTGGGATAAAGGTCTTCCATTCGTTGTGTTTGCTGCAAGAGAATCTCCAAATGAATCACTGGGCTTCTCACCTTTTGAACTACTGTTTGGCCATGAAGTAAGAGGACCCCTTAAGTTACTCAAGGAATGCTGGCTGTCGGAGGAAGATGACGTCAACCTGCTGGAGTATGTGATGAATTTCAAAGAACGGCTGTCCACTGCTTTACAGCTGGCGAGAGAGAATTTAGGAGCTGCTCAGGAGAAGATGAAGACTTGGTATGACAAGAAGTCCAGGTTGCGCCACTTTCAGCCAGGAGATCAGGTTTTGATTCTGCTACCAGTTCATGGGCAACCTCTTCAAGCCAAGTTTAGTGGCCCTTATTTCGTGGAGAAGAAACTCAGTGATGTCAACTATGTCATCGCCACACCAGATCGTAGAAAGAGCAAGCAACTATGTCACATCAACATGCTAAAGTTATATCACAGGCGGGACGAAAATAATCCAGTCTGCACTGTAGCTGTTCCACCAGAGTCTGCAAGTGAAGCTCTCCCATGCAGTATGAGCCTGAGTGATAGTTTGGGGAAGAATCCTGATATCATGAATGATCTCCAGATTAAGCTTTCTCATCTAACACCCAAGGAAAGGCAGGAGTTTTCGGCATTACTGCAGGAGTACCCGCAAGTGTTCCGTGCCACTCCAGGAAGAACCACTGTTGATGCATGATGTCGATGTTGGAGACGCAAAGCCAATTAAATTGCCTCCTTACCGTGTGAACCCAGTGAAAGTTCCTCTCATCCAGAAGGAGCTTGGCTACCTGCTGGACCACAAGTTGATTGAGCCCTGTCAGAGCGAGTGGAGTTCTCCTGTCACTCTGGTCCCTAAGCCAGGTGGGTCACAGCGGCTTTGCATTGACTACAGACGTGTTAATCAGATAACTAAAACAGACACTTACCCTCTCCCTCGTATGGAAGATTGCATAGACAAGATCGGAAAGGCTAGGTACATAAGTAAGTTTGATTTGTTAAAGGGATACTGGCAAGTACCTATGACTGAACGTGCTAGGGAGATCTCATGTTTTGTAACATTAGGAAAGACTTTTGCATGTTCTGTAATGCCATTTACAGATTGTTTTAGAGTAATAAGAAATTTCCTTTGTAAATTTCTTTTTTCTTTGTGGGGAGGTGTTACATAGCCTATGATTTCATCATCCTTTGTGTAATTTTAACGCTCAGTATGCTGCATGTTTGATCACGAGCGTGTTCTGCCTCAGTCCCCCCCTTCTACCGTTATAGTAGAGTAAGTCGTTCTCTCTGTTATACTTTGCGGGATTTTCAGCTCTCTGTCCCCATGGCTTCATTTGCGCGTCCCTCTTACAAGTTGTATCAAGCTCTGCCAGCCCCTATATAGTGAGCTCAGTCTCTGCATCATTGCCACTTAGATCTGCTCCTCATTTTGTTCACATCTCTGTCCTCCCCTGTACAGATATTATTATTGTGAGTGCTCAAGAAATCTCCAACCATCTAGCAGCTGTGTGTAATTTGAGTATAACTGTTGTTGCATTTTTTCTTGTACTGTATAGCATAAGTTTAATTTGTAGGCCTAGTGAAGTTTTTGTAATTCGTGTGGGGTTCTTTATGTCAGTCATTTTTGATAATAGTTTGTATCTGTAATTATTTATCTGGCATTCACTGAGTATTATTTGGTATCTCATTTTATCAGGGCTGACTTAGATAAATTTACTCTTGCTAATTTCGTGTTAATAGAGGCTATTGCAGTTAACCATATATTTAACCTGTTTATTTGCCATTACATTATCCTTATGAGTCCTGAATGTTTTGTTGTTAGTTTGAGCATTAAACTTTAACTTGTAATTTTACCTAACTCTTTTGTTTTGAACCTGGAACTTTACGGCACAGTAGTGATTTTTAGCATTCTCACTGAAAGTGTACGTTATCTTTCTCTGTTCCGGAACAATATATATAGGAGAGAGAGAGAGTCTTTGTGTGTATGGTATTTGGCAGTCAACCAGGGTCGTGGGAGCCAAGACAATACACCACTTCATTGTCCAAGTCTCTCCCATCATAGCCGTGGCCTACATTCTTTGTACAACTGCGCTCGCTAGGCGAAAGCTGCTGTCATGTTCTGATCGGCGTGCGAAAGCGTGTGTATATGTGTATGGGCAAAAAAAAAAAAAAAAAAGTTTTAGTTTGATTTTAACTAAACTCGGTAGAAGTAGTGAAGGAAGAGGTAGTATGAGTAAATCTGTGTGTGTGTGTGTGTGTGTGTGTGTGTGTGTGTGTGTGTGTGTGTGTAGAACAATAGGTCTAAGTTGTAGGTCAGTGCTAGGTCAAAATCTGACCTTTTGCAAAATCTATTTAAACAGTTTTAATCCCGTTCATATTAAACTTGAGGAAATGGTTGAAAGCAATGCAGGAGCGAAGTGATTCAGTTTAGAAAGCAGTTGTTCGAACGTCAGGGACACAGGCCAAAGTCAAAATTTGACTCGTGTGTGTGTGTGTGTGTGTGTGTGTGTGTGTGTGTGTAACAAAATAATGTAAACAGTTTTGATCCGGTTTTGATCTACCTGGTGGGAGGGTTGAGAGTTAGCCATATAATAAGTCTAACGTCTTTTAGAGCAACAGCTAAAATGTCAAGGTCACAGGGGAAAGCCAGTTTATTAAGTTTTGTCCGATTTAGACCAAAGTCAGTGGAAGAGTTGAGGATAAGGGAAGATTAAAAGGATTAGATTTTGAGAACAACTAGTCGATGGTCAAGGCCACCGAGAAAGTCAAGAGCGAAGGTAACTCAGAGAGTCCTGATCTTATGAAAACCAACCTAGTGGGCGAGTTAAGGGTCAGGCAAGAACGAAGAGATTCGGTTTTGAGGAGAATCTGTCAAAGGCCAAGATCGCAGGACAAAGGCAATGTTCGACCCATGTGTCTGTGTGTAAACAAATTAACCTAAACAGTTTTGATTTTAATTAGATTAAACTTGTTGGATGAACTAAGGATCATCCAAGAAGCTGACCTACTGTGTTTGAGAACAATGGCTTAAAGGTCAAAGCCACATAGCAAGGTCAGTTTAAACTGTTTTTTATCTGATGTAGACTAAACTCTGTGGAAGGATTCATATTAAATCAATGTCACAGGTAAAGGTCAAAGGTCAAGGTCACTGGACATAGTCAGTTCAAACAGCTCTGATCTGATGTGAACCAAAGTTGGTGGAAAGGTTTAGTGTTGGGCAAGAATGAAGCTGTTGAATTTGAGTCATCTGTCCAAGTGTACGGTCACAGGGTAAAGCCTAATAGTCGGCCTTTAGACCAGTTGATGGTCGCGGGTGTTGTACTCTCTCACTGCTACTTTGTGTTTATTATTATTACCGCAGGATGATTTTTTTTTTTTTTTTTCCAGTTTAGGAAAGACAGTAAGTAGTGAAGAACTTGACTCTTGTATGCAGTGACATATTTCTTAGTTATTCCTTGCTACCTTCAGACGATAGTATTTAGCCCCAGAGAGGCTTTTCGAGTTGGAGGAGTTAGATATGCCCATCATTAACCCGTGCCATTTGAGAAACCCTTCCAACAGTGAATAAAATTGGTTGGAGGTTGGAAGAATAACTACAAAATTCGTCACCTGACTGACGGGGTTAATTAAAGCTGTAATCTATCCTCGCCACAACCAAAAGTCTCCTAAACAAAACAGAATCGTCTGGTGGTAGCAAGAATAAAATATAATATGCGTCCTCCAATTAATGAGGTTAACTTCATTAGTGTGAAGATGTCATCCATGTGTTATTCGCCTTCCTTACCATAGCGCGGAGACCAACTGTATTCCCTTAGTTTCTCTCTTCTTTCTTCTTTCGAAACTCATTTCAGTTTCGTGCCACTCCTTATTGTCTTCACCAGTTCGCTTTTCAAAAAGTATAAACAAATCTGGGAAGTTTGTGTGCTAGTATGTTCATAAATCATCAGGCAATCGGCAGAGAAGCATGTCAGTGTACTGTAGTGTGTGGAGACCATCTTGTATGCCCTTGGGAAACTGACAGTCTTTAATACTTGCAATTTCCAGGCTCAGGAGAGACATATCGGACTCAAAGATTTAGATCCCTTCACTACGAGGGAACCTCCTAAGCTAAACAAAATCGCCAAGTAGCAGCAACATTAATCTAAAAATGACATCACTGCAGGTTACTATCGACTGTACCCAATTCCTTCCTTTCCAGAGATCTACCCTCAACTTTCCTTAAGTCAATGTCGTGCTTTTTTGTCCATTCTTGCTATCTCTGGCCACTCATATTCAGCTTAAGGGAGACTTTTGGAACTAGAGCGGATAGATATGGCCTTCGCTACTCTTAACTTTAATTCGTCTGGAGTTAGCAAAACAAAATGAAAACTACGCCACGGGGCTGGGGAGGTTAAGTCGCGGTTGGCTGTCTGGTCGACCAGGGAGGCTCCTCAGCACTTCCTTCTTACCAGTCTGTTGCTTTATGGTTTGTTCACCTTAACTTGTCCCAGATTTAGTTCCTTTGCAGCCTATTTCACGTTGCTCAGAGTCAGAGTAAGACAATGCTATAGCTCCCTATTCTTTCTATAGCACCTTTTCGTGACTAGCATTATATCCGACTGTTAATTTGTTGTTATAACTCTGCAGTCAAGGTGGAATGATGGCAATTTTTAGGCAAAGTTAGAGTCAGTGCAATATAAGGTACTTTATTCTCATAGTTCTTGTGTATTGTTTATGCAGTTATGTCACCGTAAAAAGGAAATTAACAAAATGCAAGAGTATAATAACCGTAATATGCAAAATAAATCGCTAAGGAGGTGGTGCAAGGAAGACTACCAAGCTGATTATATACGAGTCCAAGAGACATTGTATTGAAGCCATTATGGGAGAGCTGTTCTGGCAATACCCCTTCAGTCCAGTGACGGTAATTCTTCTAGTTTACCACCCGACGAATTTATTCAGCTAAGGAGAGCGCTCTAGTAGAGAAGGATTTAATCAAGGCAATATGTAACCACCCCAATCCCAAAAGTCGATACTAAGTTGACCAGTATCTTTAGTGGTAGCAGGAATAAGAGAGAGAGAGAGAGAGAGAGAGAGAGAGAGAGACCTGCTTAGAGTGATGGGGTGAAGTATGACCCTAAACAAGGATCATTAGACGGTAGCACACACACACACACACACACACACACACACACACACACACACACTTAAGGGGTAACTGAAAAACTGTTTCTGTCACAGACTTATTGTGTCACCTTCAGTTTCATCGCCTGGAGGAAGCACGACTGGAATAATAACAACACAAGTAGTACCAATGAAGGGGTTACTACCGATAGTTTCTAACCCCCTCATTGCCAGGCGTCTCACCCTTACTTCATTAACAACGTCTGGTGACAGGAAAAACGAAGGAACAGTAGGAGAGGACAATGACAGCCTGATAAACAGTCAAAAAAACTCTCATTTGACCTTACCCTGTGCCCCTGACCTTTCAGCCTTTGCCCTCATATTCTGATCACTTCATCCTTGCCTACACTTCAACCCGTCCACCAAGTTTGGTTCAAACTGGATATAAACTGCTTCAGGTGACGACCCTGAGACCATAGCCTTTGACTTAATGTTTCAAAATCGATTCATTTCAACCTCCAAGTTAAGGCCAAATAGTCACAACTGTTTAGTTATGTTGTTCAAAGAGAGAGTGTGTGAGAGAGAGAGAGAGAGAGAGAGAGAGAGGGGGGGGGGGATTGAAAATGATAAATTTCCCGTGCTACCGGGCGCAGGTGTACAAAAATCATGCTACTGATGGGATGGTGATACGTGAGAGCAGACACAACAAAGATAAAATTTAATCCTTTAAGATCGATCAAGTCTTTTTATATAATTCTTGCCAAAGCCTGAGGTTTTTATTCAGCATAAGGCAGACTTTTGTAGCCAAAGTGTAAGGTCCATAAACCTGTTCAGTTCTGTAATCTTATATATTTCAATCTTGATCCAGCGAAGCAACTTCATTCGTTGTAGGGGAGGTTTCCCGTTGTGAATGAAATAGAAATGAAAACCTCCAACCTAATTATTGCTCTACCCATGGTGATTCGTTGCCTCAAAAAGGAACAAAAAAGGCATAAGATGACTCTAGAGATCATATTATGAAATTTACTTCATTATCAAGAAAGATTTTAAGCTATTTATAAAAACTCTCAACCCAAGAATCTCGGTGAATATCACTCAAATTCCTGGGAAGCACCGCCTTGCGCCCAATTAGACACAGGCCAGATTGTTGGAGCCGCCTTGGGCACTTGAGTCTGAACCAGTTGTCTCTTGGTTACAGTGATTCTCGTATGCGTCAATGGACGGCTCCTGCCGCCTGCAAGGTCGGCAGTTATTTTCATCCACTGTGGTGACGTCCTGTTTTTTTAATTTTCATTACCTCCACCAAGGAAGTTGCAAGAGGTTATGTACTGAACCGTGTCTGTCTGTTTGTGTACATGATATCTAATAAAAAGTTGTTGTCGGATTTCAACGAAATTTCGAGGATACGTGGGCAGCGAGTGAAGGAGCGTTGTGGTGTGGATGTGGGTGTGACAGGATGCGTTAGAAGAAACACACTGAGGTGGTTTGCCATGTGGAGAGCATGGAGAGTGAGAGACTTACAAGGAGAGTGTATGTGAGTGAGATGGAGGGGGGGGAGAGGGAGGGGGGGCATGGATGAGACGGATGGAATGGAGAGGTATATGAGAGAGGGGTGTGTGTGCTGGGAGCGGAGCAATGAAATAGCAGGGAACAGGGCGACATGGAGGCGATTTTTTTTTTTTATGTGAGGAACAAGGATCCAAAGGCAACATGCCCGCAAAACTGTTCCTTCCAAGAGAAAAAAAATACAAGAGCGAGCCAAATTCAAGATCCATTCATTTCGAGATGCCTGGACACACTGCGTTTGAAAACTGGAGATCATAGGAAGCAGGAAATACAGACAGAGGGAGACAGTTCCAGAGTTGACCTGTTGCATAAATGAAGGACTGGGAGTAATGGTTAACTCTTGCATTAGAGAGTTGGACAGAAAAGGGGTGAGAGTCTGCTGCTAGACAGGTGCCACGCGCCCGTCGTAGAGGTGGAGGAATGCCTGCAGACAGTTCAGAGGAACAGTGACCATTTAAGTAGCGACAGAAAAGAGATAAAGATGCAACAGTGCGGCGAGGAGACAGAGGTTGAAGGGAGTCAGTAAGAGGGGGAGAATTAATGAGACGAAAAGTCTTTGACTCCACCCTATTGAGAAGAGCTGTATGTGGGAAGCCTCCCCACACGTGAGTTGTACTCCATGCAGGGGCAGATAAAACTCCTGTATAGAGTCAACATTTGTGCAGGGGTAAAGAAGGAACAGAGTCGGCTTAGCACACCCAATCTCTTGGAAGCAGATTTTACAAGAGATGTAATATGATCTTTCCAAGATAAGTCCCGAGTAAATGAAACCCCAAGCATGTTCAACGATGATGTAGGATTAAGCTGAATATTGTTAAACTTTAGTGGGTATACCTGTTGAAAATTTTGTCGGGTTGATAGGTGTAAGAACTGAGTCTTTGAGACATTAAGTACAACAAGATTATTTTTACCCCAGTCAGAGATACGAGCCAAGTCAGACATTAGGTGTGCCATAGCCTCATCCCTTGTTTGTTGAAGTAACTGCTGAGATGGACGTTGTGGGAATCGGATGGAAAGGTGAAAGGTGGAGTCATCAGTGTATGAGTGGATAGGTTTAGATGTACAGCTTAGAAGGTCATTGATGAATAAATGGAAGAGAGTTTGTGATAGGGCAGAGCCCTGAGGAACACCATTGTTAACAGATCTAGGAGAAGAACAATGACCTTCTACAACAGCAGCTACAGAACGACCAGAAAGGAAGCTGGAGACGAAGGCACAGATAGAAGGATAGAAATCGTAAGAGGGCAGTTTGGAAATTAAGGATATATGCTAGACTCGATCGAAAGCCTTTGAGATGTCAAGTGCAATGACAAAGCTTCGCCAAAGTCCCGAAAGGAGGATGACCAGGAGTCTGAAAGGTAGGTGAGAAGATCGCCAGTGGATCGTCCCTGACGGAACCCATACTGATGACCAGAAAGAAGGTTGTGATAGGAAAGATGTTTTAAAATTTTCCTATTAAGAATAGACTCGAAAACTTTTGAGATACAGGATGTTAAAGCATGTGGACGATAGATTGAGGGTTGGGAATGGTCACCCTTCTTTGGGACTGGCTGAATGAGAGCAAACTTCCAGCAAGAAGGAAAGGTACAAGTAGATAGACAAAGGCGAAAGAGTTTGCCTAGGCAGGGTGTAAGCACAGAAGCACAGTTCTTGAGAACAACAGGAGGGACTCCATCAGGCCCATATGCCTTTTTAGTATTGAGGCCAGTGATGGCAGAAAATACATCAGCTGAAGAAATATTAATGTTAGCCATGAGGAAGTCAGAGAGGGGAAGTGATGGAGGAACAGCACCGGAATAGTCTAAGGTGGAATTTGAGGAGAAAGTCTGAGCGAAGAGATCTGCTTTATCAGTAGAACAAATAGCTACAGAGCCATCAGAGTAGAAAAGAGTAGGGAAGAATGATGAGGTAAAGTTGTTAGAAAGGTTTTTGGCAAGGTGCCAGAAGGAGCGGGAAGAAATCGAGTTAGAGTTGAGAGCATTTTGTACAGATGAAATTATTTTTTAGCAGAGCGAAGAACAAACTTAGCACGGGCAGAAACATAAACGAGATGTGATTCAGGGATGGGTCACTTAGGGCCTCCCAATCCGCAGCTCCAAAGTGACACAGACGACGTTTCTTTGGAGGGTCCACAGGCCGTACCAGAGCAATAGGACAGGTTAAGGTGATAAGGTTGTGATCGGAAGGACCCAACAAAGAGAAAAGATTAACAGTGTAAGCTGAAGGATTGGTTGTAAGGAAGAGGTCAAGTATGTTGGAGCTCTCTCCAAGGCAGTCAGGGATACGGGTAGGGTGCTGTACAAGCTGCTCTAGGTCATTAAGGATAGAAAAGGTGTAGGCTTGTTCACCAGGTGGATCAGTGAAAGGAGAGGAGAGCCAAAGGTGGTGGTGAACATTGAAATCTTCAAGAATGGAGATTTCAGAGAAAGGAGAAATGGATAGAATGTTTTCCATCGTAGAATTAAGATAGTCAAAGAATTTTTGATAGTAGAATTAGGAGATAAGTAAACAACACAGATATATTTAGACAGAGAATGAAAGGAAAGCCGAAGCCAGAGTGCAGAGAATTCAGAAGGAGCGAGTTCAGGAACACGAGAGCAAAATAAGTTGTTGTGTATATATACACAATAGCCACCTTTCGCATTGAAATGAATATAGAGAAAGTAGGAGGATACAGAAAAGGGTCTGCTGTCAGTTGCCTCAGACAGCTGAGTCTCAGTTAGAAAGAGAAGGTGAGGTTTAGAGAAGAAGAGGTGGTGTTCAACAGAGCGAAAGTTAGAGGAAAGGCCACGAATGTTGCGGAAATGAAGAAGAGAGTCAGACAGTGGTTCCAGGCATCTTGAGTCGTCACTGGGAGAGGGGCAGAAGGTGGCCACCCCTTGCGGGATTGGGGCGTTTGGCAGCAGATAGAGATAGATAGCGGGCAGTGAGTCCAGGTGACTAGAGTTTGCGGTGGATTTGGAACCAGATACGGGAAATTATATATTTTACTTACGTTGTCGACAGTACACGGTCTTTGAAACTGTGTAACAGGGCATACTACGACTCTCGACTTAGATAACTGTGAAACCGCAAAAGTATTTGTCTGGAAGGAAAGAGGAATTGAAGCAATAAATCAAAAATTTTCATGGCGCTGGCGGAGGTATGCGCTGTCACTATGCTATCTGGTTTAATTTTTACCAGCGCTAAGCGACTTTAACGAGTGCTGGGAAGGCTTCTCGTTGTAAATGGGGCTGATTTAATTTCTGAAGACAAGGGTGTGTGCTGAAATAAGGAGGGAGTGAAGGAGGGAAATAGGGTTGATGAAGGAATTTTAATGAAGGAAAAGGGAGGGAAGGGTCTCACTGAAGAAGGGAAGAAATGATTATTATTTTTGAAAGAAGGAAAGGGAGAACTAGGTTTATGAAGGAAACGAAGAAAGGAAGGAGGCGAGAAAGGAAGGAAGAAAGGAAGGAAGAAAGGAAGAAAGGAATGAAATGGTTTACTGAAGGGAGGAAGGAGCGAGGCGATTTACTGAGGAAAGGGAGACAAGAAATAAAAGTGATTTATTGAAGGCAAGAAGTGATATAATGAAGGAAGGCTGAAAGGAAGGAATGAAGAAAGGACGCGTCTTACTACTGTAATAGAGGATGGAAGAAAATTTGATTTATGAAGGAAGAGAGGGAAGAAAGTGAATATTAAAAAAGGAAAAGGAAGGTAAGAAAGAAGAAAGGACGGAAGAAATGAAGGAGCCATGTTCATCAAATTGATATGTGGGTGAAAGAAGCAGAATTAACGAAGAAATAAGAACGGAGGGAATAGGTAATTGAATTAAGGAATGAAGGCTGGGAGTATTGTGGTAACATTTTCAGGCTCCTATATCTCTTTCTCTTAAATAAACACGTCTGGATTAAGGTGGAATAGACCACTAGAGTTACGCCAACCGTGATGGGTTTAACGGTGAAAATAGGAACATTCAAGTTATGGTAATAAGACTGACTGTCAGCTGCATAAACTCGACTGATGTTGGTTGGAACAGAGTACTAGAGTTGTCTCGAGCGTTAGAAAGACAATTAAATGATAAGGGACATACGGAGTGGTAAACATCCAAGAATTAAACCCACATGACATCCTCGAGCAAAAGGGGTCAAACATTTCACTATCACAGGTTTTCTCTAAGGTGCATAAAATCGTCCAGCGTAGCAGAGAATGAAATAGGCTGAATGAAAATGAAGATGTGAAATTCTCCAGTACGATGTCTTTTGTGTGTGTGTGTGTGTGTGTGTGTGTGTCTCTCTCTCTCTTTCTCTCTCTCTCTCTCTCTCTCTCTCTCTCTCTCTCTCTCTCTCTCTCTCTCTCTCTCTCTCTCATGAAGCAAGCCAGACTTGTAATAAGCTTAGTGGGCAACTGACTTGCTAAGTGTCCTCTCATTACTCGAAGCGAGAGAGAGAGAGAGAGAGAGAGAGAGAGAGAGAGAGAGAAGCTACAGGGTAAATGAGAAATGAAAGGAGTGCAAAGATGATAAAGAGAAAATGGAGATGCAAATTTATTCCCTTTCCTCATTCACATTTTTCTGTCATCCTTCTTCATTTACTCCCCAGTTCTCTCCTTATTCCTTCACGTCATTCCTACTGTTCCTTAGCTTGGTTTCTCTCTCCCTCTTCTATTCCTTCTTTCCTTGCTCCTCCTCTCTCCTTCCTCATCCTCCTTCGTTCTTAGTGTCTTGTCTCACTTTCTTCGCCTAGTTCCTTCATTTTCTTTCGTATGAGTCCTTTTCTCTCTCCTTTTCTTCCTTGTCCCCCCTCCCCTCTGTCTGTCTGTCTCTTTCTGCCTGTCTATCAATCTCTTTCTACCTGTCTATCAATCTCCTTCTGCCTGTCTGTCAGTCTCGTTCTGCCTGTCTTTTAATCTCTTTCTGCCTGTCTCTCTGTCTCTTTCTGCCCGTCTTTTAATCTCTTTCTGCCTGCCTCTCAGTCTCTTTCTTCCTGTCTGTCAGTCTCTTGCCACCAGTCTGTCACTCTCTTTCTGCTTGCCTGTAATTCTCTTTCTGTCTGTCCGTCAGTCTCTTTCTGCCTGCCTTTGAGTCTCTTTCTGCCTTTCTGTCAGCCTCTTTCTGTCTGTCTATCAGTTTCTCTGTCCGTCTGTCAGTCTCAGTCTGCCTGTTTGTCTGTCTCTTTCCGCCTGTCTCTTTCTGTCTGTCTGTCTGTTTGTCTCTTTCTGCCTGTCTGTCTGTCTCCCCCTCCCCTCTCTCTCTCTCTCTCTCTCTCTCTCTCTCTCTCTCTAGTATTTCCTTTCATATCCATTCTTTTTCCCTTCCCATACGCTTCTTCCGTTTCTCTCTTTGTATCTTCTTTTCTCTTCCTTCATTATCTTCCTTCTTCCTTCTCTTCCCTCTTTACCTTCTCTCCTCATCCTCTCCCTCTCTCTAATTTCCTCTGACATTTCTTCTTTCATCCACTTTTCACCTGCTTTCCTCTCCTCGGGTCCTTGCATTTCCATCTGAATATCTTTCTTCCTCTCTTCGCATCCTTCCTCTTCCTTCTCCTCCTCTAATTTTCCCTTAATGTAAGGTGCAGTATGCAAGAGGCGACACTCAGTGATTTCTCATGCCAGAATGTGAAGCACAGTGGTCACAGTTCCACGACTAGGAAAAAGAGCTGGCCTGAAGTTGAAAGGGCACACCGCTACCGAAACAAAAGTCAAGTCAGTCCGTCAACATCGTCTGCCCTTGCATTGCACCGGTCAGTACCAGTGCTGGATTTGGGATGTGGGGGGCCTGGGACCCGTTTTGGTGGGGGGCCCACCCCAAGCATCAAATTAGCATGGTGCTAAATGAAAATAAATTTTTAACCCTCGCACTGTTGCAACGATATGCTCGCTCGCACGATACATCTCGCTCCTGACGACCTATGATACTGTATTTAGAAATTGATGTAATTAAAGATAAGGTAAAACCGATACTTTCTGAAAAATCTCCACATTAATTAGCCCTGAATAGAAAAAAAAACAGAGCAGCCCTGAAATGCACTGAACACTTCCTAGCATATCACACAAAATAGAATAATCATGAAGCGAGAATTAAAAAAAAAAAAAAAAAACTCGTGTGCACTCACCAGTCAACACTTGTATAGACTGTTCACTGAACGAACAGTTTCCAGAGATCTGTTCAAGTCCAGGTGCTTTCCGCAATTTTCTAATGGAAAATTCTCATTAAATCATCAAAATCCAATGAGCGTAGGATGTCCGACTCAGTGCTCATGACTGTCAAATTCACAAGTCGCTCCTGTGTCCTGCTTGTTCGTAGGCAATTCTTAATCAATTTCAGCTAAAAAAAAAAAAAAACACCCTCAGCACTGCAGTTGCTCACCATTACAGCCAGGTACATTCTCAGGGCTACCTCCACACTGGGGAAAATACCTATCACATGCTTATCGTGGATAAGTTTGTAGAGAAATAGCTCAGTGCTAACGTCGTTTGGCTCTTCGTCAGTATAATATTCGCAAAGGCAGCAAACTGGATGAGCTCTTCAGGAAATGAAGTCTCCAGATCGTTGGGACAGACATCCAGTAATTTCTTAGCTGCTCTAGACAGCTTTCCAGAGGATAGCTTTGTAAGTCGTCCAAAGCAGCCAAAGCGGCTTGACATCAGTTCATATGCATGCAGCCGTTGGTTAAGAGACGCTATGAACTGATCGATGACAGGAATAAAATCCTCTGGCAGTGACAACAAGTGATCAAATATGAACACTTGTTGGCGACTGGCACCGGCTCCAGGGCTGCCAGATTTGAACATAGGTATATAACCAAATTCTTCAATTTTCATTCCCAGAATCAGTTTCTCATTAATAATGATTAATAATAATAATAATAATAATAATAATAATTTTTTTTTCTCAGAAGCGCCAGTTCTTCCATAGGGAATTCACAAGCACTCGACAAACACATACATTATTTTTACAGTCACAAGAATTGTGACATCTCTCATATACAAAACATACTTCATCATTAAAATAGAGAGAGAGAGAGAGAGAGAGAGAGAGAGAGAGAGATGTATATATATATATAGATAGAGAAAAAGATATATATATATAGATATATATATATTTATTTATATATATATATATATATATATATATATATATATATATATATATATATATATATATATATATATATATAAGTAGCTATATATATATATATATATATATATATATATATATATATATATATATATATATATATATATATGAAAATGTCAATAATTAAACCCTATAATCATCTGTCATAGTACCATTCTCCAGGACGTAGCATTTTGAAAAAAGAAAGGCTTTCAACTGTCCCTTAAAGGATTCAGCAGAAAAGAGTTGTCTCATGGACAATGGCAATCTGTTATATAATCTAGGGGCTCTATACACAAAAGAATGATCAGAGAAAGATGATTGGTGAATGGCTCCAGGCTCGTTAAGACGCAAGGAATCATCTTCACTACGTAACATCACACCCGGACGTGCCGATGGGAGTTATAGCAATTCATCAAGATCTTCGGTTCACCAAACTTAAGAACCTTGAGTGTAATAAGACACAGTTTAAATTCAATTGTAGCCTTTACTGGTAACCAATGCAGTTCAATTAGGAACGGGGTAGTCAAGGTTCTCGGGGGGAGACCAAAGATAGGCCGTGCTGCCCTGTTCAGCAGACTGAACTTTTGTTAGTCTATTATTTGGAAGGCCAATCCACAGTGAATTACAATAATCAACACGAGACAAGACCACTGCATGAACCAATGTTACGAGGCAACGACTATTCAGGAATTTTCTCACCGAGTACAGATTCCTGGTATGGAAGTTGCACCCTCTGACAACTTGATTAATATGTTCCTTGTATTTTAACTTTGAATTAAAATGAACACCCAGATTTCGAACAGAACAGACTGGATGAAACTGTGACACACCATCAGAGCCAAGGCATTATCAGTGTCATTACCAAATTTCTTAAAGAAAGAATATTCATGTATTTACCCCTTGCCAATATAGGTACACTCGCACCAAAAAGTATCGGTGCAGAATATGTGTTAAATATTATGACACACGGAACAAAGGAAACTGGAAATTGCGGCTCTGTCCTCCCACCCGTAGGCATCCCAGACGATAAATGACAGCTGTATCAGATATAACTCTTGTGTCCTTCATAATGTGTAGGAAATGGCCGTAAATGTTATAATATATACAGGTGTTAACGGGCTGTCAGTGCTGCATGGTCGATTCATTCCGGATGGCATCGGACCCACAGTGCACGGATACTATCTGGTGCGAGTGTACATGTATAAGGGAAAAAATTATTCACTTGAAAATTAATGGCACATGTTCTGTATTTTCATGTTCTAAAAGCTAACAAATTAACTGAGTACATCATCCAATCAAGTTCATTACCATCTCCAATTCCAGTACCAAATCATGCTTATTCATTATCTGACGGATTTTTCAATACCAAATCGGTCCTGTTTTGGTAATGAAAAATACCAAATGTCAAGTTGTCCAACGTTTGGTGGGAGGCCCCTTCTGCTGGGATGCCCGGGGCCCAGTCCCCGGAGGCCCACCCCTGAGTCCGGCCCTGGTCAGTACACAGAATACAGAATAAAGTATTTATGGAAGGGGAACGAAACAAATGTATTCCAACTTGACTAAATACATTCGACCATTTGCCTTTGGCCATTGCATCCGTTTGATCAGACATGCTGCCAGACAGGCTGTAAAATATACAAATGCTTTAACCGCTGTCTTTACTTATTTAGTGGCCGAACTTAATCCTATAATCTTACCTGCAGTTTTGCAGATGTTGAGCCATCATCATCCCAAGCAATCACAACTATGCCCTCCTTTTTCTGGTGCTTCCATTGCCCCATTGTAGCAGCGGGGGGGGGGGGGGGGAACAAACGCTGGCAGAGACAAGCCAGACTGGCTTATTATTAATATGTCACTTTGGTCTGAAGCATTATTTCTTGGGTGATAAGTGTTGCGAGACATCTGTGTGGTAAGGAAAAGCAACTGAGTAGTCCAGGTACTCGAATTTATTTCTATTTCGTTTCTAATCGAATATTTGTTTTTGCCCTTATTTTCTCCTCCTGCTACCCCATTGGAGTTTACCAACCTCCAAAAGAGGTTCATGAAAGGCTCAACAATTCTGAATTTGAAAATGAAGTGGAGATCAAAATCTACTGGATGATTAGTGATGATGGCCTCCAAAGCACGTTTTGTATACTGTATTTTACACAGTTGTCTGACAGCATGCCACATCCATCAGGAGTAGTACTGGAAGGCATGTTGCAATGACACGAGACTAATAGTCAAATGTAGTTAATCAAGTTGGAACTTTTATCTCGTTCTCCTTTTGTAAATAATTTATTTTATGTATTGGTTGGTGGAATGAACAGTCTGGCAGTGTGTACTGTATCACCTGACCATTTTTTTTTTTTTTCGGTAGCTGTACTTATCCCCCACAGCCGGAAGATGTCTTCCTTCCAATCTGTTTTACCTGTGACGGTTCGAAAGAATACCGCCCTTCCGTATAACCTCAGCAATAGGCCAGAATCCAGAGACAAGTCTGGGCAATTGTTGACGCGTCTCCTACCCATCTATCAGTGCCCATTTAGCGTAGGTGAGCCAGAGCCATTTTCTATGGGCCAGAGAGAAAACATGAGGAACACAAGGATACTGGACATGGCCTTCCGCCGTCCTACGTCCACACGTATCCTCCTTTTGACCCTCCGAGTCCCAGAGCTTTAATGGATCTGCATCATATACAGCGACGACACCAGCAGCAGAGCAGAAGACCCGGGTGTTGCCAGCACACGTGGAAACAGAAGTGGGTGTAGTTTCCTGTGCAATCGCGCACTGTCCAGTCAGGATTTAAAGTCCTCTACAAAGCCTGGGCTGAGTCTTGGATACGGAGTTGGAGCCAGCTACTCTCAAATGGGGATTCGGAATATCAGACTTTGGGATAGATTACTCTTCTTTATTCAGCCACAGTGAGGCTGACTCGTGAGTCAAGTCATTCATTACCGTATTTTTGGAAAAGACGTGCATTCTTGCTTAGGGCTGTATGGTCACCTAGTAAATATTCAAGATCAACAATAACCTCTGGTATTGACTCATACACAAGTCCAGCTTCTTCAATAAGTCTGCCCTCACGCTGATCTTCCTCAGTCTCAGCAGACTCGCTGTAGACTTTCCGGTACTTGGTTAGTCATGGGTCCCTTCTCCATTTGCCTCCTGTGCCACCAGGGCTGCGGCCGAATTATCCTGAGTGGAGCATCCTGACACCCAGAGAAGAGCCTCCGTGGAGACCACTTTGCCACACACCTGATACATTCTCATACGACAATTAAACATCCCTCCACCCCCACACACACTATTATACTGTACATCAGTACACTCACCGACCCTTCAGCTCTCCCTCACGCACACACACGCACACACACACACACACACACACACACACACACACACACACACACACACACACACACACACACACACACAAAAGCACCGGACAAAACAATGCATCCAGCTCGCAATGGACAAGCGGCAAATAAGCACAATAATACAAGATGCAGAGGGTTCAGGGCCTTTTGGTAAAATGCACTTCGTGTGGCGTGGTGTGGGAAGCCACCTCCACCCTGATCGACGCACGTGTTTTCACAACATGGTCACTGCTGACCACGAACAGCACCTCCAGAACCTTCCCAGAAGACGCTGCAGTTATTAATTACATTGTCACCAAATTCAGCCAGAACATTCCACCTCCAACCGTGCTATTAAGAAAGCCCAGTCCCCTCTCCAAGAGGGAAAAAGTTTTAAACAACAGGTACAACAACAGCAGTGTCATGACAGTCCACAGATCGGATGAGTTTGCTCTGTGGCCTCAAAACATTCGTTTTACTTCATATTAGACATTTACTCTCAATATCTGACGGAATATGTGCTGTAGGCAAATGTGTCATGTTACCCTCTTACTTGCAATTCTCATGTATTTACAAATAATTGTTTATTTGCACCAATAAATTGTATGGATTATAAGAATGAATTTCTTTCAAATAATGTATACCTGGTTGTATATTTCCCCCTTAACAGGCGAAATAACATTTAGGGAATATTTTGGGGGATCACTTGAAGTGATTGTAGTGTAATCTAAATATCTAAATTACTTTCTATTTTTTAGTGTAGACTACACTTAGGCGTTGAGACAAGGATATTTAATATATGAGTGGGTGTTTCGGTAAGAGTTTGTTAAAAATTTCTTAAGTTTTATATCATGCCATCGTTATCCGTCTCGATACTCACCTGACTCACCTCACGATGGGTTACCGCCTCCCTCCCCCACAAACACAAACTTGCCTCCTTCCCATTAAACACTCACTGATTTCTGTATGCTGAAGATGGATGACAATGTGCTATCACCGACAGTGCCTTTACTGTTATGACCAGCATGTTTTTGTTTCCATCAGACAAAATCATTCATGATTACTCTATCACAATTTTGTGGTTGTGAATGATCAGTGTCGCATGAAGTTTTGTGCTTCTGTATAATTCAGAACAAAGTAATGTTCAGAATATTTTTGACCTGCGATGGTTGACACTGCAACACTGCCATGTCCTCTCCCAAAAAACGTTAGTAAGAGGGAGATGGATAGAACCACTCACAGAGATGCTCTCACCAGGCCCGGCTTTAAGCCATATGGACCAATTGCTCCAATTGGGCCCCGCGCCTAAGGGGGTCCCGTGCTAGGCAGCAGGGGTTGGGGAGAGCGGTGATGGTTCGGACAGTGGGGTGGTTCAGACAGTGCATTTCCTGAGAAATGTATGGGACCTAGGGCCGAAAGGTCTTGTGTGAAAGTGCGAAAGTGTGATTTTTTTTTTCTTTTTTTTTTACGTGTCCGACTCTGGGCAAAGACTTGAAGGCCTATTTCTTGGGGGCAGTGACGTATCCCAAGGTCCAGTAGTCCCCCTTCACCTCCACATGTCACCACGCGGAACCTCCAGGCTACAAACGCCACACTTATCGATGCTGGTAGGATTTTGTTTTTTTTTGCACCTCCTGTATTATAATTTGAGTGTATAAGCGAATATGTCAAGCAGCTAATTGTGCATTATGAAGGTGAATCTGTGTTACATGTAGAAGATATTGCTGTCAGAAACAAATGTGAAACTCTCATGTGGAATTTGAGGGTACCAATCAATTAATTATATATTTTCGGGATGATTCAGGCAGTTTAGGAGAGGGATGGTTCATCAGTGCCAGAACAACTGAGCTCTATAATGGAGGGGATATATCCGCAACGAGCGTGTGACTTTAGCCACCATACTGAAATACCACACTCGTCGCCTCCACCAAGGTAATGCAATTGGAACACTGTTCTTAGCTTGTGGTCCCTGTTTCGCTGTTGCTTCCATAAGCTGCGCAGTGGGCCATGACATTACATTTTAGCAGCGCAGTGGACCATGTTACTATATTTTCCGGATTCATCGATTGATTTCAAACGGTGCGAGCATCAGGTGTGGTGCATAAACATCGTCAGCGCCGCCCTGGGCCCCTGGCAGCGGGCACACAAACTACGCTGCGCTACCCATGAGAAAGCCCCTCCTTATGACAGAGCTCAGTGGTCAGAATTATCTTCCCACTATTGCCAAGTCATGGTCTTATCAAATGATAACATTACTTCTTTTACACATTTATATTATGAACACACAGTGAAACAGCAATCAGGAAAATTACATATATATATATATATATATATATATATATATATATATATATATATATATATATATATGTCTCCATGGTTGTTCAATCTGTACATGGATGGGGTAATAAAAGAGGTACAAGGTAGGGTAGTGGATGTTGGAGTGGCCCTGGTGAGAGAGGATAGTGTTTGGAAACTCCCTATACTGTTGTTTGCAGATGATACTGTGTTGTTGAGTGAAGACGAAGGGGAGCTGCAAGGCTTGGTGGATGAGTTTGGGAGAGTGTGTAAGAAACGGAATCAAAAGGTGAATGTAGGGAAGAGTAAAGTGATGGTCTTTGAGAGAGGTGAAGTCAGTGAATGTACAGCGAGGTTGGATGGTGAGGAATTGGAAAATGTGAGTACGTTTAAGTACTTGGGTAGTGTGATGAGTAAGGATGGAGGTTTGGAGGGTGAAGTGCTTGAAAGGGTACAGCAGGGAAGAAAGATTGCTGGTTCTTTGAAAGTAGTGATAAGAAACAGGGAAGTGAGCATGGAAATGAAAAAGTTACTACATGATAGTATTGTGGTACCAACTCTAACGGACGGAAGTGAAGCTTGGACGTTGTTGGAAGGACACAAGTCAAGAGTGAAAGCAGTGGAAATGAGTTATTTAAGAGGAGCCTGTGGAATCACATGGAGAGACAGGCTGACGAATGAGGATATAAAGGAGCGTTGTGGTGTGGATGTGCATGTGATAGGAAGCGTTATGAGGAACACACGGAGGTGGTTTGGCCATGTGGAGAGGATGGAGGGTGAAAGACTGACGAAGAGAGTGTATGTGAGTGAGGTGGAGGGGGGGAAGAGGGAGGGGGAGGCCGAGGATGAGATGGAGGGATGGGGTGGAGAGGTATATGAGAGAGGGGGGTGTGAGTTGGGAGCAGGGCAGTGAAATGGCGGGAGATAGGGCGACTTGGAGGCGATTTGTTTGTAGCCACCCCAAACGGGATTGAGGCGTCTGGCAATATAGATATATATATATATATATATATATATATATATATATATATATATATATATATATATATTTTTTTGTTACATAGCCTATGAGTTCATCATCCTTTGTGTAATTCTAACGTACAGTGTGCTGCCTGTTTGATCACGAGCGTGTTCTACCTCACTCCCCCCTTCTACCGTTATAGTAGAGTAAGTTGTCCTTTCTGTTGTTCAGAGCAGGATTGTCAACTCTTTGTCCCCATGGCTTCATTTGCACGTCCTTCCTACAAGTTGTATCAAGCTCTGCCGGCCCCTATATAATGAGCTCAGTCTCTACATTAATGGCCACTTAGATCTACTCCATATTTTGCTCACATCTCTGTCCTCCCCTGTACAGTTGTTATTATTGTGAGTGCTCAGGAAGTCTCCAACCATCTAGCAGCTGTGTGTAATTTGAGTATAACTGTTGTTGCATTTTTTCTTGTACTGTGTAGCATAAGATTAATTCTTAGGCCTAGCAAGGTTTTTGTAATTTATGTAAGGTTATTGTCAGCCATCATTAATAATACTTTGTATCTGTAATAATATATCTGGCATTCACTGAGTATTATCTGGTATCTCATTTTAACAGGGCTGACTAATAATTTATCTTCCATTAACTGAGCATTACCCAGTGTATTCTCATTTATCAGGGCTGACTTAGATAAATTCACTCATGCTAATTTCGTGTTAATAGAGGCTATTGCAGTTAACCATATATTTAACTTGTTTTTTGCCATTACATTATCCTTATGAGTCCTGAATGTTTTGTTGTTAGTTTGAGCATTAAACTTTAACTTGTAATTTTACCTAACTCTTTTGTTTTGAACCTGGAACTTTACGGGACAGTAGTGATTTTTAGTATTCTCACTTAAAGTGTACATTATCTTTCACTGTTCTGTAACATAAATTTGGCGACCTCATATCAGGATATTCAGGATATTATCATAAGGATATTGCTTGATATTTTGTGATTGTGATTTGTTCATGATGTCTTCTATTACTAGACTTGATGAGGCCAAAGATTTTTTGTCAAATGTGCAAACAGTGTGTGATGTAGAAAACAGAACAAAGAATGAACTTAAGCTTGTTGCTCAACAATTGGGAATTGTTGTTCGCTCTCATCATTCTAAAGATCAAATTGTTGACATGATTAATGAAAGCTTGTTTAATGTAACTCCTCCAAATGAGCAAACGCAGATTGAATTAGCTAAGTTACAGCTAGCCCTGCAGGAGGCTCAGGCTAAGGAGGCGGAGTCTCGTGCTAAGGAGGCTGAGGCACAAGTTGAACTTGCTAGGATTTAGGCAGACCATGAGTATCGCATGAAACAAGGTGGAACTGGATCATCTAGCTCTGATGATTTTGATGTGGCTAAAAATGTTAAACTTGTCCCTCCTTTTAATGAATCTGATTTAACAAAGTATTTTCAGTTGTTTGAGAGGGTAGCTACAGGTTTTAATTGGCCCAAAAAGTATTGGCCAGTACTCCTTCAAACTGTTCTCACCGGTAAAGCTCAAGTAACTTATGCATCTTTGCCTCAGGATCAATCTCATAATTATGATGTAGTTAAGAGCTTGATTCTTAAGGCCTATGAGCTTGTTCCTGAAGCCTATAGAGTAAAATTTAGGACAACTTACAAGCAAGATAAGCAATCCCACGTTGAGTATGCAAAAATCAAAGAAGATCTGTTAGAGCAGTGGTTAAATTCTAAGAATGTGGATTCTGATTTTGATAAATTTAAGCAGATGATTTTGCTGGAGGACTTCAAAAGGTGTATTAATAAAGATGTAAGCCTATATCTTGATGAGAGAAGAATAGATAATTTGTCTGATGCTGCAGTTTTAGCTGATGAATATGTTCTCACTCACAAGAGATATTCTAGAGAAAAAAGGAAAGCTGAGAGTAAGTACGTTGCCTCTACTCAGAGTACAGGTAACAGGAAAGAGAATAAGGATGATGTTTCTCAGGAAGTAAATACCAGCTTCACCTCTAGAATTCTGAAAAGTAAATGTACTTATTGTAGTAAGCTTCGTCATACTACGGAGAAATGTTTCAGGAGACAGCGTGATGTGAACAAAAAGGAGTCTTTAAATATTCAGTCAATTGGTCTAGTGTCCACCCTTGAGAGTTCCCAGAATTCTTTAACTGAGTTAACTGAACCTGCTTTGAGGGGTAACTTAAATTCTCATGATGGAGCTCCTCTTTTGAGCAGTAACGTGGGTGACACTCTCAAGAGTTCATGTGCTAATTTCCTGTCTGATGGTTTTATCAGTCCTCTGGACAGTAATGACAGGAAATCAGTTAAAATATATCGTGATACAGGTGCTTGCCAATCCCTTATGCTGACCAGTGTTCTAGGCTCTAATGTTAATTCCTCTGATGAAACAGTAATCTTACAAGGTGTAGGGAATAATTACTTCTCTGTCCCTCTGTGCAGAGTGAATTTAGAGTCTGGTTTTGTTAATGGTTCCGTTATGGTTGGGTTGGTTGAGACACTCCCAATGTCAGGTGTAACTTTCTTACTTGGAAATGATATTGGTGGAAGTCAAGTGTGTCCAACTCCTCAGTTGTCTAGAGAGCCAGTGGCTGCGTCCCAGGATTGTGATGTCCCTGATGTGTTCCCTGCATGTGCTGTCACTAGGGCTAAGTCTAAAGTTACTTGTGATTTAGAGGATAATAATGATGATGATGTTATCCTAGCTGACACTTTTCTTGCTAATTTGGACCACTCACCAGATGAGGCAGTACCCCGTAGTGTTGATAATTTGTCTCGTCAAGAGTTGGTTGAGTTGCAGGTTGCTGACCCTGAGTTGAAAGGTCTAGCTAACTCTGCTTGCAGTGAGGGAGAGTCAGCTGGTGCTTCTACTTGTTATTATGTAAAGTCAGGAGTACTTATGAGGAAGTGGAGACCCCCAACAGCATCAGCCGACTGTGAATGGGAGGTTGTACATCAAGTTGTCATCCCTCGTGTTTGTAGGCAGGATATCATTTGAGTGGCTCATGATTTCAGTTTGGCAGGACACCTTGGAGTGAGGAAGACTGTGGCACGCATTTTGAAACACTTCTACTGGCCTGGTATCTTCAGGGATGTTTCCTGGTGTTGTAAGTCTTGTCACACCTGTCAAGTTGTGGGGAAGTGTAATCAGACTGAAAAGGTTGCACCTCTAGTTCCCATTCCTCCTTTTGAGGCGCCATTCACTCGTGTGTTGGTGGATATTGTGGGCCCTCTTCCTAAGACTTCTTCAGGATTTTCTTATGTGTTGACCCTGATTGATATGGCTACTCGTTATCCTGAAGCCATTCCACTTAGAAACATCTCAGCAAAGAACGTGGTTAAGGAAATGCTAGGGTTCTTCACAAAGTTTGGTCTGCCCAAGGAGGTACAGTCAGACCGGGGAAGTAATTTCATGTCAAATGTTTTCAAGCAGTCTCTGAAAGAGTTTCGCATCACCCAGATCACGTCTTCAGCTTACCATCCCCAGACCCAAGGAGTGTTGGAGAGATATCATCAAACACTCAAATCGATGCTCAAGAAATACTGTTTGGAACATCAGAAAGACTGGGATAAAGGTCTTCCATTCGTTGTATTTGCCGCAAGAGAATCTCCAAATGAATCACTGGGCTTCTCACCTTTTGAACTACTGTTTGGCCATGAAGTAAGAGGACCCCTTAAGCTACTCAAGGAATGCTGGCTGTCGGAGGAAGATGACGTCAACCTGCTGGAGTATGTGATGAAGTTCAAAGAATGGCTGTCTGCTGCTTTACAGCTGGCGAGAGAGAATTTATGAGCTGCTCAGGAGAAGATGAAGACTTGGTATGATAAGAAGTCCAGGTTACGCCACTTTCAGCCAGGAGATCAGGTTTTGATTCTGCTACCAGTTCATGGGCAACCTCTTCAAGCCAAGTTTAGTGGTCCTTATTTCGTGGAGAAGAAACTCAGTGATGTCAACTATGTCATCGCCACACCAGATCGTAGAAAGAACAAGCAACTATGTCACATCAACATGCTAAAGTTATATCACAGGCGGGACGAAAATAATCCAGTCTGCACTGTAGCTGTTCCACCCGAGTCTGCAAGTGAAGCTCTCCCATGCAGTATGAGCCTGAGTGATAGTTTGGGGAAGAATCCTGATATCATGAATGATCTCCAGACTAAGCTTTCTCATCTACCTCCCAAGGAAAGGCAAGAGTTTTCGGCATTACTGCAGGAGTACCCGCAAGTGTTCCGTGCCACTCCAGGAAGAACCACTGTGTTGATGCATGATGTCGATGTTGGAGACGCAAAGCCAATTAAATTGCCTCCTTACTGTGTGAACCCAGTGAAAGTTCCTCTCATCCAGAAGGAACTTGGCTACCTGTTGGACCACAAGATGATTGAGCCCTGTCAGAGCGAGTGGAGTTCTCCTGTCACTCTAGTCCCTAAGCCAGGTGGGTCACAGCGGCTTTGCATCGACTACAGACGTGTTAATCAGATAATCAAAACAGACACTTACCCTCTCCCTCGCGTGGAAGATTGCATAGACAAGATCGGAAAGGCTAGGTACATAAGTAAGTTTGATTTGTTAAAGGGATACTGGCAAGTACCTATGACTGAACGTGCCAGGGACATCTCATGTTTTGTAACACTAGGAAAGACTTTTGCATGTTCTGTAATGCCATATGGTATGAAGAATGCACCAGCCACATTTCAGAAGCTCATGAATGTTGTAACAGAGGGTTTGGCAGGGTGTGTTGTTTATATTGATGATGTATTAATCTTCAATGACAACTGGAAAGATCACCTATGCCATGTCAGTAAATTTCTTGAGCGTTTGGTTCTGGCTAATCTTGTAGCTAATTTATCAAAGTTTGAGTTTGGTCAAGCTAAATTTCAGTACCTTGGGTACGTAATTGGTGATGGACACGTTGCACCACCAGGAGGTAAGGTTCAGGTTATAAGTGATCTTCCCAGATCTAAAAGTAGGAAAGAGCTACAAAGATTTTTGGGAATGGTAGGTTATTACAGGAGATTTGTTCTTAACTTTTCAATTCTTGTATCACCACTTACAGACCTACTGAAAAAGGGAGTTAAATTTGTCTGGACCGATAACTGTGAATCCTCTTTCAACAAACTTAAAGCTATCCTATTAAGTCAGCCAGTGCTCGCTACTCCAAATTTTGCTAAGCCTTTTAAGATGGCTGTTGACGCAGGTGATACAGGAGCTGGGGCTGTTTTGCTGCAAGAGGATGATCAAGGTATTGAACACCCTGTATCTTATTACAGTAAGAAGTTCACTCCACCTCAAAAGAACTACTCAACTATTGAGAAAGAGCTTTTGGCCTTGATTTTGGGTTTACAGCATTTTTCATTTTATTTGTGTTCTGGTTTTGACCCCATAGTCATTTATACCGATCATAACCCACTGAAATTCCTTAGTAAGTTTAAAGATAAAAATCAGAGATTGACAAGATGGAGTTTACTTCTTCAGGAGTATATGTGCCAGGAACTGAAGTATTAACTTCAGGAGGAGACTAATGGGGTAGATGTAAAACACACATGTTCACTGAACATAATTATGTCACATTCGCTACGGCCATGGAATAAAGGGCATTTAAATCTACCTTGTGTGGTAGGTGGGGGCGCTCACCATCCACTCACTCGATGTAGTGCTGCTTTCAGATGTCTGCCCTTTCCTTTCTGCCATCCTTCTTTCCTTCCATCCTCTTCTGTCGTTCTTTCCTTCATTCTTTCCTGGTCCTTCTGCCTACGGGTGACTTTACACTCCCTCTTCTGTCTTTCCTTCATTCTTTTCTCTTCCTTCTGCCTGTGGGTGACTCTACACTGAGTGACAAGCCAAATGATTTCCTGTACACCAGGAAACCATTTACTACGCTGGGTGGTAACCATATAACCAAATTTTGGCGCCTGGTGGTTTAGTGGGTAATTATTGCGCTCCAGTCGGATTGAGCCGGTGAAGGTTTATAGCCAAGGGATGGTTGGGGTTGATTGCTCACGTAATGCCACTCAGGGATGAGTGAGGCTGGTCGCTCTCATCTTAAATGTCGAGACCAACTGCGTAGCCCCAGGCTCCTATGCTCCTCATGGGGCAATGTAGGATTGGATGATGATGATGATGATGATAAATCTGCCTTGTGTTAATGGGATATCCACTTCCACTCTATGTCACCATCCTCTATACTCTTACTGAGAATTTGCAAGCAATAATAAAACAGTGCTCCATGAAGAGTCAAACCTGACAGTAAAGTAATAAAGAGTATGAAGGCGGTAACACAGGGTGGAAGTGGATACAGTATGTTCCCCCTTCCTACCATTTAAACTTAAATATCTTTACTCCATAGTCGTTGTGAATCCGACATTTGTTCATAATATACTTATGTCTTAGGATGAACCTAGGAATCACTTCCTGAAGCTGGTACGTCAACTCGTGGGACATCCTCTTTGTATGCATATCTATATCTATATCTATCTATCTCTGTATCTGTATACAGTAGACAGATATACAGATATCAGGTCGGGTAAACACCTCTAAAATCGAGGCCTCGCAGCCACCTCACCGTTTCTGGTCCAAAAGATGTGAGAGCATCACACATATAGTGATGTTTCCTTTCGGATTCCCACACAAAATATTGTATAGTGCTGTCACACCGTTTACATCAGCAGCGGCGAGGTGGCTACAAACCCCCGCTCGTTTTAATCGACCTGATGGTATACTGCAACCTCATTATGCACACACACACACACACACACACACACACACACACACACACACACACACACACACACACACACACACACACACCGGCGCTCCGTACCAAATCATCACGGCCAGTGGCATTACCTAAATAGTATCTTTGTATGAGTCAAGCTCAGTACCAGGTTAGACTAAATGATTGTTCATTATAAAAAGGAAAAAAATAATAAGTTTCAACAAGACTTGTAAAAACAGGAAATAGAACCAAGACGAAAGAATACGCTGAGTCATCTCTGAGGTTTGTTTAGACTAAAACAAGACGGAGATTGTAAGTATATGCTTTGCACTTTAAGTATTGCAAAATGGATACATACTTCAGTAAAACAAATTTGGAAAAGAAAAGGGATAAAGGTAAAAAGCAAAATGATGATTTCTACCAAGAACTGGTTGAAGTAGAGACCCACAATAGACTGGTTGAACGTGTAAACAAACTAGAAATGGCTTTCAAAAATGAAATTGATGAAATAAAGAAGCAAATGCACTTGCAAAAGGAAGAAATAGAAAACTAGGAAGGGAGGCCAATAAGAAAGATACAACCATCAGTGAACTAACCGTGGAACTGAATACACTTAGGAAGAAAATGAGTGAAATGGCAAGTACAGTAGTCAATCACGAGAGTGTTATGGAAGAGTTCAAAAATGACACGGAGACAATTAGGCAAGTTAGCAGTCTTATTGACCAGAGCAGTGATATTGAGGAGAAGATAACACAAGTAAATGAAGCTGTGCAAAGCTACAAAAATGATGTAGAAACCACGTATGCTGAAATGATGAAAGTAAAGAAAGACTTAGAAACAAGGGTGGAGAAAAAAAGCATTAAAAAGGAGGTGAAAAGAATAATCCAAAACAATCCAAAGTTAGTCAGAGATTCAGTAGAGATAAACAGATCAATAGTAATCACTGGTATAGAAGAGGATGAAGTTAAAAACAAGATCACAAGAGACAAAAAGGAGATGGCAAATGTAATGAGCTTACTGAAAGAAGTATCAGAGGAAATCTGTAGTAAAGACATAGAGGAACACAAAAGATTAGGGAAATACGAGAAATCAAGACAAGACCTCTAAAAATGACTTTCCAGAGTGTAAACACTGTGGAAGAGATACTAAAAAATGCAAAGAATCTTAAGGAAAAAGAGGAGTTCAAAAATGTATGGATAAAAAGATGCCTAACACAAGAGGAACTGGAATTACTGAAAGAGAAAAGGGAGGAAGCAAAAACAAAAAATGAGGGAAGATCAGAAGAGGAGAAGAAGAAATTTTTTTTACAAAGTAATAGGATTGCAGGTACGAAAGTGGTACACAAACAGGATGGAAGAAAAAGGAGGAAGGTAGTAGAACCATGTCATGACAAGTATATAAACAAGATGATAAAGTTGATGTACTCAAATGTGGATGGAATGGTATCTAAATTACTAGAGATGAATGATTATGTCAGAGAAAATGAACCACAAATAATATGCCTAACTGAAACAAAATTAATACCAAGGATTTCAAATGACATACTAAACTTAGAGGAATACAATATATGGAGAAGAGACAGATATTTAAAAAAAGGAGGAGGAATTATAATATTAACTAAGAAAAATCTAAAAGTCAAGGAAATAAAACTAGATATACCATCACAAGTAGAACTGATTGCAGTAGAGATCGACACATCTGAAGGTAAAGTAATTGTAGCAAATTTGTACATGCCACCCAGATCAAACACATGGGAAAGAGACGAATATGAGGACCTGGCAGAGAGTACAATTCAGAGTGTAAGATCATTGCTAAATAAAATGGAAGAGAAATCGGAAAGAATTATACTAACTGGGGACTTCAATACAAATATAAATTGGAATACTCTAGATATAAATAGCCAAGAAAGCTGTTGGGACCAAAAGCTCCTGGATCTCGTACAAGAGTTTTTCTTAACGCAACATGTGAGGGAAACCACCAGAAAAAGAGGACGATGTACCTTCAGTGCTAGATCTAATATTTACAAGGCAAGAAAATGATATTGACAGTTTAATATATCACTCTCCACTGGGCAAAAGCGATCATGCAGTACTAAATTATAACTTCAGGATAGCATATGACATACTAAAGAGCAATGATAGTTACAAAAAGAGCCTAAACTATAAAAAGGGAAATTATCAAGACCTAAAGAAGTATTTCTTAGAAGTTGATTGGGAAAATGAGCTTAGAGGACAAGATTTAAATGCTGTATATGAAAATTTTTGTGAATTTTATGAAATAGGAATCCAGAAGTACATCCCACAGCACAAAGAAGCAGATAAGAAAATACAGAAATGGTTCAATACAGAATGTAAAAAATCAAAAGAAAGACGAGATTTGTTGTGGAATAGATACAGAAGACACAATAGTGAAAAGGCGTATAATAATTACAAACAGGCAAGAAATGACTATACAAGAATAAGGAGGGAAGCCCAAAAACAGTTTGAGGAGGATATAATAAATAAAAGTAGTGATCAACCAAAGCTGTTTTACAGCTATATCAGAAGCAAAACCAAAGTAAACGATATAATACAATCCATTACGGACGAGGGAATCACTTATACACAAGAGAAAGATATTTGTGAAGCACTAAATAAGAATTTCCAATTAGTTTTAACAGAAGAAAAAAATTTTGAGAGGGACTATGTGGAACACGCATGTCCACACATACTACCAGATATACAAATAGCAGAAAAAGTAATACAGGAGGAGTTAAGTAGATTAGACAGAGGAAAAGCAAGTGGTCCTGATGAAATTTCATGTTGGGTATTACGAGAATGTGCAAAGGAGTTATGTAAACCATTATTTTTAATTTTCAAGAAATCCTTGAGTCAAGGGAAACTACCTGATATTTGGAAAAAAAGCAAATATTGTCCCCTTATTCAAGAAGGGAAATAGACAAAATCCGCTCAACTACCAACCAGTATCACTGACCAGTGTTGTAAGCAAGGTATTAGAAAAACTTATAAGAAAAGCTTGGGTAAATCATCTAGAAGAACACAGTATGATAACAGAAAGACAGTTTGGTTTCAGAAAAGGAAAATCATGTGTTACTAATCTGTTGAGCTACTATGACAGAGTAACAAACACAATACAGGAAAGGGAAGGATGGGTGGACAGTATCTATTTAGATTTCAAGAAAGCTTTTGACACAATACCACACCAAAGACTTTTATGGAAACTGTACCATCAAGGAGGAATTCGAGGCAAACTGTTTTGTTGGATGCAAGACTTTCTCATAAAAAGAGAAATGAGGACAGTACTAAGAGGAAACTACTCATCATGGAAAGAAGTGACTAGTGGAGTACCACAGGGTTCAGTGCTGGCACCAATCATGTTTTTAGTGTATATAAATGATATGAACAGTAACACTGGAAATGAGAGCTATCTGAATATGTCTGCAGATGATGCAAAAATACAAAGGAGAATTACTAGCACAGACTCTTGTAGGGAGCTACAAGAAGAATTAAATAAACTTCATGAATGGAGTAGTACATGGCAAATGGAATTCAATGTGGACAAGTGTCATGTAATCAAGTTTGGTAAAAGTGGAAAAAGACCTGATTGGGATTATAAGTTAGGAAATAAAACCCTATACACATCAGAACGAGAGAAAGACCTAGGTGTGATTATCAATAACAGGCTATCTCCGGCTGACCACATCAGCGAGAAGGTACGGAACATGTATACACTGCTTGCAAATATGAGAATAGCATTCACATACATAAATGAAGACATGCTAAGAAGGATAATAACATCATTCATTAGACCAACCCTGCAATATGCATCAGTAGTCTGGAGTCCTCATCTCAAAAAGCACATTGACAAGACTGAAAAAGTTCAAAGGGCCGCTACAAGATGGATACCAAGCTTAAGGGATCTAAGCTACGAAGAAAGACTAAATAAACTGAATCTACCAACACTACAGGAGAGAAGGAGAAGAGGTGACATGATAATGCTATATAAATGCATATCAGGAAAGGAAAAAATAGACATAAATGATTACTTAACATATGGAGAAGCATCAGCAAGAGGACACTGCAAAAAATTGCATAAGAAGAGAGGTGATAAAGACGTAAGGAAATTCAGTTTCCCAAACAGAGCAATTGATCAATGGAATGCAGTACCGAATGAAATAGTGTGTGCCAAAACAATTCACAAATTTAAGGATATGTACGATAAATATGGTTTAAGACACGGGACAGTACGAGCTTGACTCATTCCTGTAAAGATACAATTAGGTAAGAACAATTAGGTAAGAACACACACACACACACACACACACACACACACACACACTGAAGACCAAGGGCACCTGAGATTGCCACATCCACTCCCGCAGTATTCCAAGGAAAAAAAGAACACTCATTTACTAGCTACGCTTTCAAGTAATACCGCCTTCTTGCTCACAGGTCTACAGTAGTGCTTAGTCCTGATCCTCTGTGTTATTTTTATAATTATTCCAGCATGGCGCAGGTTCAGGGTTGACTAATACTCTTGGTTTGTGTATTTCTGTGTGTTGATTTATGTAAAACTGCATTTATGTATAACCCCACCCCTCAACTCACGCCCCATAAGGTCTGAGACATACACTGTATTAGGCCTCCTTGTGGGTGAGGCAAAAAAAAAAAAAAATAACGGAATAAAAAGACGCCATCACACTGAGGAGATAAAAAAGCAAACTCCATCCTATTAACGACGAACACACACACACACACACACACACACACACACACACACACACACACAGAGCTGAACTAACCAGAAGTAGCAGAAGATGACGAGTGATATAGCCAAGGCCAGGAGGGAGACGGAGTACCCGCTGATGTAGATTGTGTTCACCATCTGCCGCATCTGTGGGGAAGTAGGGCTGACGTACACTGGCTTGGACTGGTAGTGGGGTGTGATGTGGTGTATTGTGTCGTGATGTGGTGCGGTGTGATGGGTGTGCTTGTGTGGAGAGAGGTGAGGCAGGGTGGTGTGTGGTATGGTGTGGAGCAAGGTGAGGTAGGATGGTGTAGTGTGGAGTAAGGTAAGATAGGGCAGTGTGGTGTGGTGTAGAGAGAGATGAGGCAGGGTGGTATGGTGAGGTGTGGTGTGGAGAAAGGTGAGGCAGGGTGGTATGGTGTGGTGTGGAGAGAGGTGAGGCAATGTGGTGTGGTGCAATGGTATAAAGAAAGGTGAGGATGGATGACGTCGAGTGATGGTGTGGTACGGGAAGAGGTAAGAGGGGGTGGGTGGTATGGAAAGAGGTGAGAAAGGATGGTGTGGTGTTATGTTTTTGGTGCTGTAGTGTGGTACTGTGACTGTGGTGTAGTGTTACGATGTTGCGGTGTAGGTGTGTGGAACGGCTGTGTAGGGCGATAGTGTGTATGATGGCGTGGTATTGTTGTGTTGTATGGTGTGGACTGATGGTGTGATGTGTTACTGTGTGATGCTCTGGTATGGTGTGGTGTTTGGTGGTGTAGATTGGTGGTGTGGAATGGTGGTGTAGTACGGTGTCGATCGGCCGTGGGGTAGGATGGTGTGGTGTGGAGTGGCGGTGTGGTATGATGGTGTGGTGATGAAGAGTGGTGTGTTGTGTGGTGTGGTGATGTCTAGTGGTACTAAAGTGATGGTGTGGTATGGTGGCGTGGTGTGATGTGGAGACGTCGTGGCGGTGTGGTATGATGGTGTAGTGTGGTGATGTGATGTGGTGGTGTAAAAGGGGGGTGTGGTGTGGTGGAACGTTGTGGTGGTGTGGTGTGGTGTTGTGTGGTGGAACTTTGTGGTGGTGTGGTGTGGTGGAACGTTGTGTTGTTTTGGTGTGGTGGAACGTTGTGGTGGTGTGGTGTGGTAGAACGTTGTGGTGGTGTGGTGTGGTGGAACGTTGTGGTGGTGTGGTGTGGTGGAATGTTGTGGTGGTGTGGTGTGGAATGCCGTTGTGTTATGGTGTGGTGTGGTGGTATGGAGTGGTAATGTGGTGTGGTTTGTGATGTGCTGGAATCTTGCCTCGAACCTCTTACTGCGACAAGACCTTCCTGATCTGAATAAAGTCGCCTGGAGGTACAAAGAATATATTAAAAGAGGAACTGTTGGTCTGAAGAGGTTAGTGGTGGTGGTTTCTCACCCTTCAGCATACAGTAATCTCATGTAAGCAGACTGACATCATGCAGCGCTACCAACACACTCGCTTTTAATCCAAAGCCATGAATCGAGCCACTGCCCGGCTGAGGCTAGGTCACTCTAAAGTTAGCAGCCCATGTCTCGCCTCGGTCTGCATGTACGAGCATCCAGATGCCAACTGTCTGCACTGCTGCAACCCTGAAACGGTCCAACACTCTTTCCTTCATTGTCCCCGCTACCATGGAGTTCGAGTATCACTTCGGGAAATTGTAAATAGACAATTAGGTCGGTTTGATATCTGTCATATTCTAGGTGGGGGAGACCTCTCACCCTGCAATCTTAGCAGGATAGCTTCGGCTCTTGCAACTTTTTTCTCTGCTACAGGGCGGCTAACTGGCCTTGAATCCACAAAACCATCACTGTTTTATGAAAACCTAATACCAATTTACGGAATTAATGACCCTCCGCAGCATTCCCACACACAGTATTTACAAAACCATCATTATTATTTGGAAGCTTAAAAATTATTTTAAATTTTTTTTGTCCCTCCTATACCATAATACAAGTGCTCTTGTGCAATGTTCTGATATCCCTAAGTAATTGTAAACTGCACATTGAGGGGAAAAGAAGACGAAGCATGAATTTATGACCTGTTTAGATTTGAAATATTACAGACCCACATATTGTATATGCATCCGATGACGACGTCCAGCCTTTGGTGCGGACCTCACAGAAAAAAAAGGTTTTCCATCTGTCTGTTCATGCACACTATACAGGCGGCAACTGTGGACCGATTTTGGCCACTGAGATGTCAAATGAATTACAGTATCTGTAGCTGATGGTGTGACCTCGTCACAATGAATGACACGCTCAGGTCAACTTCATGGCCAAAGTGACAAAAAAAAAAAAAAAAAAAAAAAAATTGTCTAGGCCAGTCACATGCGAATCCCCCTTTGTTGCCCTAAGTACGTCACAGCTAGCCAGCCGACCAACAGCCATCCCCTCCCTCCCATGCTTGCCCGCTCTCAGCCCACTGACATTTTTTTTCTTTTTTTATATTGAAATAGATAGATAGATAGAAAGATAAATAAGTAGATAGATAGATAGATAGATAGACAGACAGACAGACAGACAGACAGACAGATAGATAGATAGATAGACAGATAGAGAGACTGATCACCAAGGATGAGGGGACTTCCCAAAATGCATAAACAAGGCAAACCTATGAGACTAATTATGCCTGGGATAGGAAGCGCACCCCATAAGCGAACAAAACAACTTTCAAAACCCCATCCAGTGCACTAGACACCATCAGCAATGCTCACCTGAAAAATTCCAGTGACCACGAAGAACGGCTTCAAACCAAGGATTTACAAAACATTGTAATAGTAAATTTTTACATAAAGTCCTTATTCATTAATGTGCTGGTAGAAGGTGCCCTGCGACCAGTGAAGAGAGAGAGAGAGAGAGAGAGAGAGAGAGAGAGTTGGAGGATAAAATAGAATATGAGCTGCAGCCAGTACCGAGGGGAGACTTCATCAAACTTGTCTCTCTAATCCTATCCCACTGCAACCCACTTCCTAGGACATGCTAACCACCTGGTTCGCCAGTCATTTGTTAATCACATCAACTGAACTTTACACCTCCCCATTTGCTATGGTACAGACCTTTTACGGTCATTATGTGCTGCAAGTCAACCACATGAAATTCTCTGCCCCCCAGGCTGGGGAGTGGGTACAGGATCGCCTTCTACACAACAGCGAGGAGGACGCATAGTGAGTGGCGGTTGTGTACCGCACTGACATCAGGGCTGACAACCTCCACTCCTGTCTCACTGCAGCCAGGTCCTCCCGCGACCTCAAACTCAGCGTTCGCCAGGAGTATTGACATAACTTTCTCCAGCATGTTAATGTACACACTCTTCGTTCTAGGGCTTAGCAGCTTAACAGAATTGTTCAGTCACGTGAGTCCCCTTCACCTCCTCTCCACCACAGTCCTGTGGAATAT
>NC_137010.1:39676487-39731487 GCF_032717465.1 Coenobita brevimanus | reverse complement strand
AAATAGAACAATGTCATAGGAGTGACACGGACGGAAGCGCGCGCACACACACACACACACACACACACACACACACACACACACACACACACACACACACACACACACACACACACACACACACACGCACACTTTCTGAATATTTGTCGACCTATGTCTGTGCCTGTCTGTGTACTGCCCCCCCCCTCCTTCTCTTTCTCTCTCTCTCCCTCTGGATCCTTTGTCTTATCCCCAGTTTCCTTTTCCCTCCTTCCCCTTTCTTTATAGCTGTCTGCCCAGTCCCTACTTTCCACCCTCTCTCTTTCCTTCCCTTCGTCTCTCTCCCCCTCTGTCACTCCCTCATTACCTCACTCATCTTTTCTTTCTCCCTCCCTGTGTCACAACTTTGTCTTACTTTTTTCATCTGTCATATGTCCTACTTTTCTTTTTTCCTTCATTACTCTCTCCATATTTCTTTACTTGTTCTAAATCCATTTCTTTCACTGCTTTCTTCCCTCAGTAATAACTGCATGCTCTTTTTCTCTCTCTTCTATCCGTCTCTCCCTGTCACCCGAAATCTCTTCCTTCATTCCACTGTTCCCACTGACTTTCCCTCCCTCTCTCCCTCTCCCTCCCCTTGTCTTCTCTTCTTAACATCCCCCTCCTCCTTCCTGCCCCCCAGATTATCTTATTTTCTTCCTACCTTTAATTTCTACTTTCTCTCCGCAAACTTCTCTTTCCCCTTTTACTTGAATGTTACATCCGTTCTACTCATCCACAATGCTTTCGTCTTATCCTGCTTAGTTCTTTCCCTGCGTCCTTGCCAGAATAACACATTTTCTTCCTCCTGCCAGTTACCTTGCCTCCTCTTCTAATTTTTCTCATTATCGTTCTCAGTATTCCGTTCCGTAGCTCTCTTTCCCACTTTCTCCTTTTGTTATCCCTATTTCTATATTTGCTGCATCCCATTTTCTCTCAGTTGTCTCCCCTTTTGTCTCTACATCCCTGACTCCTGGTCCTTCTATTCACACCTCCCTTTTCTCTTTCCTTTTCACACTGCTTGTATCTCATTTCATCTCTCACTGTCTCTTCTTCTCACTCTCTGTCTCTTTTCTTAGCTCTCGTTGTTCTCTCCTTGCCTCCCCCCTTCTTATTTTCTCCTTAATTGTCCTCTCATTTCTCATTTTTCCACTCGCTCTCCGTCTCCGCCTGTCGCTCCCTGTCTTTTAACTCTCTCTCTCTCTCTCTCTCTCTCTCTCTCTCTCTCACACACACACACACACACACACACACACACACACACACACACACACACACACACACACACACACACACACACACACACACACACACACACACACACACACACACACACACACACACACACACACACAGTGTAGTAAACCTTTTCCTAACTTGGTTTATGATATATACTGTACTATTCCTTTACTAGTTGTTCGAATTACACGTAATTAGAGAGGTGCTTCAAGCACAGAAACCCCTAGCTGGCTGGGAGCGAGAGTATGGAGGGTACCGGGTGGGGTTATGGGGTCGGAGAGAAAAGTGGGGGGGTTGCGTGGGAGTGTGGGACTATGAGGAAGGGAGGAGGAGGCGATATCTCTCCATCGAGCAGTGTTACAAATGCCATAGTCCACGGAAAAGGAAACGAACTTATTCCGACGTCTGTATATATATATATATATATATATATATATATATATATATATATATATATATATATATATATGAATATACTGCATATCATATATATGTGCACGTAGCGTATGTATATGTATGCACGTGTGTACACATACACATATCTTTATACATGTGTACCTATCCTGTACAAACAGTACCGGTATGTCTGTGGTTACATGTGTGAATATATACATATATGTATAGATATGTACGTATATGTATGTGTACATATGCGCCTCTCTGCATACATACCGGGTATGTACGTATGTGTGTGTGTCAGTGTATCACTGTGCTCATTCATAAACTTGTAATGATAATTACTGCAACAACTTTGTACAATGTATGTCATTGTATCTCTTCGTTCATTACTGTGCTTGTGATGATAATTACTTCTATACATTTTATGTCATATTTGTGTCACTGTACCCATTTGCTCTCACACCCTTCCCTGCTTGGCCTTCAGCGACAATGTTCCCCAGAGTGTTGGGGCTTGTACTGAATGATAAATAAAGAATCTAAATTAAAAAAAATAAAAAATAAAAAAAAACTTTACGTGGGATTATGAATGTCTGTTTTTAACGGAGAAGAATATGTACAGCATAAAAGGCCTAGCCATGGACTTCTCCCTCAGTGTTGTCATGGCCTACCTCAACATGGAGACACTGAAGGATGACGATAAACGATTTTTGGCTCAGGTATGTTTATAATGTGCTAGCTCAGTGCCAAGTGGAACAGATATAGATCATTAATGACGGATGCTGAACAGTGTAAACAGTAATATCCAATTGACAGTAGAAAAAGAAAAAGAAAATAACTTACCATATCAGATACCATAGTATGGAGAAAAGATTGGAATGTAAAATTCTCGGGTTATACAAAGCGAGCCAACAAAGACGATTTCGTTCATTATCTATGCAGTAACAGAACGAAATCAGGCATTTTGATTGTTATTTTATTAGAAGAGGAACGTAACCATAACAGAGGCCTTTAAGAGGTTGTGTTTCTCTGAAGGTTGGTTATAAGTCTCAAAGATAAAGCAGAAAGGATAATGAGAAGAAACAGAAGTTATAATATGAACGTGAATATTGAGAATGAAAGATACATATTTGCTCCAAACTCAGACAAGGCTTCCGTAAAAGGTGACTAAGTAAATAAAGCAGACTTAAGAATAGCCCTTTCATCAGGGGTAAAGTTCAGCCAGCCAATAAAGAGGAAAGGTGAAAATAACGCTAATGAGAATAGTATCTATAGTATACCTTGTAATGGTTGCCCCAAATAATATACAGTATAGGTGAGACCGGGAGAAGTCTTGCGAAAAGACTAACGAAATATAAGGCAGATGTACCTAGTCATAACTCCTTAAATTTCTTAATCCTGTATATAGACCAGTGCCAACTGCCAAAATCCACCTAAATGGCAGGAATTTACGAGTTTAATGAAGGTGTTAGACAAAATGATGAGAAAAGCTTTAAAGGCCGCACATATATATGTACAGAGGAAGTCACTAATTACAGAGATGGCTTTATGCGTTGGTCGGCCACTGCGGTAGGTGTAGCTTTGACCTTACGATGTGGGACGGGAATAGTGAGAAATTAGGTATAGGAAGGAGCCAGGTCAAGTCACGATAGGATTATCAGGTCAGGTCAACAAAACAGAAGAGGACAGCCAGTCAGCATGAGACACGACAAAGGTCCTAGGGACGCCCTGTGTATAAGTACCCCTGATGTCCGTACTTCTGTACAGTCACTCTCAGATTGGACTTTATGTAGCCAGAAAAGTTAAAGGAATATAAAAAACCTCTTTCCTCCTACCCACTCCTACACACACACACACACACACACACACACACACACACACACACATATATATATATATATATATATATATATATATATATATATATATATATATATATATATATATGGTAAAGTGTGCGTTTTCGTACGCTGGAGAACAAGGGTTCGCGCCCCGCCAGGGTAAAAAAACTTTGGGAGCGTTCTTCTGGCCACGTACTGCATTGGCGGACACAAGGGGTGCTGTGGTTGAAACAGTGTCGCATACTATAAAGTATGCTTGCACCCAGCCGGCTTGCGCGGGCCGATTACACTTGGTTCACAGACTACCACATCCAAAGCCAATCCAGCACAACAATTACACTTACAAGCACTTCTCACCATACATACAATCTCTACTAGACAACCAAAGCCACTTGGCAGAGATACAACATTGGCTGTATAGTCCCCACTTCGGTAGGGATAGGCCGGTCCTGCAGTGGACACTCAAACGGCTGATGAGATTATATATATATATATATATATATATATATATATATATATATATATATATATATATATATATATATAAAACGGAGAGAGAGAGAGAAAAATCGCCTTTGTTTTAGGTGCTGAAGGATACGTGCCTAATAAAGCCTCCTGTTCAACGTATCACACAATCGAACAGAGCAACTGCGAAACCTGACATCAGCGCATAACTGTAAATCCCCTGCACACGCCGAGGGACTCCGGCGTGGCAAGCCGTAGGTGACGTGCATTTTAGGATGTGGGTTTACTCATGCTTCATACCATTTGAACAAAGAGGAGTGTGAAGTAAGGCGTTTATTCATGTTGATGACTCTGTTACAAGTAAACAAACCTGTAAGGAGGAGGAGGATGTTCTAGACGAATCTCCTAAGGCCACGAGAATAAAGCCTTTAATACCTTCAACATTATAGTCTATTTGACTGACATGTGCACCTGAGATGTATGGGGCAAGTAGGGTGTGTTTGATTCGCGGCTGCTGATTGGCCGCCGATGATGTCACTGAAGTAAATGCAGGCATGTACTGTAGTGCAACATGCGGAAGAAGGTGTACACCGTGGGAGGATGCAGTGCAATATGCGGACGTGGATGTACACCGTGGGTGGATAATGTACCTCATACGTCACTCATCGTTTTATAAAGGTTTATAATGATCTTTAATTTTCTTTGATGACAGTAAACTTTTAAAGCTAATTTTGACCTCTTTAGCTTCGGAAATTTTTCCATTTTTAAACTGGCAACTTATATTGCAGGCAATTTACAAATATAAACATATATGTGTTAAAATAAGAAGAGCTGTAGATTTTTATCATCGGTGATCAATCAGCAGCCGTGAATCAAACACACCCTACTCTTCCCCTTACATTTCAGATGCACAGGTCAATCAAATAGGGTAAAGTACGTCACTATCTTTTATTCTTTACTTTATGAGACTGTTTATTCAGTTCGAGGGATATTTCCAATACAGAGGTATTTCCAATACAGAGGGTTATTTAAGCTCATTCCAGACTTTTCATTTCAATAAGTAGTTCCTAGGCTGAATAAAGTCGTCTACAGATAGTAAGACTAAAATACAAACTGACCTTGAAGTACATGAAATAAGTAAAAGTAATAAATTTGTAAGGAGGAGGAGGAGGAGAAGGAGGAGGAGGAGGAGGAGGAGGTGGTGGTATGGGAACCTGGTAAGCCCAGGTGAATATGACCCCATCACCGTCACCAACCGAGAGGTCATCGAGGTCAACACAGGTGGTGTAGTTGGACCAGGTGAGGTTAGTCTTGGGGTGTCTGAACCAGCGTCCGTCCTCCAGACACTCCCTGTGGGCCATACCTGAGGGCAGACAGGTATGGGGCTTAATTAGTGCACATGTGTGGCTTACGTTGGCTTTGGTTAGGTCGGAATAAGGTAGGTCATGTGTGTGGTGTTAGGTTAAGATAAATTAGGTTTAAGGCAGGTAATGCGTGTGTGAGTTTATGTTTCAAAAGCTGTGGTTAACTAGTGCAGGTGTCTGGGATTAGGTTAGGTTAGGCTAGATTAGGTGTATTGGGTTAGGTTTGATTAGATACGAGGTTAGACAAGGATAGGTTAAATACGTGTTGGTTAAATGGTGCTAGTTAGTGTAGGTGTGTGGCGTTAATTATATAGCTTTGGTATGTGGAGTTAATTAGTGTAGATGTGTGTTTCTAGTTAGCGTATGTGTGTGGTGTCAGTTGGGTAGGTAAGCTGTGTTAGTGTAAGTGTGTGGTGTCAGTTTGGGTAGGTGTGCTGGGTAAGCGTAGGTATGTGGTGTTAGTTACGGTAGGCGTGTGTTGTTAGTGTAGGTGTGTGGTATTAGTGTAGGTGTGTGGGGTTAGTGTTGGTGTGTGGTGTTAGTTAGTGTAAGTGTGTGGCGTTAGTTAGTGTAAGTGTGTGGTGTTAGTGTAAGTGTGTGGTGTTAGTGTAGATGTGTGGTGTTAGTGTAGGTGTGTGGTGTCAGTCAATGTAGGTGTGTGGTGTTAGTGTAGGTGTGTGGTGTCAGTCAATGTAGGTGTGTGGTATTAGTTAGTGTAGGTGTGTGGTGTTAGTTAGTGTAGGTGTGTGGTGTTAGTTAGTGTAGGTGTGTGGGGTTAGTTAGTGTAGGTGTGTGGGGTTAGTTAGTGTAGGTGTGCGGTGTTAGTGTAGGTGTGTGGGGTTAGTTAGTGTAGGAGTGTGGGGTTAGTTAGTGTAGGTGTGTGGGGTTAGTTAGTGTAGGTGTGTGGTGTTAGTGTAGGTGTGTGGTGTTAATGTAGGTGTGTGGGGTTAGTGTAGGTGTGTGGTGTTAGTTAGTGTAGGTGTGTGGTGTTAGTTAGTGTAGGTGTGTAGTGTTAGTGTAGGTGTGTGGTTTTAGTTAGTAAAGGTAAGTGGGGCTAATTAGCAGAGGTGTGTTAAATTTAGATGCCATTATAGGTTTCTTCATTTACGATGGCTATTTTGTTCCAATCATTTAATTAATTGTTTATGTATCTATTATTTTTTCTGAAAAAGAGAGAGAGAGAGAGAGAGAGAGAGAGAGAGAGAGAGAGAGAGAGAGAGAGAGAGAGAGAGAGAGAGAGAGAGAACCTAGCATCACTACTTGCAAAGTTTGTTACTCTATGATTAATTCAGACTAAAGCCTAAAGTTAATATTTGGCAATTTCGGGATGTTTCAATACGTTGCGTTTTAGTGATAGCTTGATATGGGAGGAGGATTACTGAGCCGGATTGTTCTAAACACGAGTACCGTACAGTCAGTTGTGGACCTAAGCACACTGAAAAATTGCACATTAATTTTGTATTAGATAGACAGATTGGTGCTTCCTGATACTCTACTCTCGTCCTTTACGATTGCATCTTTTCATTCCATTTTTGTCAGTGGCAACAGATTTTATTCGGTTCAGGAGAGACTCATAGTGAAGGAGTTAATGAATTCCCAACAGTTCATGGGAGGCTATAGGTCGAACTCCAACGAAGTGTCCAGGGTATTAATGACAGCAGTGAGTGATGCAGGAAGCCAGTGAGAGGGAATTAATTTGAGAAAAGTCTTTGTTTCCTTCAAGCAATATGTAATGTATGTGTAGTGCCATACATGAAAGCACTACTCCACTGCGGATTGAAATGACTGCTGGATAGATGGAGAAGGGCTATATTGAATATTAGAGGATTAGAACCACAATACTGTGAGAATATATATGTATATATATCTACATATATGTGTGTATATATATATATATATATATATATAGATATATATATATATTTAGATAGATAGATAGATAGATAGATAGATATATAGATATAGATATAGATATAGATATAGATAGATAGATAGATAGTGTTAATACGGCTGCTTTGCATTACAGACAAAAATTATATACAAAAGTTCTAAGACACAGCTCGACGAACGCCACGAAGAAAAAAAGATTTAAATGCTCTCTTTATCTTCAACCCTTTGTCATTCCCCTCAGAGATGAGTGTAATCGTATATATCTTTATACTTTGGTCTATTAATACTGCTTTGCTTCATTCTAAGCAATTGCAGTTTTTGTTTGAACTGATATCAACTTCATAACTGACCGCCGTACAGCAACACTTGAGAGTCTTAACTAAGACTCCTGTTATCTTTATCTTAACATCTGATCAGAGAGAAAAGATATTCAAGTATACTGGTACTTATGTTCCTCTTACAGTATGAAGCGCTAATCACGAATGATGCAAAAAGAGACTTATGATAATATCAAGATTATCCTGTTCTGTACTGTTTCCAAATTATGACTAAATTATATCAAATTCACTTCCAAGCACAGCACACTAGAAAAAAAACATGCACAACCGTAAGTGCAAAAAAATTTAATGGGATTCTGTGAGTCAGAACTCCAATTTGTGCTCTGACAAACATTGACCCTGTTTTTCTCTTCCTTGAGTGTCTGGCTTTCGGTAAGTTGTTTATCGGAGTTTACCCCCCCTCTGTCTGTCTGTGTGTTTCTCTCTCTTTCTCTCTCTCTCTCTCTCTCTCTCTCTAGACGAGTATATATATAACAACAGATTTATCGGGCCCATGTATTCAAAATGTATGGATATAGGCTATAATGGTGAAATGGACAGGAGGAGGAGGAGAGGTAGACCATAGGTGAGACAGAGAGACATGAGTAAGACAAGTAGGAAAGTGATCTGGCAGTAAATAAAACCCACACTTGTAGACGAAGACTATATTTACCAAACAGTTTCGGTGGACACTGCCGCCATCGTCAGTCGTCAAGGCCACTGATAATGATGACAGTGTCCATCGAAACTGTTTGTTAAAAATATTCTTTGTCTACAAGTATGGGTTTTATTTACCGTCTTTGATTTACACGCAAGAGTGATTCATCCAGCCAAAGTGAACGGGGATGAAATGATGATCAGCAGCAGAATGTCTCAGTTTGAATATCTGTAATGTGGATAGAGGAAAACGAAGAGTTGGTCTACGTGGGAGATGAAGGACAGGAGCTGAGTATGATTTGACAGAACCTGGGTTGGGCTGTGGTGAAAACTGCAACTGACTGATTAAGTCGAAAAACGGTGAAGTGGATCGGGTAGGGAAGGGAGGCACGCCAAGGATGAGACCGTGACTGGAGGCTGAGGAGTATACTCGTATACAAGGGAGAGACTTGGGATGGAAAGAATGGCCGTTGTTGAGGTTAGTTAATCCCTTCTGTACAGTGACACCTTTCTTATTTCGTTCTTGCTATCGCCAGTTGATCTGAAACAACACTGTGAAGGAATTAGAAGCAAAATTCAACAATCGCTGCAGTGCGATATCGTAATAATTATTTCATCCTTGCTACTATCGCTCGATTCTATTCAGCTTAGGGGAGTCGGTTCTTAGTGAAATTGTTTGAAGCCAACATGAATGTCTTTTAATCACGGTCACCCGAAAACTAAGACATGATATGCGATCATCTTGATCTGTTAGGGACAGACCGACAGGCATTGCAGGAGATTTATATACAGGGCGAGATTAGCAAGGTTGATTCATGTGATAAGTAGCCTGTGTAAAACTATCATGGTTATAACTTCGTTGAAAAAGTAAACTTATACCTAGCACGTGCCATTACATGGTCAAGGGATGAACATAGCCTGACAAGGAGGGGTTTTCAAAGAGCAGAACACCCTCGCTATACTACTGGTCTAAGGGTCAAACATTTCACTTTGCCCTGTTACCTTGTCCTTTGGTCGGTTGTTCTAAAAATCCAGTTACTTCGTTCTTGCCCGGGTCTAAATCGTTACACTAAGCTTGGTCAAATGAGATCAAGACTGTTGAATTGGTTTTATTTTGTGACCTTGACCATTGACCCATTGTTTTTAAAATTAAACCTCTTCACTCTTGGCTGACCCTCAGACTTTCCATCATATATGGGCTTTTGGCGGATTGTTCCCAAAATCTAATCACCTCTTTTTTGCTTTGCACTGAAATATCACAAATACCTTCGTTTAGGTCTGTTTAAGTTCATCTTGCCATGTGATCACAATCTTTACCTGATTTTGCTACAAAAAAGTTAACGCTGTGGCTGAACCTCATCTCATCCACCAGCTTGGTCTAAACCGGATCAGAATCAAAACTGTACAAGTTGACTATGCAGTGTGATGTTGACCATTGACCTAGAGCTTTAAAAAAAAGGTCAGCCACTTGGTTGACCCTCAAACCTTCCATCAAGTTTGGTAAAAATCGCATAAAAACTGTTTGAGTTATTTAATTTACACACAGACACAATATATATATATATATATATATATATATATATATATATATATATATATATATATATATATATATATATATATATATATATATAAAACCATCCATCCACCCAATTCCGACAGCAGCACTACTCACTCGATGTAGTGCTGCTGTCGGGTGTAGCCTGTGCCCTTTCCACTCGTCCATCCTTCTTTCCTTCCATCCTCTGCTGTCTTCCTTTCCTTCATTCTTTCCATGCCCTTCTGCCAACGGGTAACTTTACACTCCCTCTTCTGCCTTTCTTTCCTTCATTCTTTCCTCTTCCTTCTGGCTGTGGGTGACTCTACACTGAGTGACAAGCCAAATGGTTTCCAGTACACCAGGAAACCATTTACTGTACTATACTGGGTGGTAACCATATAACCAAATTTTGGCGACTGGTGGTTTAGAGGGTAGTTATTGCGCTCCAATCGGATTTAGCCGGTGAAGGTTTATATCTAAGGGGTGGTTGGGGTTGATTACTCATGTAATGCCACTCAATGATGTGTGCAGCTGGTCACTCTCATCTTGAGGGGCGTCAGTTCAGATTTTTGGTTGAAAATGAAATTATGCATCAATCTACATGAAACTTTCCTGGATAACAGCTATGATATCTACTTAAGCGTGTAGAAAGTTTCAGGACGATACATGAAAAAAAGAAAAAAATATTCTGTACAACCTTAATATATTTAACCTAACTTTCACTGACTACTGCTCCTAAGTGAGTAAACATATAGTCATTTTAAAAGTATCAGTGATTAAATTAATCATTTACAAATAAAGCTCAGGGATTGTTTTCCTAAATATAGCTATTATCTAGTAATATTTCATGTAAATTGATGCATAATTTCGTTTTCAACCAAAAAAATGAACCGAAGCCCCTTAAATGTCGGGACCAACTGCCTATCGCCCGGCTCTTACGCTCCTCATTGGACAATTTTGGATTGGATGATGGATATATATATATATATATATATATATATATATATCATCCCATCTCATCTCATCAGCCGATTGAGTGTCCACTGCAGGACCGGCCTATCCCAACCGAAGCGGGGACGATACAGCCAATGTGTCTCTACCAAGTGGCTTAGGCTGTCTGGTAGAGATTGTATGTAGGGTGAGAAGTACTTGTAAGTGTATTGTAGTGTTGGAGTGGCTTTGGATATGAGTGTGTAGTCTATGAACCGAGTGTAATCGCCCCGCGCAAGCCGACTGGGTACAAGCATACTTTATACAATGCGACACTGGTTCAACCACGACACCCCTGATGTCCGCCAATGCAGTACGTGGCCAGAAGAACGCTCCCAAAGTTTATTACCCTGGCAGGGAGTGAAACCTCGTTCCTCAGTGTACAAAAACGCACACTTTACCACTGTACCACAGAGGCTCCATATATATATATATATATATATATATATATATATATATATATATATATATATATATATATATACATATATATTGCCAGACGCCTTAATCCCTTATATGGGTTGGGCACAAACAGATCGCCTCCACGTCACCCTGTCCCCCGCCATTTCACTGCCCTGCTCCCAATTCACACCCCCTTCTCTCATATACCTATCCACTCCATCCCTCCATATCATCTTTGGCCTTCCCCTCCCTCTCTCCCCCTCCACCTCACTCACATACACTCTCCTCGTCAGTCTCTCACTCTCCATCTTCTCCACATGGCCAAACCACCTCAGTGTGTTTCTCCTAATGCTTCCTATCACATCCACATCCACACCACAACGCTCTTTCACATCCTCATTTGTCAGTCTGTCTCTCCATGTGACTCCACAGGCTCCTCTCAAATAACTCATTTCCTCTGCTCTCACTCTTGAATTTTGCCCCTCCAACAACGTCCAAGCTTCACTTCCATATGTCAGAGTTGGTATCACAATATTGTCCAGTAATAACTCTTTCACTTCCCTGTTTCTTATCACTGCCTTCAAGGAACCAGCAACTTTTCTTCCTTGTTGCACCCTTTCAAGCACTTCATCCTCCAAACTTCCATCCTTAATCATCACACTACCCAAGTACTTAAATGTACTCACATTTTCCATTTCCTCATCATCCAACCTCACTGTACATTCACTGACTTCACCTCTCTCAAAGACCATAATTTTACTCTTCGCTACATTCACCTTTAAATTCCGTTTCTTACACATTCTCCCAAACCATTCACCAACCCTTGCAGCTCCCCTTCGTCTTCACTTAACAACACAGTATCATCTGCAAACAACAGTACAGGGAGTTTCCAAACACTGCCCTCTCTCATTAGGGCCACTCCAACATCCACTGCCCTACCTTGTATCTCTTGTATAACCCCATCCTTATACAGATTGGACAACCATGGAGACATCACATATCCCTGTTTCAACCCAACCTTCAAATAGAAAAACTCACTCAGTTTACTATCCACACGCACTGCAGCCTTATCACCCTCATCCATACTCTTCACAGCATTCAACAACTTTCCATCTACTCCATATATTCTTAATACTTACCACAATCCTTGTCTTTCCATCCTGTCAAATGCTTTCTTCAAATCCATAAAGACCGTACACAACTTCTTTCCCTTCTCTTGACACTTTTCCACTAATGATATAAAAATGAATATCTGATCTACACAACCTCTTCCCTTCCTAAAGCCTTCCTGTTCTTCTCTAACTAATTCCTCTGTTATTTCCCTAACTCTGCCAATAAGTATCCTACCGTATACTTTTCCTGTTACACTGAGAAGACAAATGCCCCTATGATTACCACACACTTCTTTTTCCTCTTTCCCTTTGTACAAGGGCATAATTATACCTGACTTCTAATCATCTGGGCCTTTACCTTCTTCCCAGGCCAATCTGCACATCTTCCACATCCATTCTACTACTGTCTCTCCCGCATATATATATATATATATATATATATATATATATATATATATATATATATATATATATAGATATATATATATATCTATCTATATATATATATATATATATATATATATATGTATATATATATAAAATATACTATACTAGTAGCCATGTGTGTGTGTGTGTGTGTGTGTGTGTGTGTGTGTGTTTTGGGCAGACGAAGCTACACATTCAAATCGCACCAAAATTGGCACAAAATCGCAAAAACTTCGGTGATGTGAAAAAACGTGGTCCCATCACGACTGAAAAACCTGTCCTATATTTAATGAGCGATCAAAGTTTGACCAAAAAAAGCCACTCCTGGTGTGAGTGCGTGATACTAGGGTTGCGTTCACAGTAGTTTTTGATGGCTTTATATCTAATATACTATAGCAGTAGCTGTGTGTCTGTGTGTGTGTGTATTTTGGCCAGCCGAAACTACACATTCAAATCGCACCAAAACTGGCACAAAAATCGCAAAAAATTCGCTGATGTGAAAATACTTGGTCCCATCATGATTGAGAAACATTTACTATATTTAATGAGCGATCAAAGTTTGACCAAATAACTCTGCTCCCGGCGCCCAGTCAGTTGCCGTGGCTGAGTGGTTAGTATCTCGGACTTGCGTGTGGACAACTTGGGTTCCATTGCCAAAGCTGCAGATAACACGATCAATTGGTTAACTGCATAAAATCCAACTGACAACGTTAGACTAGAACAGCACATAAACGGACCATCATGGGCCTTTTGATGTCGTCTTGACAGCTGATAGTGACAACGTTAGACTAGAACAACATATAAACATCACTCGGATTACCTGAAATGATCGCAATATGCGCGAGAAGTGTCAGGAAACGAGTGAGAAGCACAAGGAAATGAGTACGAAGCAAAAGAAAGCAAACGCGCAGCGCAAAAACCCTCAGCTGGAGCAAGTGCTGTATATACGCGCATGTCAAATCACTTCCTGTCTTCAGAAATGAGTCATAACTCGGGAACCGGTGGCCCAATTGGACTGGAAATTTTTTCTTCTTCAGGTTAGAGTATTTTAATGGCACCTTGCTCTAACAAAAATCTGCGCTACATGCACCGTTTTTGCTGTGTTACGGTAACAAACCATAATAACAAGACTGTACTTTTATTTCATCATGAGCTGGTCATATTATGGGTCTTCAGGTGGCTGTACAGGTCAATATCTGAGGCACATATCCTGCTGCAAATGGTGCATGGAAAGGTCACAGCTCTAGTTGCTGTTGCAGTTCAGTGACGTGTCTCTCATGCTTCCTGCAGGCGCTGATAGCGGTCATAGTCAAAGGTATTGCCGGTATTCTTCATGGAAGTCCGCCACTTTGTTCTGTCGCTGGTAGTTCTCTCAGGGTCTTTGGGGCTGATACCGCTGCATTGTAGATTTATTTTAATAATGTCCTTATAGCGTTTCCATGGGCGACCTTGTTGCCGATGTCCCATGGAGAGTTTGCTGTACAGCAGCTGGTGGAAGATTCTGGAATTACCCATGCGGATAACAAGGCCTGTCCAACTTAACTGCACATTTAAGATCATCATTTCTATACTGGTGGTATGGGCCCTTTTGAGGACATGAAGGTTTAACACTCTGTCTTGCCATCGGATCTTCAGAATGGAGCGAAGGCAGCGCATGTGAGACATTTCAAGCTGCTTGACGTGGCGTCTGTACAGAGTCCAGGTTTCACATCCGTACAGGAGTGAGGAGAAAACTATTGCTCTTTCCACCAGCAGTATTGTTGACAACCGGATGTTGTGATGCCGCAGCACTCTAGTGTGTAAGTGACCAAGAGCCTGACTCGCCTTTGAAATCTGATCAGTGATTTTTTGTGTCCACGATCCATCACTGAAGATGGTGTTGCCCAAGTACCTGAAGTTCTCCAGCAATTTCAGCCTGAAGCCATTGACAGAAATACTGGGAACAGTTGTGTCTGAGCGAGGTGCAGGTTGATAAAGAATCTCAGATTTCTCAATACTAAAAGTCAGTCCAAACAACTGCTAGGCCTCAGCAAACCTGTTAACGATCTGCTGAAGATAATTTTCTGTGTGGGTCAAAAGTGCACAGCTATCAGCGAAGAGGGCTTCGAGGAGGAGTTTTTCTATTGTCTTTTTCCTTGCATTCAGGTGGCGAAGGTCAAATAGTGATCCATCATGGCGATATCACAGGTACAGTATATGCCTTGGTCCAAGTCTTTCACTGCATTGTTGAGGGCACATGCAAAAAATAAGTTGAAGAGGGCAGAAGCCAAGACATAGCCTTGTTTCACGCCATGTCTATCAATCAATCAATCAATCACCCAATCAATCACTCAACCTATCTATCTATCCAACCATCTATTTATATATAATAGCCACCTTTCCATCGAGTGAGTCCGTGCAAATGCAGGGTGTCCCTGGACTTAACGTAACAACTTCAAGAGGTGGTTGTAGTGTTGATTTTGAGCACCAAATGCTATATCAACATGGATTCAGTTCTCAACTGTTACGAAGTTACAGTATTGATGACATTCACGGTGAAAATGATCTCCCTCAATCCTTCACCAGTAATTGTAGCTTCGTAACGACTTAGAATTGGACCCATGCTGATTTTTTTTTTTTTAACTAATATTCATTTCTAGAATTACGCCCTGAATTTAGTGCATCAAGTCCCTGGACACCTTGTGTACATAACCTATATGGTCTCTGCCAAGAAAAAAAAAAAAAAAAAAAAGGCACCGTGACAACCACAGAATACAAGATTTCCAAATTATTAACAAATTTTCATCAGCCGATCAGTGTCATTAACGAAGTGACATCATTACAACAGCTGGTTTAACACTCCAGTACGATGGCGTCTGCTTTGCTACTGCTGGACGATTGTATTCAGCTTAGGATTCCCCCAGTCGTGTAGGTATTAATCAAGGCTACATATTTAACTCCTCCAGTCAGAAAATTACCCTCAAATCTTTAACACTTTCAATCCGATGACGTATTTTCGGTCTATTATTGCCACTACCACAGGACTGTATGCGACTTAAAAACGTACTATGTTGTGAAGTGATTAATGAAGATTGTATTCAGGCTTGAAAGAGCTCCTTGAATTGAAAAATCAGAAAGTAGCAAAAACAGAATGGAAATGACGTCCCCGAACTGAAAGAGTTGAAAATATCGTCCGGAGATAGCGAAAATAAGATACTGGGCACGTCACCGTAGTGAAGGGTTGATGCAAGGAAACAACTGGCAACGCCATCTCATCAGATTTCTGTAAACAAAGAAGCGGCATCGTCGCATCAGCTGATTAATGTAAACAGTTAACCAGGTGAGAGCAACTTTGATCATTACCCTGATTACTTAAACATGAAAATGTACAGTGGCCATTATTTTTTATTAATGAACGAAGTTGTAATGAGATCGAACTTTACCCCAACAGTCCAACTCCAGCTGTTTCCACATTTACACTTTCAGTACGAGGACAACTTTTATACCTTATTTCTGCCACCACCAGACGATTTTACTCAGCTTAAAGACAGACTTCGAATGGGAAAGATAAAACACGGCCTTTGTTGATTCTCACAAGAAGTCTTAAGTCAGGTAACATCGTTTGTAGGTAACTAGAACACACACACACACACACACACACACACACACACACACACACACACACACACTAGGGTGGCCAGACGTCCGGTGCCATATGCACGGAGTGACTTTATGCTGGAAGTTACCGTTCCCTTCTCTATTAAGTCTAAAATAAGCTAACCTAACCAAACCTTAACCTAACTTTATCCTAGATTAACCTAACCTAAATAAACTTAAAGTAAACTAACCTTAGTCCACGAAATGGCTAATTCTACAATCTGACTAACATACATGTATATCTTTATTTATATATATCCATATATCGACCTATAGTTACCTACAGGTCGATAACACATCCAACTATCTTCCTGACACATTTATTTCATACAATGTTGTTGATAAATGGCACAAAATTTGAGATATCATGCGGGTACTTTCAAAAGAGAAGCTAAAAAGGGCACTCGGCACATACTCACTAAGCGGAGCGGTAACTTCCAGCATGTCACCCCGTGCATACGACACCGGCTTTAAGCCGGACAGTCCCGCTTTTGAGCAACCTGTCCTCCATCCGGCGCACCCTCGCGCCTGACGTGCATTTGTCCTCCTTTTTTGAGGTGTGGAAAAAAAAAAAAAGTTAAATAAATTACCCTAGGTACACACTGATGATCAGATTTTTATTGTAAGGCATCTAATGCAACAAGCTAATGAGATGAAAATGCCACTTAACATGTGTTTTGTGGATTTTGAAAAGGCGTTTGATAGTGTTTCACGTGGAACTATGTTGAAAATTATGAGATTCTATGGTATACCAGAAAAGTTTGTAAATATTATTAGAAGCCTGCATGAAGGTACTTTTTGTAAGGTAATGGTGGGTGGTTCTTTGAGTGATCCATTTGAAGTTAGGTCAGGAGTGATTCAAGGAGGAGTTCTTTCGCCATTGTTGTTTGTTTTGGTTATGGATTATGTTATGAAAATGGTTGTAAGGAGAACAGGTGCAGGAATTAACTGGAAAGAAAATAAGAAGCTGATGGATTTGGACTATGCTGATGACATTGTACTGATTTGTGGAAGTATTTATGAGATGCAAAGGGTGCTTAATTGTCTGGTGGAGGAAGGAGAAAAAGTGGGATTGGTAATAAATTGTGGAAAGACTGAAATTATTAATATGAACGTGGAGAACCAAATCGATTGTGTAATTGGGAATAATGTGGTGAAGAATGTAGAAAACTTTAAATATCTGGGAACGATTGTATCATCTAATGGATCATTAAACAATGAAATTGAGGAGAGGATTAGACAGGCTTGGCGAGCTGTTGGAATGTTGAAATCTGTTTGGAATAATAATATGCTTTCGGTACATACTAAAGTGAAAATTTACAAGTCCATGGTTAGACCCATTTTAATTTGCGGGCATGAGTCATGGTACAGTACAATTGCAACAGATCAGAAAGTATTAGGATTTGAGAATAAAATACTGAGAAGGATTCTTGGGGTAAAGTGGCAAGACAGAGTTACAAATGAAAGAGTAAGGGATATTACGAGAGTAGAACCAGTTAATGAATATGTGAGACTGTCTCGCTGCAAGTGGCTGGGGCACATATACAGAAAAGAAGGTTGTTTAATACAGGATGTGCCAGAGTGGATTGCTAGAGGAAGAAGAGGTAGAGGTAGGCCGAGGGAAACCTGGTTGAGGACAATGAAAAAAGAAGCAGGAGAGGAGTGTTGGTGGGACCTGAAGGAGATGGCAAGAGACAAATATTGGTGGAGAGAGTTCATTGAGACCCTATGCATCCCGTGGGGTGCCACAGGAAATGATTGATTGATTGATTGAGGTACGCACTACCCTACACACACACACACACTAATGCCGCACAATTAAACTAGGGAGGAGCTTCTCAGAAGAATGCACAGCTATGTACAAAACATTCCTGACCACTAAAAAACTCTTGGAGATGGCAAGCAGAGGTCAAAAATACCACAAATAGACATCCAGGCAATCAGTGGTGAGGACACAACTAACTTTAGTGTGTGGTAGGGTTTATTTGCACTTTGTCATGGTTTCATTAGAAGCGAAGATTATTATTCATTTCTTTCAATTCTTTATTTTTAATTCGAATACACACACACACACACACACACACACACACACACACACACACACACACACACATATATATATATATATATATATATATATATATATATATATATATATATATATATATATATATATATATATATATGTATGTATGTATGTATGTATATATATATATATATATATATATATATATATATATATATATATATATATATATATTTATATATTTGTATGTATGTATGTATGTATCATTAGTATTCAGTGTCCTCCTTTTGAAAATTTGGATATGGCCATCCTAACACACACACACACACACACACACACACACACACACACACACACACACACACACACACACATAAAAAGGTTGTTGTTGCTGGTGGGGCCCCAAGCTCCTGTGGACGAGAACCCGGTGGACTACAGACTAAAGGAACCCATTTTCCTGCAGTTCACCATCATCTGTTCTAGGGACAGGGGAGAGAAATATAGGACATCTCTGTATGCTGCAACTGCTGGCTATGTTGGTGTCATCGCGTGAAGGTGTCCCTTCCAGTCCTAGGCTCAAGGGGTATCTGTTCTGTATAGGCAGGTATACAGAATTTCCCTGGCATCTGCATCAGTCTTTGTCGGTCTGTCCTTAGGGTATCTGCTGTATGCTGGCTGCCTCAAGAAAACTGTGCCAACTGTCAGGAAGTTACTATCTATCTATCTATATACCTAGGCTGCTTCCCACAAGGAGAGGGAGGTAGCCGAGACAGGACGACACACTCCCCATTTACTCATCCACTCAAACACATTCATTCGCATCTTAGCCCCAAAGGGGAGAAGGGACAGATCCTCACCTCACCACACCGCACGAGGGTCAACTGCGAAGTGCAATCAGTGACATCCACAGCAGGGCCAGACAGCAGAGCTGGTTTACCCCTGCCACATCATAATAGACCCATCCCCTTACCCGCACCTGACGTGATCGGCTGATCAGACCAAATGCGGGAGAATATCCCCTCAGGGCTGCATCATCATTTATTCATTCACAGTTTTTCTCCATTGATTTCTGTCACGCACAGCCACTCTTCCTCTCTCAACAGACATCCCTCTCGCATCCAATGCTCTCTTCACACTGACCATCCATCCTATTCGTGGTCTTCCTCTCAGCCTTACACCTCTCACATCAGATCTGGTTATCTTTTTCACCAATCGCTCATTATCCATTCACTCCATATGTCCAAACCATCGCTACACCCTCTGCTCAACTCGATCAGCCATCTCCCAAACAACTCCAGTTCTCCTTAGCACTTCATCATTTCTCACTCGATCATACACTCACTCGATCCATAAGCGTCACTCCACACTTACTGTACTCCTCAGACATCTCATCTCCATTACATTCAAACTTTTCCTCTCTGCCACACCCATATTCCAATGTCAGACCCATATAACATAGTCGGTACCACAACACCCTCATACAGCCTTCTCTTCACATCCATTCTAAGCGAACGACATCTAAACACTTTTTTCATTCCTCCCAGCACCTTTCCTACTTCATTCATTCTTAACTTCACTTCTGCATCTATTCTTCCATCCACAGCAACATGTGACTCTAAATACTTAAAACACTCAACCTCCTCAAGCAACTCACCATTCAAAACTATATTCATCCTTGTACCATCTACAAACCTTGTACACATCATCATTTTACTCTTATTCTCATTTACTTTCAATTTTCTCCTTTCACACACTCTTCCAAACCCCTCTACCAACTGTCTCAATCTCTCCTCTGAATCAGCCACCAGTGCAGTATCACCTGCAAACAGCAGCTGCTTCAGATTCCACTCTCTGCCATCAACATTCACCAGACTCAGACCTCCACCTAACACTCTTGCATTCACCTCCCTTACAACACCATCCATATAAATATTAAATAACCAAGGCGACATCACACATCCCTGCCGCAGCCCCACTCTCACGGGAAACCAATCACTCACAGTATTTCCCACTCTTACACACGCTATACTATTTACATAAAAACTTTTCACCCCTTTTAGTAACCTACCATCAAGTCCATACAATCTTAAATCAGTTCACAAATCCTCCCTATCAATTCTATCATACGCTTTCCCTAAATCCATGAACGCCCAAAACACATCCTTGCCTTTTGCTAAATACTTTTCACACACATGTCTCACAGCAAACACCTGATCCACGACATCCCTCCCTCTCCTAAAGCCACACTGCTCATCATCAATCACTCCTTCTGTACCCTCTCTAACTCTCTTAATTAACACTCTACCATACACCTTACCTACAACACTCGACAGACTTAAACCCCTAAAGCTAGTACATTCATACTTATCACCCTTGCCTTTATACAATGGGACCACACAAGCACTTGCCCAGTCAATTGGCACCATACCATTCACAATCTTACTAACCAGTCAACAATAGTCGCTCCACCACCCTTCAGGCATTCCACAGCACATCCATCCATACCTGCAGCTTTCCTTGTTTTCATCTCCTTTACTGCCTCCTGAACTTCCTCCTTCAAGATCAATGAATCATTCAACTCTCTCAACATATTTATTCCTTTCACCCTTCCATCTGCCAGAATCTCAGCGTCCCTTTCCTCTTCTACATTTAACAATCTTTCAGAATACTCCGCCCATCTCTTCCTTACTGCATCCACTGCAGTTAACATCCTTCCATCGTCTGCTTTTACTCGTTCTTCCTTCCCAGACTCTCCCTTTCGCACCCTTTTCATTTCCTTCCAAAACATTTTCTTATTCTGTTGAATATTCTCAGTCAACCGCCTACCCCACCTCTCATCTGCTGCCACTTCAGCATCATGCACAGCACTTTTCGCTCTATTCCTCTTTTCCTTATACCTCTCATATGACACCTCATCCTTCCTCTGCAGCCACACTTCATATGCACTTGTCTTCTCAGCCACAGTCATACGTACTTCCTCGCACCACCATTCACTTCCTTTTCTTACACCACCACCCACTCGTCTCACACCACACACCTCTTCTGCATGCCCCACCACAGCACTCTTAAACAACTGCCATTCCTTCTCCACACTGCCGTTTTCCTGATCTTTCACTGCGTTCTAATCATTTTTCAATTTCTCCTGATACTCTATCATTTTCTCTCTTATCCAACTCATTCACTTTCAGCACCTCCCTGCCACACCTAACTCTCCAAGTTCTCACCCATCTCTTACCTACTCTTAACTTACATGTAGGCAAACTTACATGTGGGCAAATTCTTATAGTATTAAATACTTCATAAACCAGGGCCCAGCTCTTTCTTTTCGGAGCTAATGTCGGTAGTGACGTTGCAAATGAATCATAATATCAATTTCGACCATAAAACTTCAAAAACTGTAGCAACTATTGAGATTTCGATCAGGGATAATAGGCTTTCATTACTCATAATTAGCCCAAGAATAACCTCCTGTTGTTTGGAACATGTTTTACACGACACTTGTCAGCTGTTTATTTATATTCAATAGATGGGATGGCACCTCGTACCAGTTTACACTGGTCACCTTATGTGGTTGCACTGTACTAGAAGTTTGTATTCTCTACTCACCTGATGCGTCTCTGCCATGTATTATTCGTTGGCGTATAATCAGCTGATGCAACGGTACCCGGTATTTGTTTACACTAATCAGCCGACGCGATGGATCAATAATTACACTGGTCAATAAAATTTTAACTTTTCTTGTCCCACGAGCTAAAATAGGTGGACCTTATAGTTTTGTTTACGCTGAATTCGAATCTGTATTTAGATTTTTTTCTATCAGGCATTGTTTTTAAGTGACAAAGTAAGTGTATATGACTCATTCATAAAGAAGGCTCGTATTACGCTTAAATAACTTACCCCTAAATTGTAGAAGTGTATGATTTTCGGCTATATGTGGCCTCAGGAACATCCCTTCTTAATCTCCAGCACTAATCTGCCAACATAAAGGGGATCCACTTTCCTTAGTACCACTTTTCCATGTCTAAAATGTCCTGGTGCAATCTTTCCCCGTGCTCATCACTGACTCCCCTACCTGTAAGATTTTCCGGGAAAAAGTCTACGTGCGAGTCCAAAAAGTGGATTTTTGGACTCATATTTCACCCCAAACCTTTATATGAAGTCCACAGATCTTTTTACATCACAGTACTTTTCTGATCTGTGATTTCTGAAAAAATGTTTGCAAACTCTCTTAAGTGACAGTCATGCAGTTTTTTCAACATCATTTAGCTCCTCATCGAACTTTTCATCTCGAAGGAGTTCCCTGATCTGTGGCCCTACAAAAATACCCTCCTAGATTTTTGCATCACTGATTCTGGGGAATTTATTCCTCAAATATGTGAATCCAGGGCCAGTTTTATCCATACCTTTGACGAAGTTCTTCATCAACTCAAGATTAATGTGCAGAAAGAGGCAGATAAATATTCACAGGATCAACAAGAGAAGGATTGAAGACATTCTTCTTCCCTGGAGTCAGTGATGTTCGTTTTGGCCACACTTTCTTTACATAATGATTTTTCTTGTCCCGGCTGTCCCACTTACAGAGGAAACAACAGAACTTCGCTAATCAAGTTGCATTCCGAGTAATAGTGCCACAACCTTTAGGTCAATACATACTGTACATTCCACTTAAAGGTCACATACTTAATTTTTTCCAAAAGAAACTTCATGTTATCGTCAGAATCCTTCATGTTAGCTGCGTCAGACAAAGGAACGGAGGGGAACTTATTTCCATTGTGGAGTAGAGCCGCTTTCAAGCTTACTATTGATGAGTCAATAAACAAGCGCCACTCATCTGTGTTATATTCGTGGCCAAGTGCCTCCATAACAAAACGAACATCATTGCAAAACACCAGACCATCTTCAAGAAAGAAAACGTCATGGCGATCATGACAAAAACAAACGAGTTTCTTTCTGGAGAAGATTCCAGCCCTTTAACCTGGAACCCAAAAGTTTGGCTTGCTTCTTAGACAAATTTAAATCGTGAACGAGATCAAAGGTCTCCTTGACTTAGCAAATGTGGTTCATTTGAAGAACAGCTTTCTTCAAATGTTGGATCCATAGTGTCTTCTACTTGGTCTACTATCTCATCACTAGACTCATCGTCACTCAGTGACATGTTTCTTGGAGGCTCTGGCAAAGGTAATTCCTGACTGTGAGGTAGCCTACTGGCCTCATAGCAGATGGTAAGTTGGGATTTTTAAGAGTATGCTTGGATTCTGATGTTATACCATTTATATTTGTCAGCCAGAAGTAGCAATCTGAAGCGTGGTCTCTCCAAACCATAGGATGGAATAAGTCATTCTGCGTGAACCTTTTGCTCATGCTGTGAGAAGCCGGTGTTTTTAAGTGTAGTCCTATTCCTTCAAAGGTTTGGCTTACTGCTTATGGTTTGCGAGCAGAGGTGCTATGGAACCATCTTTTGTGTCTCGGAGTGGAATGTGTTTCTACGACTTTCAGGTGACCGTATACTAACACTTAGGCTCCTACGCCTATTCTCAGCTTAATAAAAGCATCTGGCTCTAACGGAAAGGCACTTATATCAGGGTTGTCCTCACCATTAAAGGGTTACTGGCGATAGTAAAAAATTCAGGCTCCCATGAATCTCTCCCGGTTAAATTAATCTCTCTGACATCTTCGTGAGTGGACTACTATCGTTGTTGCGACTAGGAAAATGTTCAAGATAAACCGCTCTCAGTCTTTATCCCCACTTTCAGCTAAAATAAAAAAGTAGTTGAAGTTGGCAGGAATAGAAGAAAGAGTTGTCTCAAGCATGAAAGAGTGAAGCTATATTTTAAACTTTCTGTGAAAAAGCCTTATAGCTTTTTGTTTTGCTGCCACCTGACCTTTGCTTTCAGCTCTGGAGAACATATTCGTTGCAAAGGTTTAATGTAGCCCTGTCAGTTCAGAAAGTCTCTCTTCTACTAAAATGAAGTCATCATCATCATCATCACCATCATCATCATCATCATCATCATCCCAGTGTGCCCCATATAAACAGGAGTCTAGGGGCCCAGAGGCTTGGCTACCCTGCCCGATATTTAAGGATGGGTGACCAGCCTCATTGTCCCCTGAGTGACATTACGTGAGCAAGAAACCCCAACCATCCTTCATATCGAAACACCTATAGGCTCCATCCGTCTGGAGTGCCTTAACCCACTAGACCACCAGGCATCATTGGGTTATATGCTTACCACGTAGAGCAGTATATGACTTTCTGGGTAACAGGAAACCATTTTATCTCGCCAGTCGGTGTACTGTAGACTCCCTTGCAGAGAGAGAGAGAGAGAGAGAGAGAGAGAGAGAGAGAGAGAGAGGTATCACTACGTCGAGTTAATAGATGATGGGGATCCTCACCTAAAAAAATAAAACAAGTTAAATGTACTCAGAGAGCGCATACCTCCACCAAAGTCTATACCAGACAACTCAGATCACCATTAAAATTTAATTAACTATTGTCTAGTCCATGACCGACGTACCAACAAAATTTCATTGAAATCCTTAAATAACTTTTTGAGATATCTAATGGACAAACATACAAAAAGCAGCCCTGAACTGGGACTCAAAATCAAATCACCACTATAGTTCAACGAACTCTTTTTTGGCTCATGACACACATATCCACAAAGTTTCACTGAAATCCACGGTTAACTTTTAAAGATATCTTGTGGACAAACAAACAGATGAAACTGCTACAAGCAGAGTGCTTGTTGGATGGGCTGAATTGGAATTTGGATAAACAAGCATTTCAGCAACATTTGTGGTGTTCTCATGGTGAATATATGGATATAAAACCTTCCCTTCCCTTCATCTTAATTCTTTCGTGCGAGGTGCTAATCACGGGTCTTATCAAATTTTAGCTGCTGCGGTTCAGCCTGTGTACACAAGGAAGACCTTTATCTGGTTAGAGTCTAGAGATATATACCATTTCTTGCCTCTCTCTGGAAACAAACTAAACCACCCAGACAACAGAGGTAACTCGATACTTGCATAAACACAATAATCATAAAAAATGTGAAAGAAATTCATAATAATTATTTGTTTTTTTTTATGAAACCGCTCATTTTATGTTCTGATTTTGTTCGTAATTCACATAACTAATCGTTTCAAACCATTTCAGCAGCAATGATTTTTTTTTTTTTTTTTTTTTGTGAAATTATGGATATTTCTTAGTACGATGTGTTCACTCCTCTGGGTAGTTTTCACTGGTGTGTTGGCAGTCATTTGGAGAAATATTTTGTGCTCCTTTACGAAACACAAGCTGGGTTTAATAGCTAAACATTGCATTGCCAGGAGAACCAGATGTTTCTCTTCAATTTGGTAAGAAAAAATAAATCGATTTTCGAAATATGAAAAAAATGGTGCCACTGCTGGCCACTGGCCACTGTGTCCCGACGATTTCCGGCCCAACCTCCATTGTGGGGTTATTTTCAAGCCCTCACCCTGCCCAGGCCCTTGACCGATTTTGATGGAAAACAATTGGCCCCCAGGGTTTGTGGATATCTACTTTCTGATATATATATATATATATATATATATATATATATATATATATATATATATATATATATTTTTTTTTTTTTTCAGAACAATTGGCGCAAAGTAGAGTGCAGACAAACAAACAAGTGAAACTGCCATAGGCAATCCACTTGCAGGATGGATTGGACTGGAATTTTCAACCCCGCACCCAACACGCCACTGAAACTTTTTCGGATGAAAATATGGACATTTCCAAGTGCCATTTTTTTTTTTTTTTTTTTTTTAATACTTTTCTGCTTAGTTTTCCCTAGCATGTAGGCAATCATTTGGTGAAATCTTCTGTGCTTCACTACAAAGCACAGGATGGGTTTAGGAAGCTAAAGATTGCATTGCCAGGTGTGCCAGATGTTTCTTTTTCTTTTTTTTCTTTTTTATATCTTTATGTGTCCGACTCTGAGCTTAGGCTTCACGGCCTGCTTCCAAGGCGCAGTAGTCCTCCTACATGCCATACACCTCTGCATGTCGCCACTTCGCCGCTGACACCCACCATTCATACTGAATACATGGTAGGGCTATGTCACAGAGGACTGGTGTTTTGGTATTGGCGGGGGTATTTTTGCATGTCGGCGGGTCTTCTGGCAGATCAGTAAAGTCTCATTATATGAAATTCAAATCCTTAAACTGTTCCCTGCCCTATCACAGATCTGAACCTTGGTCCAGTAGGACTGCAGGCCACCTTTCTACTGACTGAGCCACAGCCTCCTCGATTTTCGAAAAAAAAAAAAAAAAAAAAAAAAAAAAAACAGTGCTTGGGCCAGCCACTGGGTCCCTACGACTTCTGGACCCATGGCAATGGAGGGGTTTCAACTCCCACCCAGCTGCCTTTGGCCAATGTTGATGAAAAACAATGGGCTTCCAGGGATTATGGATATCTACTGTATATTGTTTTTTTTTGTTTTTTTCAGAAAAATTGCCGCAAAACTGTGACCTGTAGAGAACAGAGAAATATGCAAATAAACAAAAACACAAACAGACAAACATATGGAATTGACCAACATGTTTGCCAAATCGAAAGATTCCGGCAAGCAACAAACATGGGTGCAGCATAACCTACTACTTTGCTGGCACAAGTGGCAACAACACTAATTTTTATGAGACTTAATGACCTTTAATTTTTATTCTTACCTGAATTAAATCGTCAGAAGCCAACCCCATCTCAATGACATATTACATCTTGCTGTTGCCACATCAATACCACTATATTTATTGTCCGCCATTAACAAGGAGGGACGATATAGTTTTAGTGTGTGTGTGTGTGTGTGTGTGTGTGTGTGTGTGTGTGTGTGTGTGTGTGTGTGTGTGTGTGTGTGTGCTCGCATATCTGTTGCTAAAATATTTCGAATAGTTGTAGACGAATTTTCACCAAACCGTTAGGAAACAGCAACTATGTGGATGTGAAGAAGCCTATTACTTTTGGTGAGGATTTCATCATAGACGGACGAGTGCCACTAGCTCTCTCTCTCTCTCTCTCTCTCTCTCTCTCTCTCTCTCTCTCTCTGGACTGGCTTTTTGTGAAACCTGGTGACTGAATTCCGTAGAATTTTGCGATTTTTCTTGAAATTTGGTTTGCAAGTAACTTGTACCCTAGTAACTTGTACCTTTCGGGGGGCGATTAGCATTCGGCTCCCGAATGCTTTTGTTTCATTGCCTCAGAAAGACCTCCCATACTGCAAATGTTGTTGAAAGCTGTATACCTAAATGTTGATAATAGTTTAATATAACAAGAATGTTAAAAAATGCAATATGTGGTCGTTCTGAAGAGGTTTATTAGGCAAAGGAAGATGTGGTTATGGAGATTTGCTGTAACACTTTCAGCCACAGGTCAATATTTTATTCTTGCCACGGCTCAGGGGAAAGCTGTGGTAGTGAAGAGGTTAATGTTACCTACACGTACAGCTCAAAAGGTCTCTTAATTCTGTAAAATCGTTGAACAGCAGCAACAACAAACGAAATGACGTGAAGAGCTAGTTTACTCCAAAAAGATGGCTTTTTGTTGTTTGTCCTTCCTGGAACCAGAGAGTTTTATGCAGATCAGGAGAGTCCCGGCCAGTAAAGAGGTTGATGAAAGGTGCAACTAACATTCCCAGCTGGAAAAGTCTGCCCCAGGCTGAATAAAATCATTAGGGGGTAAAGAGATACAAGAATATAGTAAAAATGACTTCGTCGGGCCAAAGGAGCTAATCAGTTGAAGGAAAAGGTAAGTGTGGAGAGAGAGAGAGAGAGAGAGAGAGAGAGAGAGAGAGAGAGAGAGAGAGAGAGAGAGAGAGAGAGAGAGAGGTGGATTCAAACAGAGTTTCATTTCAATAAATACCCAGGAAAACAGATGGGAGTGGAGAAAGATATAGCCGGGAACATAAATACTCACTCATGTTCTAACGATTAAGTAACGAGACTGTGAACACTGATTTTCGAAATTCAGCGCTGCTATTTTTGGAACCAAACATTTTTTTCAGACTGTATTGTAATGTTTCATAACTGTTTGGCAAAGAAATGGATTGATATTATTGCCTGCAACCCTAATTACATATGTCACTAGCTACTATGTTTCCAAAAATCTCGTTGTCGTAGCCGAGGTGTTTGCAAGAATGTTAGATTATAGGGGTGTAAGAAAAGAGAATTTTCAAGTTGGTCTTATGTATGGCAGGAGAAAGATAAAGATGAGTGTGGGGTTTGATTATAGTAATACTGTATTCTCAAGGGAGTTATCTTGACAAGCAGTACTAAGGTAAGGCCGGTTTATGCTAGCTAACGCCGTGCCCTCTACTCCTGCCTTTTCCACCGTGCCTCTCCTGTTTCCTATTGCACCCCATCCCCTTCTGCCCTGTCTCTCCAATTTCCCCTGTATATGACTGGTTGGGTCATGTGTGTGGGCACGTGTATGTGTGTGGTGTTCTTCCATTAGGTGTGTGGTGTGAGTTTCCCATGACTTCATAATGTGCTGTGTGCGAAATTCCCTAGCTAGATTCTCCATTGCTGTTTCATCCACCTCTTTCGAATTTAAGCATGACTTTTCCTCAAACCTTTATACTGCATTAACAGCATATATGTCACTAGCTATTATGTAGTGTGTTACATCTTAGTGTCCTGACATCACTCGGTCACGCCAAGCAGTTGTATCTACGACAGCAGGTATTAATAATTTACATATTCTGTCATAACATATTAATACGTGGTATTCATCACAATACAGTATAGACACAATAATACTGTAGAAACATAACATATCGAAACAATATATTGTATGAAGTAAATACATGGTAGTAAGAACTGAACATAGAACACTGCATTGTAGTGATATAATGTATATACAGTATGCATTTATACAATGGTAATATAATGTCAGTACCATGACAAATCTATAGTAGTCAGTTGTAATAAGATTCAGCCATTTGCAATGTACCCATTATCTATGTATATATAAGATATATTAATATTGCTGTATAAAATGGATACATGTACAGTACTGTATATCAGTTTTATCATGTATGCACAGTTAGATTAATATTATGTAATATGTTACCTCATGATTATCCTTCTTTTCTCTTTTTTTTTTTTTTTTCATTTTTTTCTTTGTATATAAAATTTACAATATTTACATAATATACACATTTCACTCTTTCTCTCGTAAATAATGATTCCAAATCTGCAATCCTTGCTTGCACTGTGTGCATAGCCAATAGTAATATACTAAATACAATGGAGAAGATTATAAAGACAACTGGAGCTGGGCTGTACACATAATATGGACTGAACATACTCATACTCAGTTCTTCCCAGGGCTTCATTGTTTGGTTGATTAACTGCATAGTTTCAAACTTAGGTGAAGTCTACTTAATATTTGTGCTTATGTTTAATCCATCTTAGGCAGGGGTTGGAAGTGTTTATGGTGTGATTAAGGATGGTATAGTGATTGTTTGTAGCTAATGTGGACAAAGATGGCGTAAGTACTGTACAGCACAAAAGGTAGGTGCTATGCATAGTCCTGATGCTGAAGTATAAGATGGTGGTGTATCTGGACAAATTACGAAAACTGATGTGTTATGAGTGAAGTAGAAAAACTGTGAGTGCCCGATGTGCCGATGTAGTTAGTTTATCTGCAGCAAATGTGAAGTTGCACTGCTGATGAATGTCATTATTTCTTATAATAGCTATTTTACAAGGGACTGCTCCAGTTGGCTGAAACGTGAAGATGTATGCAGGACAAAGGTGAACAGCATGTAAAGATGTACGAAACTTGCGTTCAATCGTTGATTCACCAGCAAAAGTGACAGTGTCCTGTCTCTTGGAGACCACGATAAGTTCTGTATTGGTGTTGATGTTGATGGCGACCAAGGTGTCATTCTTCTTAGAAGGAAAAGGGTATATTTGATGGACTGTGAACAGATTATCTAATATGAATGGTACATGAACAGTCACTGATGCTGGTGTTGGAGTCACTTCTAAGTATGCATAATATAGCATGAGATTCCTATCCTGAAGCAAATGCTTCAACTAAGTTAATGGTGATCTTGCCATTACCAGCATTTGAAATACCTTTCATCAAAGCTTGATAACGAGCTCTGGTGTTGTCTAACTGAAGTATTATTAATTAGCTGACCCAGTCATGCTGAGATAGATGATAGTAATGATGAGCATTATAAACTGGCTCTTGGTGAACAATAACTTTGCTCGTTGTTTCATATATAGGAGTTTCCATCGATACCTATATCATGTAAATGCTGTACTGTGGCATTTGTAGCAACAGTTGCACCTGTTTTTGTTTGTTCGTTATGCAATCTAAATTTATTTCTGAATGTATCAATTTCTTCTAGTTTATTGTCATCATTTGTGTTCAGTTTTTGGGTTGTGTCCGAGGTTACATAATTGCTGGCTAAATTCCTTGAGACCCTTTTTAATGATCAGCGTGAACTTGCTTTTCTTCGCCACTCGACAGTGACTTAATTACTACCTTATTGGGTGTTCTCATAATATCTCTGTGTGAACCTTAAGATTTCAGTGAAAGTTTGTCTCTATTGTGAATGATGCCATAGACAGTGTCTCCTGTGCTGATAGTTGATTCTATTACCCTTTTATCAAATGACTCCGTCATTTCTTCTTTTGACATCGATAATTGTGTCGTCGCCATTTTGTGTATATCTTGGAATTCTCTCAAACCGAGTTTAGGATAATCGTTATATACAGATATTTTTGTAGCAAATGCTCAGACGAAGTTGCGTCCATGGTGCCACCTCTCCATGCCTTCCTTCCTGCTACACGGGCATCTGGCAGCACTCATGACTGGAATGTCACTCAGCCATACTGCAGGACTTCTGCCTATCAGAATTCTTTCATTCCCCGAACTGCATCTCTCTGGAACTCGCTTCCCCAGAGTTGTTTCCCTCCAAACTTCAACCTACAGCAGTTCAAGTCCAGCTGTTACAGACATTTTATGAATGAAGGACACAAGTAATCTGGTGTATGGATTTTTTTTTTTTATTCATTTGTTTTTCCTTCCTCTGTTCTGTTATTAAAAAAAAAAAAAAAAAAACTATACGGGCAAATTTTCACCTCCTAAGTTCTCGTACGGTAACCGCTTGTCTGTCCCGTAGATAATGAAATGGGTTGTGTCCCCTATAGACTTGTTTGTTGCACAATTATCTGATGCTTCCACTCTGGGAATCCAATCATCCCAGCTTGTATAATTTTCGTTGAGAATGTGTATTAGCAAATCCAGCACTTTTTTGTTCTGTCTCTCTACCAACCCATTGGATGCTGGGTGGTAGGCTAAGTCATTGACCTTTTTTATATTGTATTGTTTGCATATTTCTTGTAAGATTTCAGAATTAAATTTGCCTTCATTATCAATTCGCCTCCATTTTGGGGGAGGCGGTGGCTGAATCGGTAGAGAGGTGGCTTGCAGTCCTGATGGACCCAGGTTCGAATCCCGCCTGGGGCAGGGAACAGTTTAAGGATTTGAATTTCATAACAGCAGACTTTCCTGATCTACCAGATGACCCGCCGACATGTCGTAAAAATACCCCCGCTAATACCAATACACCAGTCCTGTATGAGACAGCCCTAGCATGTATTCAATATGGACGGTGGATGTTAGCGCCGAAGTGGTGACATGTGGAGGTGTAGGAGGACTACTGGGCCTTGGGATAGGCTACTGCCCCCAAGATATAGGCCCTGAAGCCTTTGCCCGGAGTCGGAGACAAAAAAAAAAAAAACTTATTAATACCTTTGGTGCGGTGAATCTACAGATAGTATGCACAATGATTACTGTTACCACTGTTTCTGCTGTCTTGTCCTTAACTGGGACCAAAATCACATATCTTGAGATATGATCTGTAGCAACAAAGAGATATTAATTATCATTGTAAGATAAGGATAAATTAGGTAAGTCAGCCGCGACAACGTCCCACGGTTGGTTAGATACAGGATATTTCCCTATTAGTGCAGGTGTTAACGTGTTAACCTTTCTGTCTCGCAAACGACTCGTATCTGTCCTTGTGATTGTGTAGGCCTATATCTTTCTGTAACGATGGCCAGTAGTATAACATCCTGGCTTGTCTGACCGTTCTATCTTTGCCAGGATGTCCTGCATGTGGATTATCGTGTATTGTCCTTAAAATGTGAGGTATCATTTCATGAGGTACCACTAGTTGCCTGTTATTATTTCTATGATTTGATTGTCCTGGGTTGATCCTATATAAGGCATTGTCGACTATTGTGAATAATTGTTCAAGTGGTATATGCAGCTTGGGTGATTATATGTCCTCGCCACTCTCCAAGTCATATGATACGTTAGACCACGTTGGATCAACTCTGTGTTTTCGAGATTTCGTCCTGGTTGGGGATTTTTCCCTTAGACGTAATGTTGTGACATGATTTGTTATTAGGTTTCTAGATATTGTGTCCATGGTCAAATTTATTTTGCCTTGTATATAGTGAATATGTACATTATAATTTTAAACCGTACATTTCCATCTTGCACTCCTCCCAGAGAGGAGTTTTTCTTGCAACATGCCCACGAGTGGTTTATGGTCAGTGAATAGGTGATTTTCGTAACCATATACCAAATCTCGAAACTTCTGTAATGAGACGACCACTGCAAGTGCCTATAGGTCTGTAGTGCAATATTTTTTCTCTGCACCTTTTATTTGTCTGCTTGCGAATACAACTGGTTGTTTTTTTCCACACTTATCTTCTTGCATCAGTACTGCCCGTAATCCTTTTAGAGATGCATCTGTGCAAATTATAAATGGTTTTGTGAAATTAGGATAGGCCAAGCAAGGTGCACATGTAAATTTATCTCTTAATTCATGAAATGATAGTGTTTGTTCCTCCCCCCACTGAAATACAGCTTGCATTTTCAGTAGGTGGAGTAATGGTTCTGCTATGTGAGAGAATTGTTGTATGAATGATCTGTAATATCCTGCTAGTCCTAAAAATTGTCTTACTTCATCCACATATGTGGGCTCAGGGAGATCCCTTACTGCTTGTAAATTCTCCTCTGAGGTGTGTATGGCTTTTGCATCAAGCCTGTGGCCTAAGAATTTTATTTCCTTAGAGAAAAATTTGCATTTAGACAGCTGAATTTTCAAACCAGCCTTGACTAACTCGTGTAGGAACTGGTCTAATTTTTGTAAATGTTCATCTGTTGTGTGTTGGAATTATGATATCTAAGAACATACAGATGTCATTTCCTAACATTCCCGATAATACATTGTACTTTAATCACTGGTTTGTGCCTGCAGCTGTCCTTAATCCCATCGGCATTCTTTTATACTGATAATGCCCTGTATTTGTAGGGAAAGCAGTGTATTTGCATGAATCATCATCTAACTCGATTTGGTAATATCCATTAAGCAAAGCGATTGTGGAAAATGCATTTTTTTCTGGCCCAATACTTGCAAGATGTCACTTAACAGTGGCATAGGAAACCGGTCTGGGATTGTGTGTTGGTTTAATTTGTGATAATCAACGACCGCATGCATTTCACTGTTTCGTTTGGGCACTAAAAATAATGGGGCATTCCAGGGGGAGACTGATGGTTCAATAAGACCCATTTTTAACATTTCATCAACATACTGATTTGCAAGGGTATGTTGTGAGTGTGCTACCCTAAATGCTGGTACATACATTGGTTGTGTGTCCTGGTGTACGTTAATCTTATGTTTAATCAGGTTAGTGCAACCTAATTTTCCCCCAGGTAATGCGACTGTCTGTCGGTGTTTTTGTAATAAATCCATAGGATAATTTTCCACATCAAAATATCCTGAGTGAATCAAATTCTCCATTATGCACTCTCTGTCCTTCAATTTTATCTTCTTTGATGTTCCATCTATTGTTACTTCACGTATAAGAGCTGGAAAAGTCTCTAAAATGCATATACAAGTTCCTTTTTTTCGATCTGCACTTCTCCATTCATCTGATTAACTTGGAACACATGAGTTTCTCCATCGCTATTCACTTGACGAAAAGTGTTTTCCACGGAAAGTCCTTTCACTTTCCATGATTCTTCTAAGACAATAACAATGCCATTCTTCATATTACTCTTTATAGTGACTTTCATATTATATGATTTAAGTGGAATAACTACATCACTAGTGAGATGTGCGGGAATTAATGGTGTGGCTTCACTGTCACCTCAGTCCCTGGGTACAGGGGACGGTAGGATTAGGGAGAGCATGTGTATTCTCGTTTTCTTTGAGGTCAGACTGAATCGTTCTGCTAAGGTATTTGATCGCACCAACTCCCGTCGATTTTCTACAATTGTTGGTTGACATTTCTGGTGACATTTCCTCTATGAATTAGTTGTCATATTCTATCCAGTCCATGTGTGGGAGTAACATGATATTCTCTTTCCTCATGGGTCTCAGACCCAATAACATGTTAGCTGTTATTGCTAAGTTCTCTACTATATAGAAATTAGTGGTGATTGTTTTTGTAGTCTTTGTAAAATTGATGTCTAACTGTATTATGCCCTTTATGGTTATTTGTTTGCGATCTGCAGCATATAAGTCTAAATTAGATTCCTCCACGAAGGTTACTTTCCTCTTATTTCTAAAAATCCTTTGTAATTCCTCTTGTGTTATTAAATTCACTGGTGAGCCTGAATCCAGGAGGAATGAAATCTTTTGACTTTCATGGGAAGAGGACACCTAAATACACTCAATCCGCGTATGTCTCTTATATACACTCTAAGACTGTTTTTCTTTATGTATGGTCATTTTTATAGTGGCTTGCCCTTCCCCAGCTTAAAAACAGATATTAATCTTTCAACTGTCTTGCAATGTGACGTCCAATGTTCCGTGGTTTATGCTTTCTGCACTATGGCTTCACCCTTTTCTCTTAATCTCTATCTTCTTTGTGTTTGATATAACACTCAGCTTTCATGTGACTGAAATTAGCACAGTAATAACATAGAGTAGGCCTGTCTACCGAATGTGAGCCACGAGATAACTTTCCACCTTTTTGTGGGGGGGGGGGGGGCACGGTTCCTGCTCTGACTACGTGCAGATTTCTGAGGCTGCTTGTGGCCTTGTGTTTCCGAATGCTACCTTGATGTCAGATGTTTTATTTGTCTGTTCTCAGGTCGTGATCATTTTTGTTCTGCACTTGTGGTAGATGTAGGTTATTTATGGCTGCTGCAGTGTCTGTAATTCTCATTCTAGTTGTACTGGGTTGTGAATGTTTGCTCACCCCTGCTTTGTTGCAGTTCATCTCTACCTCGTTCATAAAATCTAATAAACACATTCCTGGGGTATAGGCTACTGTGTTTGCAATCTTTAATACCCTATCAGGTAATTTACACAATGCAGCTACATAACCAGGGATGTCAACGACATGCATTGGTGATATCTTCCCATTAGCTGTTACCCAATTTGCGTTTTCTATACTGGCTAACATCGTTCTCTTAATTGTGGACATATCTGCTGTTATTTCACATAAGACAGGGATTGTGGTATGTTGTCTCATAAGATCCACGATCTTATGTAACTCTGGAGTTATACCAGGCAAAAAATTTATACTTCCAGAAACTTTCTATAGGAATTCTGTTTTAAACTTTTCACATGTCTGAGCTCGCAAGAACTTATCAGATCTAAGCTAGTCGCCAGCTGGGCACCTTTCTTGGTTAATCCTTATAGGAAAAACAACTATCTTTTCATTCTCGTCTGTTATATGCCTTTTAACAAAAAGTTGTTCACACTCATTAAGAAGTGACATTACATCAATGCTATCTGTGCCTGAGAATTTTGTGAGAGTTTTACCTTCATGGTACACAAAGACAGTACATGATGTGGAGAAGTTGAAGCTGTGGTGTTAGGTCCGCTCGCCATTGTGTTTGTTTGTTTGGTCAAATTCACTTGAAGTGCCTTATTATGAGACGGAATTGCTGCGTATGTATTTCCGGACTTATGTACCATATTGAATAAGTTTTCATAAGTATGTAGGACTGATCTTTAATCATCGTTATCTACGTCAGAGAAAACTGTCCAAGAAACATCATTATCCTCAACTCCTCTTACAGATGATGTGTTTTTTTCTTGATTTCATGTGTGTGGTGAACTATGTGCGTCAGTTACATTTTCCTCTCATTCTACTAACTGTGAATCGTCACTGGGTAATTCTAATGCTGTCCCCTCTGACACCAATTTTTTTTTTTTTTTTTAACATCCTATAATAACACTAATCACTAATTAAGAGGCGTATATTGCTAAGGAATGTTGCCTAGTTGTACTCATGAAACACTTACTTCATGTATGTGCTAAATGTATAAAGTAGATAGCAACAGTAGTTAGGAATCAATACTATATATATATATATATATATATATATATATATATATATATATATATATATATATATATACATAATTGTTACTGTTGGTACTAGTGTAATGTGTGAACTGAAACTTGACAAATTAAGCACACTGGCCTGGCCGAGGTTCGATCTCAGGCCCACACACTTGATACAAGCGCATGTTACCACTGAGCCAAAGAGAAGATCGCTGCTTTGCCTCTAAGCAACACGGGCTTTTATACACCCTATTGCATCACTCTTTTCTCCCCTTGGTGATTAATTTGGTAGTTTTGAACACATGGTAGCGTAGCACCAAAGGCCACCATTGTGGGCGCTGCGGACCACACCGGACAGCTCACCCCCAGGTTGTAAGGAGTAAGATGCTGTCAATAACATCATTGCCCTCCAAGCCTCGCCTCACGTCCCACACCACTGCCAACCAATGTAATAATTGGAATGAAACTTAACAAATGAATCACACTGTCTTGGCCGAAATTCGATCTCAGGCCCTCGCCCCTTGATACACACGCACATTACCACTGAGCCAAAGAGAGGATCCCTACTTTGCCTCTAAGCAACGGAGGCTTTTATATACCCCATTACACTGCTTCTTAGAAATGGACTTAATATAGATAACTGAAGAACGTATATGTACAGTCGGCAAGATTTCCGACTGGACCACCTGGTTGTGGGATTTGGCTAACGTGGCAACAGCGCGCGCCCGTGTGTGTGTGTGTGTGTGTGTGTGTGTGTGTGTGTGTGTGTGTGTGCCCGACATTTTTTCGGATCGCTAAGCTTCATCCTTCGTATTATATTATGTGGCCATTGTATTATGCTATGATATAGGCTAATGAATATTATGTGATTGGGATAATGGACTGTGTACTATACTATTTGTAGTCTGAATTATATAAAATAATTCCCTTGCCTTGCAGCGTGAACCACGATACGGGTTGAGTTGTGGTTCAGAAACAGAGGGCAAGTTCACCCAGAAATGGCGCGATGGAGGGGGAAGGGGGGAGTATGGGAGTAAGCAGCCAACAGTTATATATTCTTAGTCATTACAGTATAGTTATCAACGTGTCAATGTTATCCTGTGCCCTGTTTGATGATAAACCTATTTACTTTTATTATCTTTATATAGACCCGATTACACACTAGGATACCCCCTCCCTAGTTAGCGGAAAACATGCCCTGCTCCACCACCTCGACTCTCTCTCTCTCTCTCTCTCAACCTCCTCAGCTGACTATCAGTAGACACACACACACACACACACACACACACACACACTATCAGTTTGTGCTAATGCGTAATGACGTTGCATTTAGTATGTTTACCTAAAATTTAATACTGTGTCAAAATACAAGTGCAATACATAACCACCTCACATGGCGGATTACGTTAACCAGTAATCAATACTTATTTGCAAAGTTTATGTTTCAGTAATAGTCATGGGGTAACCAGACCCACACTGATATTTTCGTTAATGCTAAAGGTAATCGTGTGTTCTGTGGCGGATACCAGTTAGCGGGGAGGTGGCCGCTGACACTTCCAATCCTCATAGCTATGGTGGTGGGTTGTAGTGTCACTGCAGAGGTTCCTGTTCCTCCAGTTATGTCAGTAATTAAACTTAACATGTTGATGAACAGCCATTTCTTATGAAAAATACAAACAGCCTATATGGAACTATGAAGCATATTGTGGGAGCTTTCCAGCTCTCACGCACCAGTCACAGTCTTGGTCCTTTGTTTCAGTATTGCCAGCCTGACAGTGTGCAGTGTTAATGAACATGCTATTAATATTAGTTCTACATGCTTATTTACATTTAGAACAACAGAATTCAAAACAGGATTTCATTCAGTACACAGAATGCCAAATACAGCATGTGTGTGTGCGTGTGCGTGTGGGTGTGGGACAATACGTATGGTGGGGGTGGAAGGAGTATGGTATGAAATTTGTCATAATGGTAATATGGGTGTGTGCATACGTGGCTAAGGACGTCCACGACTGATATGTAATCTTTGCCTTTAACACTTGATGACACACACTTTAGTATTTACTTAGGTTCTATTTATAAGTCTGTAGCATGTTACATTATTATACTATTATGATTTTGTTTGGGGGGCGAAACCTGAAACACCATATAAAGACAAACACTGAAGTATTATAAAACTGTGATATGGAATCCATATTTTATGAATAACTATTTCTTGCAGGAGAAAATAATGTTATTTTAATGTTCATTATAAGATTACACTGTAGGAGCATTTGTTTTTAATGGTAGCTTACCGGATTCCAAGCGATCAGTTTATTAAGTTATACTAGAGCATAGATTTATGCAATATATCCATTATATATTGTATTAACTATGTCATGAAGGCTCACACAGTGGACTTTCACGTAAACTACTTCGAAAAGGCAGCAAGTTCAGTGTTTAATAGGATACGAAGTTCACGTATTTTTTGATGTGGTTATAAATCCAGCTGTCCTTTACTGGCCAATGTAATTCGTTATAAAATGAGAATGGTCAAGTGTAAAACCAATACCCTATGTCGCATAGCAGTTTGAAAATGATCACTGATAATAATTTATGATTACTGTATGACCCTCCCGATTGACCACACCCAGAATCTTTGTTTTATTTATTTTAATGTTGGGCCACTTGGAACAGATATGAGTAAATGACACGATAGCCCACGTGTTTTTATTGAATATAACCCAGCCAGTATGAAGTTTCTTGATTAATGTGATACGTGGGTGTTTGGTTATCAGGTAAAAGTGAGAACTTACACACACACACACACAATATATATATATATATATATATATATATATATATATATATATATATATATATTTGGTGGTGAATTGTAAGAATTATGGTAAACAGACAGGTTGAGGAAAAACTGGAGAGTGTGGAAGAGCAGTAGGTAGATAAAGGCCAGAGTATAGAGAAGCGTTGATAGTCTTCTTCATATGACTGTTACCAGGAATTTTGTATTCATAAAATTTAATGACAGAGAAAAGATTTCTGCAGGCGACAGTATTGTAATGCATATGTATAAATTTACTGACGATATTTTTAACGACCATATTTTTATACTATCACTAAACAGTTTTAATATTATTAAAAAAACATTTAGGGATCAACTGATATTCATAGCAATAATACGTCTAGATGAACGCATATTACCAACACTCGCACCACTGTTCATTAAGCCTTACAATCCTCATAAAATATACCAAACAAATAGTGGATAATGAACCTTAACATGAAAAACGGTGGTTTTTCCCAAAGCGTCAAAGATATTAGAAATGAAACTATATGAGCGATGTATGAATATTCTTTTCACGTGCAGTTACGACCGTAGGAACATCTTCGAGAAGGCCAGAAGTGGACACGTCACCTGCAATGTCTGGGGGTGAGTGTGCATCCATGGTATGGGTGACGTCACCAGGATAGAAGGGGGTTTCACTGCTAAAAAATACATTGAAATTTTGCAGGATTTTTTCCTCCTCAGTTCAGGAGCGGAAATATCCGTTTCCTCCCGGCCCTATAATTTTTGTTCAGGACCGCTGCCCCATCCACACGGCGAGAAGAGTCTCGGAATGGTTTGCAGGTCGAGAGGACTTGCAGCTGCTCGACTGGCTCAGTAAGGAAGCAGACATGAACCCCATCGAAAAAATATGGGGGATTATGGTTAACTGTTGGGAGCCTGAGAGTGAACTGGCCCACAATCACGCCTAGTGGGAACAGTTCAGAAGCCAGAAACAGCTCATACGGACCATGTCGCCTCTATGCAAACAGACTGAGAGAGGTGATCGAGAAGGAGGGTGGGTTACTTCCTACTAATGAATGAGTTCCATACAAATCTTATTATTTTTTTTTTTATTATCCTCTGATTATAATGGATATTATTCCATGCAGTATAACACTCTAACAATAACTTTAACTTACTATAACTTACCTGACAATATAACTGATACGACACTATCTTATACATTTTGCTCACTGACATGATTTTTATTACGGGGACTTATACAGGAATTAGTGACATTTATGTGCATTTCTTAACGCAACTTTCATGTTACAATTGCAGTTTTTTTTTTTCCATTAAAATATGAAGCTTTCTTGACTAGCACAATCACAACTCCCTAGACATTTTGCCAACTCGCTAGACATCTTGCCACCTGTTCACATGCCTAAGGTGCTGTTTTCCAGTCGTGATAAAGATTTTTAAAAATTACTCAGGAATAAGTTGGTCAGTGTGTGATCAATAACAAATACGGGTAAACTACTAACAACTGCACTTGCTGTCTGCTCGATGTAGTTTTAAGTGAACGTCCACAATGACATCACTTATAATACAATACATAACATAACTCAAAGCTAGAGTATAACGTAACATACTGATCAAAGGAAATCCGATAATCTAAGCTTAAGAATCGCTGCACCTACAACGTATTTAAACAGATGTTATAATACGGTAATATTTCTTCCTGAAATATTGTTATTCATGTATTTTGCCACACATAATGCATTTTTTTATATATACATTTCAGTGTTTGTCTTCATATGCTGTTTCAGGTTTCACCCCCAAAACATAATCATAATAATATAATAATGTAACATGCTACAAATTTATAAACAGAACCTAAATAAATACTGAAGTGTGTGTCATCAAGTGTTAAAGGCAAAGATTACATATCAGTCTTGGACGTCCTTAGCCAAGTATGCACACACCCATATTACCATTATGACACACATTTCATACTCACTACACTCCTCCCACCCCCACCATACGTATTGTCCCACACCCACACGCACACGCACACACACATGCTGTATTTGGCATTCTGTGTACTGAATGAAATCCTGTTTTGAATTCTGTTGTTCTAAATGTAAATAAGCATGTAGAACTAATATTAATAGCATGTTCATTAACACTGCACACTGTTAGGCTGGCAATACTGAAACAAAGGACCAAGACTGTGACTGGTGCGTGAGAGCTGGAAAGCTCCCACAATATGCTTCATAGTTCCATATAGGCTGTTTGTATTTTTCATAAGAAATGGCTGTTCATCAATATGTTAAGTTTAATTACTGACATAACTGGAGGAACAGGAACCTCTGCAGTGACACTACAACCCACCACCATAGCTATGAGGATTGAGGTGTCAGCGGCCACCTCCCCACTAATTGGTATCCGCCACAGAACACACGATTACCTTTAGCATTAACGAAAATATCAGTGTGGGTCTGGTTACCCCATGACTATTACTGAAACATAAACTTTGCAAATAAGTATTGATTACTGGTTAACGTAATCCGCCATGTGAGGTGGTTATGTATTGCACTTGTATTTTGACACAGTATTAAATTTTAGGTAAACATACTAAATGCAACGTCATTACGCATTAGCACAAACTGATAGTGTGTGTGTGTGTGTGTGTGTGTGTGTGTCTACTGATAGCCAGCTGAGGAGGTTGAGAGAGAGAGAGAGAGAGAGAGAGTCGAGGCGGTGGAGCAGGGCATGTTTTCCGCTAACTAGGGAGGGGGTATCCTAGTGTGTAATCGGGTCTATATAAAGATAATAAAAGTAAATAGGTTTATCATCAATCAGGGCACAGGATAACACTGACACGTTGATAACTATACTGTAATGACTAAGAATATATAACTGTTGGCTGCTTACTCCCATACTCCCCCCTTCCCCCTACATCGCGCCATTTCTGGGTGAACTTGCCCTCTGTTTCTGAACCACAACTCAACCCGTATCGTGGTTCACGCTGCAAGGCAAAGGAATTATTTTATATAATTCAGACTACAAATAGTATAGTGCACAGCCCATTATCTCAATCACATAATATTCATTAGCCTATATCATAGGATAATACAATGGCCACATAATATAATACGAAGGATGAAGCTTAGCGATTCGAAATAATGTCGAGCATGTACACACACACACACACACACACACACACACACACACACACGGGCGCGCTTGTTGCCACATTAGCTAAATCCCGCAACCAGGTGGTCCAGTCGGAAATCTTGCCGACTGTACGTACGTTTGTATATAAATGAAGTGGTATTGTTAAACTAACAGAAAGAGTTAAATGTGGTAAAAAGTAAAGCGTAAATAGCTTGTTTAGGGTGATGGAGGGTGGTCGGGGTCAGTTGTGTGTGCAAACTCAGGTCGTAACATCAAAACATTGTTCTTACTGCCTATTTGCTTTTTTTCTCCTAATGCAATTATCCTCTATAACCCTATCTTTATTGTTACTTTGTTTGATTGTTCTAAATATGATAATTCTGCATGTAATTATAATGCACGTTTTATATATGTTTGTTCAAAGTGTTTGTCTATCAGTTTTGTAGTAGCAATATATTAGTAAAAGTTCAGTGATGAAATTCATTTGTGAAGTTATAAACAAAAAAGGATACTATGTTTCAGCTCTCTGGGAGAAATAGAGTAAAAGTATTTTCACTCACTCAACAGGAGGTGCAGGATGCTGTCCTCAGCGGATTGTAGTTACACACTCAGGCAGGCCGTACAAGTAGGTGATGGTTGTTAAGCTGACGTCACCTTGCCCCGTCACCCTCAGCATCGTGATGATAGAACAGTGGTGAGTAATGGTGAGTATTAGTGAGTAAGGTGAGTAATGGTGGGTCAGGGCTGGTGAATGCAGGCTTAGGCATTGCTGCATTGTCTCTCCCCAGTCACCACTAAATCAGCGCCTCCTCAATCTCTGCTTTGTTGCTTCTTCACATCACTTCCTCCTCTTTTTAAGATGAACTTATAGACTTGTGATTACTTGTCCAGCATTTAATTGTAGTTTCTTGCTGCATGGTTCGAACTTGTAGCTGATCTTGGGTACCATCTCATCTCGTAATATCTTGTTTTGATTGTAGAGTTGATTCTTAAGTTGTTCGTTGATTATTCATTGAGACATTAATCGGCATCGTTTATCGCTGTTGTTTATCAATGTAGCGGTTCAGGGTAATCGGCTGGTGCATATAAAGTCATAAGACGTATGGTGGGAACTTGCAGCAATTTTTGTTTTCTATCTTCTTAATGTTGACTGAACCGTAGAATTGTAATATCTTGTGCTGAAAGTAGAGTTAAAATCGTAGATTCTTGTGGTTTATCGTGAATCGTAGAACTGTAGAATGTTGATTGTTAATAAAATCGTGAACCGTTAATCGACTGTAGTGGTTTGTAGAGATGCTGCCGTCAAAAATCTCGTAGCCATAACCGAGGCGTTTCTAAAAATGTTAGATTATAGGGTTGGAAGAGGAGAGAATTTTTCAAGTTGGTCTTGTCGTGGATGGCAGGAGAAAGATAAAGATGAGTCTGGGGTTTATAGTTTTTTATTCGCAAGGGAGTCATCTTGACAAGAGCAGTACTAAGGTGAGGGGGGTTTATGCTAGCTAACGCCGTGCCCTCTACTCTTGCTTTTTCCACTGTGCTTCTCCTGTTTCCTATCGCGTCCCAACCCCTTCTGCCCTGTCTCTTCAATTTCTCATTTATATGACTCATGACTGGTTGGGTCATGTGTGTGGGCACGTGTATATGCGTGTGGTGTTCTTCCATTAGGTATGTGGTGTGAGTTTTCCATGACGTCATAATGTACTGTGTGCAAAATTCCCTAGCTAGAATCTCCAATGCTGTTTCCTTCAGCTCTCACGGATTTAGGCACGACTTTCCTCAAACCTCTATATTGCATATTAACGGCATATTTGTCACTAGCTATTATGTACCGTAGTGTGTTATGATATCTTAGTGTCCTGACACATTATATCATTCGGAAGCATGAGTGGGCGTGGAAAGCGTGGTCCGCATTCAACTTGGCTTTGAAGAATTAATAACACTTATTCCTCAGCTATTGATTCCGCACACTGCATATCAATACATTATTTTGTGTTACTGGTGCAAACCGTGTCGTGAGTAAAGCTAAATTTAAATAGCATGCAAGAGAATGTTAAGGCGCATTATGCATGACAAATCGCTACGGGAAAGGTGTTAAGGAGCCTCCTAAGCCACCTAGAATACTATTAAGTGACTTACGTGTGTGGTCGAAGGCAGTGATTAAGTAAGGACAGGGTGAGGACGCTGTGTGACCCGCCGGGGTGTCGTTCCAGCAGGACCATCAGTCGAACGTCCGCGGGCAGAACACAGAGCCTGGGGAAGCACGAATGAGTAGAGTGGATGGCTGGGTGGTTTGGATGGCTGGTGAGGGGATGGCTGGATAGTTGGAGAGAGCGGTGAGTGGATGGTTGATTGAGGGATGGCTACACAGGCTGATGGCTGAAAGGTTCTTATGTGGATAGTAGGATGGCTGAATGGTTAATTACGTGAATGGTTGTTTATGTGAATGGCTGTTTAGACTGTAAGGTAAGGAAATGGACGGTTATTATAGGCTGATAAGTAGGTGATTGAGGGGATGAATGGTTGACATAAAACACACACACACACACACACACACACACACACACACACACACACACACACACACACACACACACACACGTACACATACACACACACACACACACACACGCACACACACACACACACGTGTGTGTCTCAGTTACACAGACAGTAGGCCAGCATGCTCTCCAGTACAAATTTCTCTAACTATCTTCACCAAACTACATGCACAGTACACACTACACTTCCTATTCAAAATTCACCAAAATGGCGTCGATTTATCAAGCCTCGGAGTCCCCAGAGGGGGGGGACCATAAATGCCCCCACCATCTGCCCCTCTCCCGGTGACGACTCAAGGTGCCTGGAACCACTGTCTGACTCTCTTCTTCTTCATTTCTGCAACATTCGCGGCCTTTCCTCTAACTTTCGCACTGTTGAGCACCACCTCTCCTCCTCTAAACCTCACCTTCTTTTTCTAACGGAGACTCAGCTGTCTGAGGCAACTGACAGCAAACCCTTTTCTGTATCCTCCTACTTTCTCTATACTCATTTCAAAGCCAAAGGTGGCTGTTGTGTATATATACGCAATGACTTATCTTGCTCTCATGTTCCTGAACTTGATTCTTCTGAATTCTCCACACTCTGGCTTCGGCTTTCCTGTCATTCTCTGACTAAATATATCTGTGCTGTTTACTTATCCCCTAATTCTACTGACTATCAAAAATTCTTCGACTATCTTCCTTCTACGATGGAACACATTCTATCCATTTCTCCTTTCACTGAAATCTCCATTCTTGGAGATTTCAATGTTCACCACCACCTTTGGCTCTCCTCTCCTTTCACGGATCCACCTGGTGAACAAGCCTACATCTTTTCTATCCTTAATGACCTAGAGCAGCTTGTACAGCACCCTACCCGTATCCCTGACCGCCTTGGAGAGAGCTCGAACATACTTGACCTCTTCCTCACAACTAATCCTTCTGCTTAGTCTGTTAATCTTTTCTCTCCGTTGGGCTCCTCCGATCACAACCTTATTACCTTAACCTGTCCTATCACTCCGGTACGGCCTGTGGACCCTCCAGGGAAACGTCGTCTGTGGCATTTTGGAGCCGCGAACTGGGAGGCCCTCAGGCAGTACTTCTTTGATTTTCCCTGGAATGATTATTGCTTCCATGGCCGTCAGCCATCTGAGTGTGCCTTGCACATTACGGAGGTTATTCTCTCGGGCATGGAAGCATACATTCCTTTTCTCATATCCTTTGACTAACGCAAGAAAGCCTTGGTCACGCTTGTTCTAATGCTGTCCGCAATAAGGAGAGGGCCTACAAAAGGTACCGGAGCCAACCCACCCCTGAATCACATCATCTTTACGTTTCTGCCCGGAATCGTGCTAAGTCTGTTCTTCGCTCTACTAAAAATAATTTCATCCATACTAAATGCTCTCAACTCTCCAACTCGAATTCTTCCTGCTCCTTCTGGCACCTTGCCAAAAATCTTTCTAACAACTTTACCTCATCATCCTTCCCTCCTCTTTTCTACTCTGATGGTTTTGTAGCTATTTCTTCTACTGATAAAGCAGATCTCTTTGCACCTACTATCTACTCCAATTCCACCTTAGACGATTCCGGTGCTGTTCCTCCATCACTTCCCCCCTCTGACTTACTCATGGCTGACATTAAAATTTCTTCAGTTGATGTATTTTCTGCCATCACTGGCCTCAGTACTAACAAGGCATATGGGCCTGATGGGGTCCCTCCTGTTGTTCTCAAGAACTGTGCTTCTGTGCTTACACCCTGCCTAGGCAAACTCTTTCGCCTTTGTCTGTCAACTTGTACCTTTCCTTCTTGCTGGAAGTTTGCTCTCATTCAGACAGTCCCAAAGAAGGGTGACCACTCCCAACCCTCCAACTATCGTCCAATTGCTTTAACGTCCTGTATTTCAAAAGTTTTCGAGTCAATTCTTAATAGGAAAATTTTAAAACATCTTTCCTATCACAACCTTCTTTCCGATCGTCAGTATGGGTTCCGTCAGGGACGCTCCACTGGCGATCTTCTCACCTACCTTTCAGACTCCTGGTCATCCTCGTTTCGGGACTTTGGCGAAAGCTTTGCCATTGCACTTGACATCTCAAAGGCTTTCGATCGAGTCTGGCATAAATCTTTAATTTCCAAACTGCCCTCCTACGGTTTCTATCCTTCTATCTGTGCCTTCATCGCTAGCTTCCTTTCTGGTCGTTCTATAGCCGCTGTTGTAGACGGCCATCGTTCTTCTCCTAGATCTATCAACAGTGGTGTTCCTCAGGGCTCTGTCCTATCACCAACTCTCTTCCTTTTATTCATCAATGATCTTCTAAGCTGTACATCTAACCCTATCCACTCATACGCTGATGACTCCACCCTTCACCTTTCCATTCGGTTCCCGCAACGCCCATCTCAACAGTTACTTCAACAAACAAGGGATGAGGCTATGGCACACCTAATGTCTGACTTGGCTCGTATCTCTGACTGGGGTGAAAATAATATGGTTGTCTTTAATGCGTCTAAGACTCAGTTCTTACACCTATCCAACCCGATAAAATCTTCCACAGGTATACCCACTAATGTTTAATAATATTCAGCTTAATCCTGCATCATCCTTGAACATGCTTGGGGTTTCATTTACTCGGGACTTATCTTGGAAAGATCATATTACATCTCCTGTAAAATCTGCTTCCAAGAGATTGGGTGTGCTAAGCCGACTCCGCTCTTTCTTTACCCCTGCACAATTGTTGACTCTATACAGGGGTTTTATCCGCCCCTGTGTGGAGTACAACTCTCATGTGTGGGGAGGCTCCCCACATACAGCTCTTCTCAATAGGGTGGAGTCAAAGGCTTTTTCGTCTCATTAACTCTCCTCCTCTTACTGACTCCCTTCAACCTCTGTCTCTTCGCCGCACTGTTGCATCTTTATCTCTTTTCTATTGCTACTTTAATGGTCGCTGCTCCTCTGAACTGTCTGCTTGCATTCCTCCACCTCTACGACGGGCGCGTAGCACCCGTCTGGCAGCAAACTCTCATCCCTTTTCTGTCCAACTCTCTAATGCAAGAGTTAACCGTTACTCCCAGTCTTTCATTTATGCAACAGGTCAGCTCTGGAACTGTCTCCCTGTCTGTATTTCCTGCTGTCTATGATCTCCAGTCTTTCAAACGCAGTGTGTCCAGGCATCTCAAAATGATCGGATCTTGAATTTGGCTCTATATTGTATTTTGTTTTTCTCTTGGAGGGAACTGTTACTGCGGGCTCATGGCCTTTGGTTCCTTCTTCCTCGCATAAAAAAAAAAAAGGATGGTTGGGAAGATTGATGGTGGATACAAAATGAGTGGCTGGGTTTTTATCTGTATAGTTGAACTGTATTTACATGGATGGTTGGAGGGGGTTTAATAGATAACATGTTAAGCTTAATGAGCAGTAAATAACATACACCTCTGTGGATGTGTTGATAAATGGATGACTGAATAATTAAATGATAGTCTGGTGGATGCCTGACTTAGCTGTATGAATGGCTTGTAATGTGAGTGTATGCTAATGCTCTGTCCACATTAACTTGACCTAAATTTAACATCTCTCAAACTTGAATGAAGAGCTGTAACAAGGGATTAGCAGTAGGATAAGATGACAACAGAGATAAAATGTAATGGGAAGGAAGTTGGACCCTAGCAGTGCAAAAGTCTGCCAACGAGTTGCGGGAAAAAAAAAAAAAAAAAAGCTGCAAACAGACGAAAATCTCCACCATCTTAACATGTACGGATTATAGTGGCATAGATACTGAATAATTACACGGCTTAATAACTAAATGGATGTAGGGTAAACTGGACAGAAAGGCATGATGACAAACGGGAAGGATGGGGGTTTGGAAAGATGACTGGGTAACGTAACAGACTAACGGAGATAACAGGGAAGAGTAAACAACGGATTACTGGAGATTAATGACCAGCCTGTTGTTTCACTGGTTACGTGTCCCGTATAATAACAGATGCTTAACATATGCACTACGATCACTTTATATTTTTTTGTTTTTGCTGTAGGAGACAATTTTTGAACTAGAGGGCTTAGATATGGCCTTCATTAACCTCTGCTTTATTAAGTAATTTGGCAGTAGTAGAAAAAATAAAAATGAAACTGAAGGGATACGCTGATAACTGATGGAAGTGTGATGAGCTTGTTGAAATTTCTAGTGGATCATATTTTGCTTGGAGGGATGAAGAGAATGAGGGCAGGTGGATGAAGGTATGCAGATAAATCCGATAAGGGAATGTGGAGATATAGATGGGCGGAAAAAGGATATAAAAGTGAAAGAAAAGCATTTGGGAGCCGATGCTAATCGCCCACAAGAATATGCTTTTGGCCAAGTCCAAGATTTAGGCCATATCTTAATAAACTGAAGGTTTCATGTTGATAGCTCAAGCCGTTCATGAGATATAATGGTGCTAAAGCTGGGGAATAAAAACTAGTTGACTTTTGGCAGTCAGTTTGGCGACCTTGACCTTGACCCCAAGTGCCCATTTTCGGACTCGTGCAAGATTCTGGCCATATCTTGTGAAGGTTTCATGTTGATAGATCAAGCAGTTCATGAGATACAGTGGGAACACACACACACACACACACACACACACACACACACACACACACACACACACACACACACACACACAAAGAGGCAGGCAAAAACATTATGGCTCTGCTTTCTAAAGGCGGGCGATAAATAAGAAACACATAACCATAATGCGGCAGGATATGACTGTTTTCAGAGAGAGAGAGAGAGAGAGAGAGAGAGAGAGAGAGAGAGAATACCAATAAAACAGTTTAAATACAGACGAACTAATTACATATTAATGTCTGGGGAACAGTGATAAGCGGAAGTGTAAATGAATGTAAAAATGATGGATGAACAGATCAAGAAATATATAATGAGAGAAAAATAACAGGGTGTGTAGATAGACAGACAGATAGACAGACAAAGTAGACGGATAGACAGCTAGATTGACTGAGACGTACTGGTGTAGAGAGAGACAGACAGACAGATAGACGTGTACAGTATGTATAAAGAGACATAGACAAACAGGCAGGATATACTAATGAAGGGACAGAGAGACAAAAAAGCACATGACTAGGCGGAGACTGACATATAGACAGAAAGACACACACACACACACACACACACACACACACACACAGATGGAAACATGTATAGAGGTAGAGAGAGAAAAAGACAGACTGGGAGATAGAAGTACGAACAGAGCGAGAAAAACGGACACACAGACAGACAGACAGACACAGCTAAGCCGATACGTTTGTTACTGCTACACAGGAAGAACCGATATTGTCTTGAAGTCGGGCTCTCCGGAGGATTTATTGGATTTATGTTGATGGACTGTGTGTGTGTGTGTGTGTGTGTGTGTGTGTGTGTGTGTGTGTGTGTGTGTGTGTGTGTGTGTGTGTGTGTGTGTGTGGTTCCTTTTTGTTTTTATTGTTTCTTATTATTACCTGTTCCTGCTTGTTACTTTTTTCGTGTTACCTTATTCTTTTCTGCTTTCTTGTTATCCTTCCTTTTTAACCATTACTTTTTCTTGTTACTTTACCTAGTTACCTTTCACTTCTTTTTTTAGTTAATTTTTTCCATGCTACTTTTATTGTTACGCTTTATCATCACTTTTCCTTGTTAACTGTTACTTTTTTTCTTTTTATTGTCTGTATCTATCACCTCTCCCTACGTGTCAAGTGGGGTTGGTGAAGGATTAGTGCCCCTCCCTGTAAAACAATTAACTCTAAGCCCTTGGCCACCCCGTTTGGGATACATGGCGTCTGGCAATGAATGAATGAAAATCTATCACCCAATTTTTATTGCCCCACTAGGAGTGCAGGGACCTGGGCTAAATGGCCTAGTCTAGATATTTAAGATCGTACCTATTAACTCGCCTCTGAGCAATATTTTTTGAGCAATAAAATTCAACCACCTCTAAAATGTAAACTCTTTTGGACCACTTTTGGTTGCAGCGTCCTTACCCACTAAACCACCAGGCGTTCATTTACTGTAGTTATATTATTACCACCTAACACAGTAAAATGTTTCCTGGGTTATAAGACCATTTGGCTTATCGCGCAGTGTTCGGTCACCTTGAGGTACATTAGAGTACCAAATGATATCTATAGAGACAGCACGGCCATAATAAGGCTCCCTAAGAACAGCCAGAAATACCAATAAAGAAAGGTGTTAGACAGGAAGACAATTTCACCCAAGTTATTCACAGCGTGCCTACAGGATATTTTCAGACATTTAGATTGGGATGACAAAAGAATTAACATAAATGATAAGCGACTGAACAATCTTAAATTTGCAGACGACATAATCCCTTACAGTGAATCAGGGGAGGAACTACAAGAAACGATAGGTGGCCTGAACAAGGAGAGTCTGAAGATAGGTTTGAAAATGAATATGAAGAAGACGAAGACTGTTTTAAAAGACATGTTTATAACCAACCTGCAAAAATAGTAGCTGCAAGCTAGAATGTGTTGAGGAATAGATATACCTTGGGCAGACAGTTCAGGCAGACCCAGTCCATGGCAATGAACTCAAGCAAAGAATAGGATTGGGATGGAGGTCTTTTGGCAAACCAAGTAACTACATGAAGGATAAGCAATTACCATTATGCCAACAGAGACGGTTATATAAACAATGTGTCCTTCCTTTTCTAACGTATGGGTCGGGAACATGGAGCCTAACACAATCTATGGAAGGTAAACTTAACAGCGCTCAAAGAGGAATGAAAGGATTATGTTAAGGGGGTTACATGGGGTGATATAAAGAGACTTTTCTGTTTAAGGGAACAAACGTAAGAAGAGGATATAATCAATGTAGTAAAAAAAAAAACATAAATGGATGTAGGCTGGTCACGTCCCTCGTACAACAGATAACAGATGGACAACCAGGGCGACTGAGTGGCAGCCCAGAGATAGAGTGAGAGGAAGAGGCAGACAGAGGACGAGATGACAAAATGAAATTCGGAAATTCCCTGGTACTGGATGGAACAGGCTAACAGACAATCGGCTAGGGGTGGAAAAAGATGGGAGAGGCGTTTGTACTGCAGTGGACTGACTCAAGCTGCTGCTGCTAGTGATGACGATGACATCGACTGAACGGATGGTTACCTTTTACAGTATATATATATATACAGTAAATATATATATATATATATATATATATATATATATATATATATATATATAGAGAGAGAGAGAGAGAGAGAGAGAGAGAGAGAGAGAGAGAGAGAGATGTCTATAGATAGATAGATAGATACATAGATAGACAGATATAGATATATATATATATACAGTATATATATATATATATATATATATATATATATATATATATATATAGAGAGAGAGAGAGAGAGAGAGAGAGAGAGAGAGAGAGAGAGAGAGAGAGAGAGAGAGAGAGATGTCTATAGATAGATAGATACATACATAGATAGACAGATATAGATATAGATATATTGTGTGTGTTATCTTTCCTCCTCACTTTTTCTTGTTACCTCTTACTTTATGCAATTACTTGTTATTTTTCGGTTACTTTCTTATTATTACATGCTACTTTTTAGATGCAAGATCTCTCTAGCAGCGGCCTGGTCAATCAATCATTCTGTTGGATTTTCACACACAAGGAGGTTCACTGTAGCAGAGCTGCCATACGGTTGGTTCACTTTAGCGATATTCCACACGATCCCTCATCTATCTTGTACTTTTGTCATTGTTCTAGTCACCGCCGGATTAAGGGGGGGCCCAAGGGAGCCCGGGCCCTGGGCCATCCACCAAGAGGGGGCTCCCACCAGAGCAACTTGTGTTCATTTCATTTCGTGTTTATGCATTACATATTACAGCATTGGATGAATAGTCCCCGTTCAGTATTTCCTAACTAAAAGTGTCCTATTTATATATTAGGATTTAGGTTACCAGTCTGTGGTGTATGCCACTGGGGGAGTTGGAAAGGGGGCCTCCCTTCCAAGCGGGCCCCGGGGCTCCCACATGTTTAATCCAGCCGTGGTTCTAGTTGGTGATGGAGTGAGACATCTCCACGTGGTGGCACCGATATAACAAAACCGCACAGCTGCCTGGATATACAACGTCCCTTAAGTCCTTCCCTGTCCTCCGAAAGCAGAACTATAGATTGCAGATGTGCATCTTTGGCCTGCAGTACACCGAGTTCACGTTCAGATTAACCTACGGTAACAACAGCAGCAACAACAACATCAACAACAACCTAACTTTTATATACACCTTTTATTTGTTTTGTTGTCACTTTTTAATAATCTTTTTCATTACCTGTGCTATTGTATAGCAGATAATGCAGACAGAATTAGTAAAAAAAACACACCCTGTGAGGTGGAGATCTATGCTGATTAACAGCACGTTTTCTTCTCTGCTAAGCTTTGTCAAGTAACTCGACAAAACTTAGTAAAGTGAAATGTTGTTACTCAGACTCTGCAATCCTTATTTTCTTTTTTTTTCACTTTTTGTTTTTTTCAGCTGGTACTTCTTCGTTGTTTTTCTTTACTCTGTTATTTTTATCATTTATTCTTCATTAGTAACTCCCTGACAGAAAAGTCGAACCCTATTTTCATGTAGATTTCAGAAACGTATAAAGAAATGAAACAAAGCATTCGGGGGTCGAATGCTAATCGCCCGCCAACATATGTTGTTGACTATTGTACAAGACACCCATATAAGAAGCCAAATTTAAAGATATTTTGGCAACAGACATACAGACACACATACACTGACACATACACATACACTACATACACTAGCACACACACAGATGCTCACTGACAAAAACTTAATCCCCCCCCCCTTTGCTGAAGGTGGGCAAAAAAAAAAAAAATCGCAAAATTCTACAGAATTCAGCCACCGCGCTTCACAAAAAGTAAATCCATATTATATATATATATATAAATCGCCTCGCCTTGATAATGGTGGGAGATAACAAAATGTTCAATATTCGAATAAGTAGCTTGTCACGACTTTGTGTGTGTGTGTGTGTGTGTGTGTGTGTGATTCTAAGTATTAAACATTCCTTTCCCTGAGACCCAGCAGTCCATCTACACACATCACATACATCGCCGCTTGGGCGCAAATAATGCACTATACAGGCTATACCGAAATATGCTAGGGATGTCTCTATTTAGAAATGGTGTAATGGTATTAGCGGGGAATTTCCAGACAGCAGTGGGCCTTGTGGAAGATCACTTAACAGTATTCATATCCACAGCATATATCCTGCACCAACCAGGGGATCACTCTCGCGTCCTGGCAATCATCACTCCCACTACTCTACCATGTGTGTGTGTGTGTGTGTGTGTGTGTGTGTGTGTGTGTGTGTGTGTGTGTGTGTGTGTGTGTGTGTGTGTGTGTGTTCTTAACTAATTGTATATATACAGGAATGAGTCAAGCTCTAACTGTCACGTGTCTAAAACAATATATATCTAACATATCCTAAAATATGTTAATTGTTTTGGCACACGCTATTTCAATCGGTAGTGCATTCCATTGATTAATTACTCTATTTGGGAAACTGAATTTCCGTACGTCTATATCGCCTCTCAATTTATGTAGTGTTTTGCAGTGTCCTCTTGCTGATGCTTCTCCATATGTTAAGAAGTAATCATTTATGTCTATTTTCTCCTTCCCTGATATGCACTTATATAGCATTATCATGTCACCTCTTTTCCTTCTCTCTCCTGTAGTGTTGGTAGATTCAGTTTATTTAGTCTTTCTTCGTAGCTTAGGTCCCTTTAAGCTTGGTATCCATCTTGTAGCGGCCTCTTTGAACTTTTTCTAATCTTG
>NC_137010.1:39669230-39676387 GCF_032717465.1 Coenobita brevimanus | reverse complement strand
GGAAGGGAAGGTTTTATATCCACATATTCACCATGAGAACGCCTCATATGTTGCTGAAATGTTTGTTTATCCAAATTCCAATCCGATCCATCTAGCAAGCACTCTGCCTGTGGCAGTTTCATCCGTTTGTTTGTCCACAAGATATCTTTAAAAGTTATCTGTGAATTTCCAGTGAAACTTTGTGGATATGTACATGAGCCAAGAAAGAGTTGGTTGAATTATAGTGGTGATTTGATTTTGAGTCGGTTTAGAACATACTTTTTGTGTCGTTTCATCCACAAGATATCTCAAAAAGTTATTTATGGATTTCAATAAAATTTTGTTGGTACACGTCGGTCATGGACTAGACAATAGTTAATTAAATTTTAATGGTGATCTGAAGCTCATCTGGTGTAGACGTTGGTGGAGGTATGCGCTGTCTGAAGTACATTTAACCGTTTTATTTTTTTTTTTAGGTGGGGATCCCCATCATCCATTCACTCGACGTAGTGATACCCCCTCCCTCCTCTCTCTCTCTCTCTCTCTCTCTCTCTCTCTCTCTCTCTCTCTCTCCAAGGGAGTCTGCAAGACTAATCAAGATAAAATGGATTTCCTGTTACCCAGAAAATCAATTACTACTCTACGTGGTAAGCACAACTGTGATCCCCTGGTGGTCTAGTGGGTTAAGGCACTCCAGACGGATGGAGCCTATAGGTGTTTTGATATGAAGGATGGTTGGGGTTTTCTTAACTTGCTCACGTACTGTAATGTCAGTCAGGGATGGAATAAGGCTGGTCACCCATCCTTAAATATCGGGCTGAGTAGCCAAGCCTCTCAATTTCTAGACTCCTGTTTGTATGGGGCAAAATTTTATGGATGATATTGATGATGATATGATGATGACTTCATTTTAGTACAGAAGAGAGACTTTCTGAACTGACAGGGCTACACGTGGCCTTCATTAAATATTTGCAACAGGGATGCTCTCCAGAAGTGCTGAATAAAAAGGTCAGGTGGCAGCAAAACAAAAAGATATAAGGCTTTTTCATACAAAGTTTAAAATATAGCTTCGCTCTCTCATGCTCGAGACAATTCTTTCTTCTATTTCTGCCAACTTCATCTATTTTTTTATTTTAGCCTTAAGTGAGGATAGAAACTGAGAGTGGTTTATCTTGAACATTTTCCTAGTCGAAACAACGTTAGTAGTCCACCCACGAAGATGTCAGATAGATTAATTTAACCGAGAGAGATTCATGGGAGCCTGAATTTCCTACTATCGCCAGTAACCCTTTCATCAATGAGAGGACAACCCTAATATAAGTGCCTTTCCGTTAGAGCCAGATGCTTTTATTAAGCTGAGGATAGTCGTAGGAGCCTAAATGTTAGTATAAGGTCACCTGAAAGTCGTAGAAACACATTCCACAAAAGATAGTTCCATAGCACCTCTGCTCTAGGCTTCATAAACAGTAAGCCAAACCTTTGAAGGAATACACTTAAAAACACCGGCTTCTCACAGCATGGGCAAAAGGTTCACGCAGAATGACTTGTTCCATTCCTATGGTTTGGAGGGATCACGCTTCAGATTGCTTCTTCTGCCTGACAAATATAAATAGAATAACATCAGAATCCAAGCATACTATTAAATATCCCAACTTACCATCTGCTATGAGGCCAGTACCTTACAGTCAGGAATTACCTGTGCCAGAGCCTCCAAGAAACATGTCACTGAGTGACGATGAGTCTGGTGATGAGATAGTAGACCAAGTAGAGGACAATATGGATCCAACATTTGAAGGAAGCTGTTCTTCAAATGAACCACATTTGCTAAGTCAAGGAGACCTTTGATCTCGTTCGCGATTTAAATTCGTCTAAGAAGCAAGCCAAAATTTTGGGTTCCAGGGTAAAGGACTGGAATGCTGCCGAAAGGAACTAAAGTTTGTTTTTGTCATGATCGCCATGTCGTTTTCTCCCATGAAGATGGTCTGGTGTTCTGCAATGATGTTTGTTCTGTTATGGAGACACTTGGCCAACAATATAACACCGGTGAGTGGCGCTTGTTTAATGACTCATCAAAAGTAAGCTTGACAGCGGTTCTAGTCCACACTGGAAATTAGTTACCCTCCGTTCCTCTGGCTCACGTAGCTAACATTAAGGATTCTGATGATAACATGAAGTTTCTTTTGGAAAAAATTAAGTATGGGAACTTTACGTGGAATGTATAGTATGTATTGACCTAAAGGTTGTAAAAGCACTTTTACTCGAAATGCAACTTGATTTGCGAAGTTCTGACTGTTTCCTTTGTGGGTGGGACAGCCGGGACAAAAAAAAAAAAAATCATTATGTAAAGAAGGTCTGGCCAAAACGAACATCACTGACTCCAGGGAGGAAAAATGTCATCAGTCCTCCTCTTGTTGACCCTGAGAAAATTTAGCAGCCTCCTTTACACATTAACCTCGGGTTGATGAAGAACTTCATCAATGGTATGGATAAAACTAGCCATGGGTTCACATATTTGAGGAATAAATTCCCCTGAATCAGTGATGCAAAAGTCACGGAAGGTATTTTTGTAGGACCACAGATTAGGAATCTCCTTCGAGATGAAAAAGTTCGATGAGGAGCTAAATGATGTTGAGAAAACTGCATGGCTGTCACTTGAGAGAGTTTGCAAACATTTTTTCCGAAATCACAGATCAGAAAAGTACTGTGCTAAAGGTAAAAAGATCCGTGGACTTCCTATAAAGCTTATGCGGTGCAAATATGAGTCCAAAAATACACTTTTTGGACTCTCACGTAGACTTTTTCCAGGAAAATCTTAGGGCAGTCAGTGATGAGCACGGCGAAAGATTGCACCAGGTCATTTTAGGACATGGAAAAGTGGTACCAAGGAAAGTGGATCCCCTCTGTGTTGGCAGATTAGTGCTGGAGATTAAGGAGGGATGTCTCCTGAGGCCACATATAGCCGAAAATCATACACTTTCTACATTTTAGGGGTAAGTTATTTCTAAGCGTAATACCAGCCTTATCTATGAATGAGTAATATACACTTGCTCTGTCACTTAAAAACAATGCCTGATAGAAAATAATCTAAATACAGATTCGAATTCAGCGTAAACAAGAACTATAAGGTTCAGCTATTTTAGGTTCGTGGGACAAGAAAAGTTAAAATTTTATTGATCAGTGCAATTAGTGCATCATCGCGTAGGCTGATTAGTGTAAGCAAATACCAGGTACCGTTGCATCAGCTGATTATACGCCAACGAATAATACGTGGCAGAGACACATCAGGTGAGTAGAGTTTACAAACTCTCTAGTACAGTGCAACCACATAAGGTGACCAGTGTAAATTGGTACGAGGTGCCATCCCATGTACTGAATATAAGTAAACAGCTCACAAGTGTCGTGTAAAACATGTTCCAAACAACAGGAGGTTATTCTTGGGCTAATTATGAGTAATGAAAGCCTATTATCTCACTGATCGGATTCTCAACAGTTGATACAGTTTTTTGGAAAGTTTTATGGTCAAAATTGATATTATGATTTCATTTGCAACGTCACTGCCGACGATTAGCTCCGAAAAAGAAAGAGCTGGGCCCTGGTTTATGAAGTATTTATTACTATAAGAATTTGCCCACATATAAGTTTGCCTACATGTAAGTAAAGAGTAGGTAAGAGATGGGTGAGAGCTAGGAGAGAGTTAGGTGTGGCAGGGATGTGTTGAAAGTGAATGAATTGGATAAGAGAGAAAATGATAGAAGTATCAGGAGAAATTGAAAGATGAGTGGAACGCAGTGAAAGATCAGGAATATGGCAATGTGGAGGAGGAATGGCAGTTGTTTAAGAGTGCTGTGGTGGGGCATGCAGAAGAGGTGTGTGGTGTGAGACGTGTGGGTGGTGGTGTAAGAAAAGCGATGTGAATGGTGGTGCGAGGAAGTAAGTTATGGCTGTGGCTGAGAAGAGACGTGCATATGAAGTGTGGCTGCAGAGGAAGGATGAGATGTCATATGAAAGGTATAAGGAAAAAGGAGGAATAGGGCGAGAGGGGGCTGTGAATGATGCTAAAGTGACAGCAGATGAGAGGTGGGATCGGCGGTTGGCTGAGAATTTTCAACAGAATAAGAAAATGTTTTGGAAGGAGATGAAAATGGTGTTAAAGGGGAGAAGTCTGGGAAGGAAGAACGAGTAAAAGCAGAGGATGGAAGGATGTTAATTGAGGTGGATGCAGTAAGGAAGAGATGGGCAGAGTATTCTGAAAGACTGTTAAATGTAGAAGAGGAAAGGGAGGCTGAAATTGTGGCAGATGGAAGGATGCAAGGAATAAATGTGTTGGGAGGAGTTGGAATGATTCTTTGATCACGAAGGAGGAAGTGCAGGAGGCAGTAAATGAGATGAAAACAAGAAAAGCTGCAGGTATGGATGGGTGTGCTGTGGAATGCCTGAAGGGTGGTGGAGCAACTATTGTTGACTGGTTAGTAAGATTGTTGAATGTGTGCTTTGTGAAAGGTATGATTCCAATTAACTGGGCAGTTGGTTGTGTGGTCCCATTGTATAAAGGCAAGGGTGATACGTATGAATGTACTAGCTTTAGGGGTATAAGTCTGTTGAGTGTTGTAGGTAAGGTGTATGCTAAAGTGTTAATTAAGAGAGTTAGAGAGGGTACAGAGGGAGTGATTGGTGATGAGCAGTGTGGCTTTAGGAGAGGGAGGGGATGCATGGAGCAGATGTTTGCTGTGAGACAAGTGTGTGAAAAGTATTTAGCTAGGCAACGATGTGTTTTGGGCGTTCATGGATTTAGAGAAAGCGTATGATAAAATGATAAGGAGGATTTGTGGACTGATTTAAGATTGTATGGACTTGATGGTAGGTTATTAGAAGGGGTGAAAAGTTTTTATGTAAATAGTAGAGCTTGTGTAAGGGTGGGAAATACTGTGAGTGATTGGTTTCCCGTGAGAGTGGGGCTGCGACAGGGATGTGTGATGTCGCCTTGGTTGTTTAATATTTGTGTGGGTGGTGTTATAAGGGAGGTGAATGCAAGAGTGTTAGGTGGAGGTCTGAGTCTGGTGAATGTTGATGGTAGAGAGTGGAATCTGAAGCAGCTGCTGTTTGCAGATGATACTGCACTGATGGCTGATTCAGAGGAGAGATTGAGACAGTTGGTAGAGGAGTTTGGAAGGGTGTGTAAAAGGAGAAAATTGGAAGTAAATGAGAATAAGAGTAAAATGATGAAGTGTACGAGGTTGCTAGATGGTACAAGGATGAAAATAGTTTTGTATGGTGAGTTTTTTTTTTTTTTTTTTTTTATGCGAGGAAGAAGGAACCAAAGGCCATGAGCCCGCAGTAACAGTTCCCTCCAAGAAAAAAACAAAATACAATATAGAGCCAAATTCAAGATCCGATCATTTTGAGATGCCTGGACACACTGCGTTTGAAACACTGGAGATCATAGGCAGCAGGAAATACAGACAGAGGGAGACAGTTCCAGAGCTGACCTGTTGCATAAATGAAAGACTGGGAGTAACGGTTAACTCTTGCATTAGAGAGTTGGACAGAAAAAGGATGAGAGTTTGCTGCCAGACGGGTGCTACGCGCCCGTCGTAGAGGTGGAGGAATGCAAGCAGACAGTTCAGAGGAGCAGTGACCATTAAAGTAGCGATAGAAAAGAGATAAAGATGCAACAGTGCGACGAAGAGACAGAGGTTGAAGGGAGTCAGTAAGAGGAGGAGAGTTAATGAGACGAAAAGCCTTTGACTCCACCCTATTGAGAAGAGCTGTATGTGGGGAGCCTCCCCACACATGAGAGTTGTACTCCACACAGGGGCGGATAAAACCCCTGTATAGAGTCAACAGTTGTGCAGGGGTAAAGAAAGAGCGGAGTCGGCTTAGCACACCCAATCTCTTGGAAGCAGATTTTACAAGAGATGTAATATGATCTTTCCAAGATAAGTCCCGAGTAAATGAAACCCCAAGCATGTTCAAGGATGATGCAGGATTAAGCTGAATATTATTAAACATTAGTGGGTATACCCGTGGAAGATTTTGTCGGGTTGATAGGTGTAAGAACTGAGTCTTAGATGCATTAAAGACAACCATATTATTTTTACCCCAGTCAGAGATACGAGCCAAATCAGACATTAGGTGTGCCACAGCCTCATCCCTTGCTTGTTGAAGTAACTGTTGAGATGGGCGTTGCGGGAACCGAATGGAAAGGTGAAGGGTGGAGTCGTCAGCGTATGAGTGGATAGGGTTAGATGTACAGCTTAGAAGATCATTGATGAATAAAAGGAAGAGAGTTGGTGATAGGACAGAGCCCTGAGGAACACCACTGTTGATAGATCTAGGAGAAGAACGATGGCCGTCTACAACAGCGGCTATAGAACGACCAGAAAGGAAGCTAGCGATGAAGGCACAGATAGAAGGATAGAAACCGTAGGAGGGCAGTTTGGAAATTAAAGATTTATGCCAGACTCGATCGAAAGCCTTTGAAATGTCAAGTGCAATGGCAAAGCTTTCGCCAAAGTCCCGAAAGGAGGATGACCAGGAGTCTGAAAGGTAGGTGAGAAGATCGCCAGTGGAGCGTCCCTGACGGAACCCATACTGACGATCGGAAAGAAGGTTGTGATAGGAAAGATGCCTTAAAATTTTTCTATTAAGAATTGACTCGAAAACTTTTGAAATACAGGACGTTAAAGCAATTGGACGATAGTTGGAGGGTTGGGAGTGGTCACCCTGCTTGAGGAAGTAGAGTGTTTTAAGTATTTAGGGTCGCATATTGCTGTGGATGGAAGAATAGATGCAGAAGTGAAGTTTAGAATGAATGAAGTAGGAAAGGTGCTGGGAGGAATGAAAAACGTGTTAAGATGTCGTTCGCTTAGGATAGATGTGAAGAGAAGGCTGTATGAGGGTGTTGTGGGTACCGACTACGTTATATGGGGCTGAAACATGGAATATGTGTGTAACAGAGAGGAAAAGTTTGAATGTAATGGAGATGAGGTGTCTGAGGAGTATGAGTGGAGTGACGCGTATGGATCGAGTGAGAAATGATGAAGTGCGAAGGAGAACTGGAGTTGTTCGGGAGATGGCTGATCGAGTTGAGCACAGGGTGTTGCGATGGTTTGCACATATGGAGAGAGTGGATAATGAGCAATTGGTGAAAGATAACCAGATCTGATAAAAGATAACCA